>NC_072821.1:11326250-11680625 GCF_027744805.1 Dunckerocampus dactyliophorus | reverse complement strand
TCGACAAGAGGCGGGGTACACCCTGGACTGGTCACCAGCCAATGGCAGTGCAGGAGTATTGAATGATGTACAACTTCCACAAGATATTATTGTTTATATAAGTTTAATGTTTAGCTTGATGGTGTTATGGTACATGCTGCTGTCTTTTGTACAGACGGCAGAGGTTCAATTCCTGGCCAGGGCCCCGACACCCAGCCATTGGAGATTTCCAGTCCTGGTCCCAGGCCCGGATAAATGGGAGGGTTGTGCTAGGAAGGGCATTCGGCGTAAAAACTAAGCCAAACAAATCAAGCGACTGGCGTGCTGTGGTGACCCCTAAACTAGAAAAGCCGAAAGACAGAATAACATTTAAGTCTAAAGTTCAAGTTAAAAAAACTTTAAATAAAAGCTCTTTTTTTTTTTATGTTTCCGCTAAAGCTCATGAGATAAAAATGAAAACAAATGCAGAAACACTCAAGCTGTTGGTGGTCTTGTTGTTTATTCCAAATGCCATCGCTTTCTCCAGCACTTAAAAGATCATCAACTTCGTGTCAATGTGTGAATAATGAGTAAGTCATTAATGACCACAAGCTTTGGCAGCCTAAAATTGATATTAGTATCTCTGCATTTTGACATGGCTCCGTCCTGACATCCTATAAGTGCAATTTTGTTTTGTTTGTGTAGTTGCGGACTGCTGTCGGGGGCGTTGGTGAAAGACAGACAGATGGCCAGACAGACAACCACATGGTTTCGTTTGACGTCTGTTAATTCCAGGGAATCAATCCTAAATCACACCTATGGGATACACAGGGTGGATTTGCCTCTGATGTAGATTGTGGTGGTTTGCAGATGAAAGACAGTCAAATAAATAAAGCTGTGGCAAGCAGGCAGGGCTCCTCTGTCCACAGAGTACAACCATAATGGGATACATACTGACACCGCTGGAATGGCTAGAGTCCTGCTTTCTGCTGCTATGGAAGCCTTGATAGTTTCAAATAGATGTGTCTTGAAAACGTGAATAAAGTACTAAGTTACTTGATGAGCGGAATAATTAGCAGGAAACAGCTCTGTTCTCTGTCACACTCTGCGGATGCTGTTTAATCCCCTAAATCCGTCACTGAATTAAACTGAGGCGTATCAAATAGCGATTTAACCTCCTCCAATCAATCTTTTCGTCAGCTTCTGTGTCCGTTCGCCTCCTGGAGTAAGAATAGTAATGGTAAGACAATACTAGCTTGTCTCATCCTGGCTGGGATCATGCATGTCACTGCTAAACTAGATTTCTATTCCCCACATGCTAATTTGTGGCGGACAACAATGCACTTTGGATGGCGAAACAACGCCAGTGTGCAACATGTCAACAGTTGGCCTGTTTGCTGCATTTCTCACTATGCTTGATGGCTGTTTGTGTGTAGGCGCACACATGCATGACAAAATCAGGGCATTATCAACGTTGGTGCCAGGGAGGTGATTTATTCTGATGGTGGTAGACTCCCGTCTGATGCACTTCAACAAATCACAGCCTGAGGTCTGGCTAACCCCACACCACACTTTGTCTCTGTCTCCTCCACATGACCCCCATGTAGACCATTGTGAGTGGATCCATCAGGACATCACCTAGGGGCTATGTCTGCATGTAAATGACTTTCATCGAATTACTCAGGGTACATTAAGCTACTTTTAAGAACTTTATATATCCCGAGTACAGTCCCAGTGTGTGTCTTTTCTGAGCATTATGCAGCCAGTGACCACCAGCAGTGCCGCCTGACCCAGGGGCTCAAGGTGATAAGACCACCATAACTCTACTTTATCCCCCCTCCTCATTATCTACCTCCATCCCAGATCTGCTTTGAGCCCTCAGGCCACTCGTAAGGCGGCCTTCCTTTCTCGCATTCGCAGCTCTCTTTGGCCTGGAGATTAGTTTGGAGACACAAAGACTCAGTTGAACTAACTCCAGACACTTGACATCTTCTCTTGTGGGAGAAAGGGTTAAATGTTTCATTGGATTTGTCACAAACACGAAGAACCGTTGTAGTCAAACATACACTCCTGATCAACATTTTCAGACCGGTTGAAAAATTAAAAATTTCAGCCATTAAACTGAAATAGGCTGTTCGTGAGCTAATCAAAAGTTTTAGACTAGAAAAAAAACACCCCACTAAAATAGAAATAACATTTAAAAAAAAAACGGACTCAGCCATAAATAGCTGCACCGTTCTGGTTAATCATCTCAAAAATTGGTTTGGACATTCTTGA
Organism: Dunckerocampus dactyliophorus; assembly: GCF_027744805.1. Lineage (NCBI taxonomy): Eukaryota > Metazoa > Chordata > Actinopteri > Syngnathiformes > Syngnathidae > Dunckerocampus > Dunckerocampus dactyliophorus. Next base: position 11,678,390 of record NC_072821.1, on the reverse strand, counting down.
TGCCAGTGTTTCCAGGATTCTCGTGGGAATGTTGCTCCAGATGGTGACGATAGCTTCACCGAGGGCATCCACAGTCTGGGACTGATGTTCAATTTTGTAAACTTACCTTGCCATCCATCCCCAGATGTTCTCAATTGGATTTAGATCAGGGAAACACGCAGGATGGTCTGGAAGAGTGATGTTATTCCTCTGGTAGAAGTCATTTGGCGGGCATTGTGAACTGCAGCGTTGTCCTGTTGAAAAACCCAGTCCTTACCACGCAGATGAGGGCCTTCAGTAATGAGGGATGCCCGCTGCAACATCTCATAGCCATCTGCCATTTGACGCCCCTGCACAAACTGAAGCTCCATTGTTCCACTGAAGGAAAAGCAGGCCAGATCATGTGGAAAACATCTCAGGTGGGATCTCCTTGTCATGCCAGGAACGTTGGAAGCCATCAGGACCGTCAAGGTTACATTTTTTTTGTCATGTTTTGCTGCTCTCATGCAAATTCCAAATGGGCAATTTTGTGGCGTTGAAGGAGGCAAGGCCTTTGAGGAAGTTTGTTCTTCTTAACACGCTTCTCTCGCGTATGCCGTCTGATGCCTTTTAGACTGCACACAGCAGCAGTAACAACCTTCATTTGGGCCGAGGATTGTCCCGTGTCTTGACAGACAGCCAATCGGATCCTCCAGCTCAGCTCTCGTCAACGTCTCACCACTCCTGCCTCCGACATCCATCCATCCAGCATCATACCCTGCAGTGTGAATGTAGCTAATGTAGTGATGTGCGACACCACAGATTCTCTTTCCGATCTGATACTGAGTAAAATTCAAGCTGGTATATAATACTTTGTGCAGATACAGTGTTCCCTCGCTCCATTGCGTTTCACCTCGTTATTTCGCAGGTTTTTTTTGGTGCAATTTTAGTGCTTTTTTTTACAACTTATGAAGGCGCATTGTGTTCTGCGTCCTTATTGGCTGTAGACCACTGTCAATCAATCTCCTTCGTGCCAAACTACCATGTTTGCTGTTGTGTGATCGCTAGCAAACAGCTTGCAGGACTCTGAATTCTGTATGTTTGCACGTTTTCGCTCCAACAAAACCCACAATTTCGACGAAACGTTCTGCACCCAAAAGGCAGAGGGAGCCGACCATCGCTGACATGCTGAAGGAAGGTTACTAGGCGTCATTACAGGTTAAATGAATCTTGGCTGGAGGAGGAGGAAGATGAGGAAAATAGGAAGACAGCAACAATATGTTTTAACAAGGGCACAAAAATGCTTCACCAGGACGAAGAGGCATGGTCAGAGAAGTGAAATGCACGTGAGTCACTTAATCATTTCTTGTGTCCAACCTAGTAGGTTGATTATTAAAATTCGAACGTAGTTTTGAACTTTGAGTGTTTAAACAAGAGAGACGTGGGAAAATGTTAATGCTTGTCTGAGGAAAGCGTATAAAGTGTATGGTGAGGGGCTTTACAGCCTTAAAACATATTTAATAATTGGAAAAAAATCAAGTTGGCTACTTCGCGGATTTCACTTATTGCGGGCTATTTTGGGAACCCATCCCTGAGATAAACGAGCAAACATTGTACACCTAAACTGTCTGGTAAATTTTAAAAAGTAGTGTCTTTCAAATCATAGCATAGTTCATAACATAAAGAATAGAACACATCAGAGTAATTTATTGATGTATGTGAAGCACTGAAGTATATTGAGTTAGCTGCATGATTGAAAAAATATGTGGAAATGCTGTTTTAAATAATAAAAAAAATAGAAAGATCTCCATCATTTGGTTACTTTCCACTGTGTTCCTGTTAATGACGTACATTACCTCCGATGACTGAAATATCAAAGTGGCGAAATTTTGACTGTCTTGATCGACTTCAGAGAACTGGTATCGGAGGTATCGATATTTAAGTATCACTCTGCATATCACTACCACAAAGCAATGCTGACTTCCTCATGCTAACTTCGTCACACAGGAACAGCACACGAAAGATTTACATTTTCACCTGTTTATAGCATATTTTCTCACATGGTCGGTTGGCTGATGAAATAAAACTATGTGTGGTTTGTTCCTAATGAACCACCACTTCTTTACGTCATATGGACTCTATTTAGTCAGGTGAAGACGGCTAGGACCTGCGATTGGCTGGCGACCAGTCCAGGGTGTACCCCGCCTCTTGTTTAAAGTCAGCTGGGATAGGCTCCAGCATACTCCGCGACCCTCGTGAGGATAAGCGGCATAGAAAATGTATGTATGGATGGAAAATAGCTAGGACATCTGGATGGAGATTGGGATTAAGATGCAGCTCTTTCAACATCCACTGACCGAACACAGTCATCTGTTGAAGTAAGTAATATTAGGAGATGTTCAGTTTCATTACATTTTATATCATTTTTGAAAAGTTCTTGAGTGACTTGTGGTTGTAGCAAAGGCACCTGATTGGTCGCTTTCCTATAATATAAAGAGCTACAGACTTTGCATTGGTCGCTTTGATTGTCGTCAACGTGCACAGCGTACGGTTTGAGTTATAATGCTATTGTGAATATCATATTTTGCATTTTTAGATTGCGGATTTCCTTTGTCTCTGTACACAGATGCTAGAATGACTGCAGGTCATCACAAGCTCATCAGATCGCTTTTATCCCGTTTGTGTTTAGTATATATTACAATTGTGCATTTTGAATCATTGATTTGCAGCTGTGGTGCCAAGTTTAATGACGCGCAAATAATTTGCCCAACGAAGCACTGCACATTAACTTGTGTATGGAGTTCAGATATTTAAAGCTGTATACGGCTTATTTCAACAGCTGCGCTCGCTTGCAAAGGGTGTATTTTACTTTCTGAGGCGACATACAGTAGTGACTGAAACCACGTGAGCCATGCCACAACAATGTGATGTGTTTTCATGTATACTATATATACATTTTTTATGGCGCTCGTAGAATGTGAAACCCAAAGAACCACTGTTGTAAATAAAACACTTGCCAAACCATGATTTTTTTTGCATTCACAGTTATGTTGTTATACAGCTTGCAGCCTGAAAATCAATAGCGCAGATGCAAGAGACGGACCCCACACAGCGTTCTGCTTTCCCCGCTCACTCCCACTTGTACCTCTGGAGAAGCTCCAAAGCCAGTTATCTGCTCCAACTCTGGGCTAAAACATGGATATCCTCTTCTCTTCTCATTTAGCAAACACCAATGAAAGATTCTCGGAAATAGCTACAAAATGATTCATCATCTGGCCGACCTTTACCACATGTGCTCATTTCTGCTCCGATGTACGAGAAAGAGACGACAGCGTGGTGGCGGTAGGGGGTGCAAATTTCTTGTTTTAATTTCTCAATTGGCTCTTAACGTGGGAGTCCAAGGTTGTTTTAACGCAACCGCTTTGACAAGATGAGCACCTGTTCCTCTCCCTGCAAGTTATCCTATTACGTTCAATATGTAAACCTGTACACACACGTGTAAACACTCACGTAAATACTGGAAAACACCGGCTGCCGTCTCAGAGAAAACACAAACACTGTCGACACTTCCTGCCCCCGTAATAAGCGGGTCACTGTCACCTGCCAGTACAGTCCTGATTAAGAGTCTTTGTTTGGAGCCTGATGCTTTGTTTGTGTGGAGATTTTTACCTTGTCTGTCATTGGATCCCTTAAGGTGCTCATTACGCTTCACTAGTCCAAAGAAAGATGTCTTATTTAAAACGGCGCTAGCATCTTTATGGCCGCACAGTTGTTTGGGTTGCCATGCTCATATTTTTAGACCGTAAAAAGGTCTGGAAAAAAACCCTTCTAATTCCCTGTCACATTTTAGCACCCATTCTTTGGCTCACACTTTAGTTTAGAGGTTATCTTCTCTGGCCTGCTTGAGCTTGTTTTTTTTGTGTTTTTTGGTAGGGAATATTGGAACTGGATAGCTTTGGTAACAAAAAAGTTAAAAAAAATAAATAGTGGTGGGACTTGATAGGAAAATAGAGGCTACAAGCAATGTAAGTTATGTTACCCATCTATGATGTCATCGGCGACCGACTCATAAATGTTAACACAAAACACGTTTTTATAGTTTTACAAGTGTAGTTTTACATGCAGAAAACAATTGTAAATGCATATAAATGATGAATGAATGGGATAATTTAAGGTTACTTTTACCTTCATTGAAGACGTGAATGTAGCAGCGAGACACCACACGGACACCATCTTCCTGTTTTGTCATCAGTTATTTCTTGAATTCAATCGTGTTTCTCACTTTATCAAAATGCTGGCACTTGCAACTTTCTTTGGCTCCATTTTACTGAGGTGAGAAACACGACTGAATTCAAGAAATAATTCAAGGCAAGCCGGAAAGTGTTGTCCATGTGTTGTCTCGCTGCCACATCCTGTCTTTGGCAACAGTCACGTCAAGAATAACGTCTTCAGTGGACGAAAAAGTAAACCTTTGTTTGTTTGTTCCTTTATGCCTTTCGTTCACCGTTTATGTGTGTTTATATGCATTTCGAATTGTTTTCTGCATGTAAGACTATAATTGTAAAACTATAAAAAAATGTGCTTTGTGTTAACATTTTTGGCTTTCTGGAACGGATTAATTGGATTTACATTATTTTCTATGGAAACAATTGATTCAGTTAGCATCCGTTTCAGTTAGAGTCAGCCCTTTTGGAAAAAATTAATGATGCTAACCAACAAGGTAACACTGACTGGCGGAGGACGAATTAATGAATAGATTTGTGAAGGTGGAGTTTAAATAGGAATTTAAATTAATAAAAAACGTAATTTTGGTCTATGAACACTGGACTCGCTTGATAACTAGTTTCAGCACACGCAGCAAATGAATATGCTCTGCATGTATACAGTACGTCACACGCGTCGCAGTAGAGATTAATGCAGTGTGTGCTTCATCCGAAGCTACACGGAATGAATGTCACCACATATTAATTAACTTTTTGCACTTCATTATGCCTCCCATGCGTAAGGCAGGCACTTCAGGTGGAAATACGCTATGGAAAAGAAATGCCATGACCATCGAAGTGAAAATGAACATCATAGCTCTGAGAGAGGAGAAACACCCACCGATAATGGCAGCACTTTCGGTGTTTAATGTGTGACTATCATGACTGTCATTAAGATAAAGATCGTATCCGTCAACATTAAGGCATCTGCTCTTCTGAAAGAAAAAGTAATAACTAAGTGCAGTGGTCTCATTATTGTCTTATTTGTTCTCCTGCCTGCCTCCCAGTAAGCCAGTTGTATTTTTTTTAATTACTGTTTCATGTCATTATTGTATTTAGTCATTTGATTACTGTATTTTATGTGTCATTTATGTGTTCTGTGTACAGTGTGAATGACTTAGGAGTTAATTTAGGTGTAATTTAGATAAAAGATCCGACTTAAACCACAACTCGACTTAAATCTCAGTGTAGCAACGGAACTCACCTGTACATACCTCTCAATAAAAATCTGTCAAGGTTACTACATACAAACTATTGTTGCTGACAAACTGATTAGTGCAATTTGTAACAAAGTTCAATTATATGAATATGATTTAAAGCTACATTGTGAGCTGGCAATATCCACAAGGCTTTAACTCATAAATTCAAGTTGGCTATGTTCTTTTTTTCTGTCTCTAAACCAGTTTCAGTGTCTCAAACATTTCTCCAGTAGGTGAGATGTGGGATTACTCATTTTGGCTCTGAACACGGAATCATTTACGTGACTGAGGGCCATTGGTTATCTAATCAGGGGTGTTGTAAAGGGGGGAAAAGTTAGGACAATTCCAAAAGCCCCGAGGAAATAGGCACAAAATGAATATAATTTTGCTATCAGGGTTGACAATATACTCATAAAACGATCCAAAACAACTTCTTTTACTTCTCTTTGGCATTAAAAGTTAAACCCACATTGACCAAAAAGTAATATTGATCAACCACCCCTTATATCTGTATGAAACGGTCTGGTCCTGTGTTCAGCACATTCACGTTAACCTGCAAAGGCAAACAACCTGCGTTCGATCCCTGACAGCACCACATTACTTTTTGTTTGTTTGTCTGTTATTTTGTTCTAAAAAGAAATTATATATTACTCCAAAACATGCATCTAGTCAAGTCAAGTAGCATAAAAGAAGCTTTTAAGGATCAGTCCGGGAGATGTAGTGACCACAGCTGCCCACGGGTGCCCAATCGGGTTTTTTTCATGGGGCCCAGGATTCCTGGCATTGCCCCTGAATGTTGTAGTTCACATAGCTGACTTTCATGCTGCTGCTGCTGTGGGCTCAATTCCTGGTCAATCTCCAGTTCACATTTTTCTTGCGATTGACCGGTCCAGGGTGTAGACCACTTTTGTCTTAAGTCAGCTGGGATGGGCTCCAACCTCCCAACAAGATTAGCGGAACAAAGAATGAATGCTTAGGTGGTGTAACTGCTAGTTTGGTGTTTCAACACCATTGCTAAGATTCTTGACTCTTTCAGGCGTAATAAGTCACTGATGAGACTCAAGAATGGCTCGGAAGAGATGCACAGAGGGATGAGAGCAGTTGGTAAAACAGTAATCCCTGAAGGGTAATTAAACATGATAGTTGACCTGACATTTAGGCTGGGTCTTAGGGTCTTTAAAGAGCTGCTGTGCAATTAAACAATGGCTTTTAAAAAGGTTCGGCTTTAGTTTAATATGAGAGTGACTCATGTTTTTGCATTTGTCACCAGATCTTTCTGTTGTTATATCTTTAAGTGCTGTTTTGTGGTTTACGTTTTGGATTGACTGAGAACCTTTTGCTTTGTGTAGACATAGTGGTGGCTATTGTGGAGGTTGTAGGATTACGACTTATGCAACGTAGAAAAGAACTTTGCCATTTTGACTCATCGTTGAAGCAAGAGTGTTTACAGCTTGGCAATCTATTATGCGACTGCCGATTTCTGGCTCTAACATGCTGTATGTTGCAGAACAGCATAACCAGCAGCAAAAGATGTGTCCTCCGAGAAAAAGTAACCAAGCCGTTTGCAAAGACGGAGTGAAGTTCAATTCACGTTACCATCAAGTCTTGGTTTCTTGTGATATTATGGTAGACCTCGGGCACACTGGAGGGACTATGTGACTTAGCTGGTCTAGGAATGCTGCGTTAAATCTTGGCTTTGATTCGGCGCTCTTAATTAAAATTGAATTGAGCTAAAATGTCTACTTTCCATCACCACTGTCAAAACCTTTGCCTGATACAACGTTCAATTGAAATAGCATTGTCTTCTTTCATAAAGACTTGGCGCAATTTTCTGTGGCTTACTGTGAGGCTGTCTTGGTGAAGGCCTGTTATATGTTCACACTCGTGTTGGCCAAAAACCCCAAAGCCAGACTCAGGAAACTGTCAACGTTACATTTAAAGACAGTTGCTTCTTGGATTTATTTCTGCCACATACTTGATTGCTGCTTTGATAAAAACAAACCATTGAAATGAATTCATCATCCTCCGTGTGTACAGCATGTACGGTAGTTTCTGTCATGTTGTATTTGTCTTCATCACAACTCAAATGACATTTCTGCAAATAATTCTCCTTATCCTGTGGGATTTGCTACTGAGTCCGCCTGCTCGCAGTGTGCGGTATCATGCTCCAAGAGTACGGTAACTGTTTGCAGCTCACAGGCAACACCGCTAATCCATACATGAGTAAAAGGTCAGATTGCTCATGAGTGCATGCGTGCATGTGTCTCGCCGCACCATTCGTTGTTAATTAGGTCTGGAGATGTTGCAGGCGAGCATGTGATTAAACGCAGTAGCATGAATGTGAGGCTGTACAGAGATGCGAGGAAGCAGTCACGAAAGCCATCCCGGCATTCGGCGTGTGTGTATGTGTGTGTGTGAGCCGTCACTCTTGGCCTGACTGGAATGCTCCCTGCATGTTGTGGCCTTTCACTGAGCCTCAGCTTTATTAATCACCATCCACAAGGTCTGATTTCTTGGACTCCCGCTCTGCAACTGCGGCCTTGACACAAGAGCTTGCTGTCCAAGAGCTCAGAGTCTTTTCTTTCCTGCTGCATGTGGTTTCACATGCGTGTGAGTGTTTGGGAAGGAAAGTACGTTTGACGTGTATGGTTAATGGCGAGCGGGGCCGAGGGGGAGGAGAGCAGACTGGCAGCCCCGATAAGATGGGTTGGCCCAAATGAATGGGGGTCAGGATAGTCGCCGATCCAGCCTGGCTAAGAGAGGAGCTGAGGGGCACGGGGGGTCACTGAGTCACACAGACAGGGTGTGTAGACTTACATTGTTCTGAGGCAGCTCGGCTTGATGAAAAACGGTATGTCAGGATGAAAACATTTTCTCACAATTGTCTCTAAGAAAGTGTACACTCTTGAATTTTATGCAACAATGCTGTCGTGATATACAGTCCTGGACTGCTGGAGAAAAACATTGGTTTTAAATCATCCAGGATTTAATTCCCTCAGTTGGCATGCATTCTTCCACTGCCCGGTGCTTTGCGTTTCAATTCCTGCAGGGTCATTGTCATTGGCTAGATTTCAGTCAGTGTTAATGCAGTCATTTGGCGGTCTACATGTCAACCACTCAGTGCAGCAGTATGCATGGTCATTTGCACCAGGTTACATGTTGATCGCCAAGCGAGTACAGTACACTGGATAACTGCACATTCATGCATGTGGTTCAGCATTCACAACTCTGCAGAATTTTTTTTTTTTGTGCAGAAAACACATTTCATTCACCATAAGTTGGTGATACTTTATAAATAACATAGTTGTGTGCTAAGCTGTGAGATGCAAACGTTTGTTTGGCAGGAGCTTCTACTGTCAAAACTTGAACACAAGTTAATATATTATCGTGAGTCGTTACTGGACAGGCAAGCGGTGTGGATGATATGGATGCGGCTTGGAGAAATGCCTTCTCTTGCCTGCTAGCCTCTACTGCTAGCCTGATGGCCAGGTAAAGGCCACTCTGTGACTCTGATTCCATATGTTCATCAATCATCTTACATTATCATTTTTTAGTGGTGAGTACCGATACAATTGCTACTTTAAATGTGTTTAATAAGACTGTCAAGCATATTTCCGGCTTAAACTTGGATTGTGTTGCAAGTGAACCATGGTAAATGAAGAGAAAAGTGACTCCGTTAACACTGCAGGTCAATTCCGATTTTTTGCTCATATGTGACCTATATCTGATTTTTAATGTCAGTGTGAACAGTACAATTCCAATTTTTTCAAATGTGACTCAGGCGTCTTTTGTATGCTGCTTATCCTCACTAGAGTCGCGGGAGTATGCTGGAGCCTATCCCAGCTGACTTTGGGCGAGAGGTGAGGTACACCCTGGACTGGTTACCAGCCAATTGGAGGGCACATACATACAGTATATAAAGTATATACACACACTACAGCTCAAACGTTTTAGAGCACCCCAATTTTTCCAGTTATTTATTGAAATTCAAGTCGTTCAAGTCCAATGAATAGTTTGAAATGGTTCAAAGGTAAGTGGTGAAGTGCCAGAGGTTAAAATAAAGGTAAGGTTACCCCAAACTGAAAAATAATGTGTATTTCAGAATGATATGAAAAGGCCTGATTCAGCGACCACAAAATGGGTCAACAATTTAAAGCTGTTCTGCAGAAATGGAGGTTGATCAAGCCTTGGCAGTTGGTGCAATTAATTCCTACTGGTGTTCCAAGTCTGGAGTACTTACTACCTCCTCCGTCTGCATAAAAACAGTGTGGCACACACTGTAGTACGATACCCCCGTGAACATCAGTTGAACAGCATTGTACTGGAGAAAGTCATTTGTTGCGACAAAAATGGCAAGAAAAAAGGACAAAATCAAGTATCGGCAAATGCCGATACTTGATTTTTAATGTCCGATCACCTTCGCCAATCAGACCCCATGGCAGCATCCAGCCTATAGCAACCGTCTCCTGCCCTCTTTCCCTCCACAAAGCCAAAACAAACATGTCTGCCATGTGGGACTACCTGTTGTTATGAGAGTGATATAAGTTTTTCACCCTGCAAAATATCCCACGACAAACATTTTGCCGGGTGGCGCCTTAAGAAGCTTTAGTTTGGTGCAGTATTTGGGGAACGGGCACACGTGAATTTTCGTGGCTCACAATGTGATCATCAATCGGGCGGCGCCCGTGTCTAGGTGTAGATCTTGCCCGAAAAAGTGAATGGATTCGTCGGACTGGATGGCCGGCCGTTGTCGGCGGTGGAGGACTCCGGGTTTGCCGACTGCCTGGGTTCCTGCTGGAGCGCCATCAAGCTGCTCTTGCATCCAAAGTTTCCTTAAAGAAGGCACCTGATCCTCTAAGTTTCACCAGTGATTTTGAAGAGGCAAGTCAAATATGTCAAACTGTTATGGTTCCCCTTTCATATCATATAGCCAATGGTCACTAACGTGATGCCCACTGGCACCAGGGAGCCCCCCCTCGACCATATGAGGCACCTGCAAGCCTGCTTTTCATTCTGGTTTTCAATTAATAATGTGAGAACACCAGAAAGAAATGCATTCAGAAATACAACACGTGAGTTGTGGAGACCAGCATTTTGTTAATCTTCTGGTAAAACAAGCATATTCTGTTTGTTTGGGTTGAAATAAGCTATAAAAATAAATGTTACAAAAATGAGTAGCTCTTGGCCATTTTCATTTTGTAAAAGTAGCTCTCACAAAAAAGAAAAACGTTCGTGACACCTGATGGTAAAGTAGCCAATAGTAAATTTAAAAATGCCTTTACTTCCCTCAACACACAAAAATCCTTGTGATGTCGTGCTTTTGTGCATGTATGTCACTTCCCGGACGCATTTTTTTGGATAATGTGAATGACGACATAAAAAATCGGATTTTAACAAAAAATTCGAATTGGACATCATTCCCAAAAGTGTGAAAGTAGCCTAAGCTGCCAAAAATAGCCATTTTTTTGGGTGTATCAATTACATTCAATTTTTTTGCCATTCACTGGTGGTCCCGTAACCCCTATGAAAAATAGGGATCTACTGTAAACGTTTTTATTATTTTGTTACGGTCAATTTTTGAATAGAAATAATTAATATTAACACTATTTTGCCAAATAGGCTATGGTTTAGCATTATGGCATGTTTCCTATCAGGTGACTTTATACTTTATAACTGATTTGCTAATTTAGTAACTATTTTGTGGAGAATTACCAGTGGTGGTTTCAGTTCCACTTTATGCTGTGGCAAAAGTGGTCTGAGTGGAAATCCCCAGATGCAAATTTTTAATTGTCTCTGCTCCCTCCACAGAGATGTAATTTCTGGGCGGCGATGCCAGTCTAATCTCCCCTGTCTTTGGCCTACTCTATTTTACCATTAAACCAGTGTATTTTTCCTTTTACATGGAGCATTTGTCCGAGCGCTCTTGTTACCAGGCAATTCTGACAGTGTGACGTAGCACTGGTTTGTCTTGGCTGCTACTCTGCAGCTATGAGCTACAGATGTTAACAGCATGTGTGTGTGTGTGTGTGTGTGTTTCCCAATTAAAGCATTAATCCAAATCAACCCCAAATGATCGCACACAGTGCCTTAATGAATGTGGGGGCCCGCTGCTCTTTCTACGTATATTGCTCTTGTTCCAAGCTTCTTTGTGAAAGTCCATCTTTTTTCACGCTGTGGCCTCTTTAATTGTCTCCATCACTTCTTCACTTGGTCAGCGCAATCTGCCTCGTCCCTCGCCCTGCTCCTATGTGTGATTATTCACCCTACATTCCTTCAGCATGCATCAAACTGCTCAATGGTAAATGTGGAAAAAGTGAATATGCATAGTAGAGGACAGAATTGCCGTGACACTCGGCTCTGACGACTTTTTCACTTTTCCAGCATTCCAGAGTTGATTTTTTGTTACATAACTGTAGAGGGCACGTCGTTTAACACAATGAGATGGCAAACCTCTCAATTAAAGTCTTTTTGTCAGCAGGGACCTGTATGGGACTTACAGTAATTTCTGTGCCGCAATCAGACACAATCACATCTCGCAACTCTTTCCGCAGCCCACCCACTCAAACACACCGATGTGCGCTCTCACACATGTTCAGGCCCCAAACATCCTGTTGGCGCTAACACTAACTCATCATGTGTACAAACAAATGTGACACGGTCCGCTCAACGACACCCACCTGTGCAGGTCAGACGGTTCACAACACTTGCATTTTTCTGACCAAGTTTTGCTTTAATTTTCTCACTACGCACACACACGCACGCACGCACATGCATGCACACGGATGCACACGTACACCCACCCACACATACGCTTTTATTTGGAAGCATAAATGAGCAAAAAGCCCTTAACTAATTTCAACGAGAGATGGTTGGGAAGGGGACATGAGCTACGGAAGGCTCCTTTAACATTTGATATTCATCTTGACAAAAGTGCAGATCCAGAAATACTGATTTTTTTTTTAAATAAACAGCACATTTTGAGCTAGGACATGTTTAGCCTTTTTTGACTAAAAGCCTCTACACTGAAAGTCTTAATGTGCAGTTCCAGTATTGTGCCTATTTACTGCAGACTATTTGATGCAGGCCTACTTCCAGTGACCTGCATCACTGTAATAGATGAACAGGTGATTTTTTTTTAGAGCAAGTAACATTTGGCCACTGGATGTGCGTGCCATATGTTATTGATTTATCCATTACGATGATGCATACGGTATTTGTAGTGGCAGAAATAATCGTAATTGAATCACAACCTTTTGCCAAAGGTCTGCACATTACTGGGTTGCGTTTTAGTTACCTTCGCCAAGCACAATGCTGCAAGGAAGTAGCCTGGACAAACACAGATCTAATATTCCATCTTTTTCTCACTTGGACCTTGGCAGTGGTCCGCTATTTGCTGAAATGCCATTTTAATTTCTAAATGTATTCAGAGAAGCGGCGTTCATGTAACATGGAACCATAAAGACAGTAATTTCATCATGTTGTGGTAGTCATGTATGTATTGCTTATACATTATACTTGGGGTGTCACGTGGCAATATTTCTTGTTTAAAGAAAGCTGTCTCGTGAGAACAGAGCAGCCAGAAGTCCATCAGACTGTGAGCTATGGTATTGCTATTGTGAACGAGAACACACATATATGGAAGGGGTAGTACGCAAGGCAGGATTGAAAGTGCTTTGCGCACACTATAAACCTAGCAATCCAGCCTGCACTCGGTGTTGCCACTTGCTCTCGACGTGTTTTTTTCATCGAGTTCAACAGCTTCCACGTTGTTAATGTCCAAGCCAAAGCTGTAGAAATTCTACATTTGATCAAAGTTAGTTAATATTTGTCAGATCAAAACACGATCGCTGCATATGGCATCTATCAAAACATGTGATAGTAGCATCTTTTTCTGAAATTCAATACTTGCTGGTCAGGCACCGAAGCGTCATGGGAACTGAAGTTCTTTTTGTGTAAACATGAAGCTGATCTACTGGAAATTTTTTTTTCAACATAAATGATTAGTAGTAGCAGCTACAACTGCTGACAGTATATTTATACCTTTATCAGTCAGAGGTTTTCAGCGTGGTGAGATGTTTCTAAGGATCCACTGGTTTGGAGCAGCCAATGATATATGTGTGTTCAAGTTAAAGTACACAGCAGGTGTCCTCCCTTAGGTGGAATTATTTGCATTTAGTGGTGACAAGCGCTGGTATACGACGGAGTATTTGGGGCCATGGAAAAAAAAGAAATCTGAGATTTCAAGAATTAGTTTAGTTTAGTTTATTTGAACATGAAGGTTACAATAGAATACATCTCATGAATCATTCTTTCACAGTTCCACATGTCCAAAAGGAGTAGGAAGAAGCAAAGCTTATTTAACCCTACCCCCCATCCATTCCACATCTTGTACAGTACATATTATTCACTTCCTGCATTCCATCTCGTGTTTCCTATGATAATCAGAATAATAATAAATAACAGTAAGAAGACAAGAAAAAAAGTATATATATATATGTATATATATTTATGTATATATACTGCTCAAAAAATTAGAGGAACACTTCAAAAACACATCAGATCTAAACTGGGGAAAAATGATAAATCCAGCAGAAATAATGGTTAATATCCAGCAATTTCAAAAGTGGCCCTAAGTTAAAGTTACGTACGCCACAGGTGTACACATCAAATTCGCTGACGAAATTAAACAGAAATACATGTCCATTAAAGATATATAAAACAAAACATAAAATGCCACGTTGCTCTCTTGGTGATGAATAAAGTATCGATCCAACTCAATTTCACAAGTAAACCTAGTATTCCTAGGTAAACCTTACGCAATGTAGCTCCACAGGCGTACACGTCATACAGTATCTGCTGACGTTCTTCCTCTTCTGGTTTATGGCGGGTTGCAGCCAACGTTTAGGTGCATACCGCCACCTACTGTACCGGAATGTAGACGCGTTGTGCACATTTCCAGTGAACCCTATTGTGACAAGCTTCCATCATACCAAACACACGAAGAAATGGATACAATGCCTCTTTCAAGTTAAGGCAGTGGATTTGAGGATAAGCAGCAGTAGATGGATGGATGGATGGCAATTGATTTAGCTGTCAAGACAAGGAAACATGGCTGCTTCCCGTAGGACTACTGCCATTGAAGGAAAAAGCTCACCGAAAGTGAGGGAACCGACATTTTAACGGAATTAGGACACTGTTCAATTTTGACACAGACTCACCAAGCGTTGGATTGTTCACCCACTACTAGGTAACGTGAGCTGATATTAGACCGACTAGTTTCACCCTACTGATGATGTGTTCTGTTGTATGAAAAGTTAAAGAAAATCTGTGGAACGCCTTTCGGTGCACGAACTATCCCATTTTAAATTTTTCTATATTTCTGATGTATAACGTTTAAGTGTAGTTGCTGTGTGATAGGTTTAATGTTGTTTGTAAGATGACACCTTGAGTCGGACTGTTATATTGAGTAATGACCTCCAGCAATTTCCAATTGGTTGGCAACTCGTCGTGAGTTTAGTCATAGCTCATGATTGGCTCCTGTCAAATAAAAGGCTGACCGGTCCTCATGGACTTGTGTGCGCCACAATATGACACTTTTTGACGTGGATACGGCTTATACACCGGTGTGGCTTATGCTGTATAACAACAAATCTGTTCTTTCCTCTAAATTTACTTGGTGCGGCTTATACACCAGTACGGCTTATACACCGTAAATTACGGTACACACAAAGAATAATCAATAAAATACTGCAACTAATATTACATATAAACATAAATATGAACCAAAGGCACGTAAAATATAGAAATGAATATGTTATGAATATGTTATTGATGGAATAAACGGACATTCAGTTAGCTTGAATAGCACACCAGCATTAATGAACACGAGATTAAGCATTGAACTAAATGTGAAAAATAGCACTCACACAGCTCTAACAATGGCGTTAAAACCTCACCTTTATGCATTCACGCACAGCATGAGGCGCAAGGAAGAAGAGGAAATGTCCGTCTGCCTGTGCAGCGTTGGAGAAGTCATACACACGAATTTTCAATTGGCATCACAGCACACAACTATGGTGCTATGACCGCCGAACGCTGTGGGACAAAACAACGCCCAAAACCACACACCATCAGTGAAGCACAAAGGACACAAAAATGTTAAATGATGGGCTTTCTAACATTGTCGTTGTAGTTTTCTTCAAAGTAATGTTCAAATTTTGTGAACTCAATATTGTGTCTCGTGAGCTGAGTGTATTGTGACACCACCACACTACACATGTTATACATTGTTCATTACTTTTTACATTTTTTTCCCAAGTAAACTATTTATTGGTCATCCAACAGCCTGTTTCAATTGTTACCAAGGTAGATGCATAACCATGAGTGTATAGTGTACATTATTTTATTCTAAAACTCCAAAAGTAGTACTATGTCGAGTAGTTATCCTGCTGTTGAAAAAACAACAGCTTGTCAGAGTGAGTGCATAATGTTGATTTGGCTTTAGTCTACTATGTCTGCAGTATAGATGAATGCATACATGTGTGCACGCCTTAATTGTACAGACCACCACAAGCACAACACTCCGGTCATAACTTGAACATTGCATGGCCCATGCAGGTATAACAATGACCTGCTCGGCGTAAACAAAATCAATGTGGCTGCCAACAGGGCAGAGATGAAGTCCATCTGTAGAAAGCGATGCCAGATATGCATATTATACGTGTTACATGTTCATGTACAGTGAACATGAAGGATGCCAGTGTTGTGTTGCAGTTGGATGCGTGGGTGTGTGTTCCTTTGTGCAGCAACCACACTTAGCAGTACCAGTAGCCTGCTGTCGTAACACATCCTGCCATTCTTCAATAAAGGTCATCGTTCATTCTAAACAGGCCAAGAGCAGATGCAAAGCAAAAGAGGCCACACATGGCTGGGAGTGTGGCGAGAGGACGACATGAGCTAAAGACAAAGCAGGACTGACATCGTGGCTGCATGTAAAAACTGCTTCAGTCCGTCATTCCAATGAGAGTGGGTGGTAGATTATTCAGTGCTGCCAACAGGAAGTCCACTGCACGGACGGGAAAGGTCGTCGGTTGACTTTCTGACGTCATTACAGTGCATGTGTGATCATTTGGATTCCAGTTTGTTTTGGGCTTTATGCTTCATGTCTGCGTGTGTGCGTGTGTGTGTGTGTTTTTCAACAAACACTGCAGCGCCACATTGCAGAATAAAATATGATTCTATATGTCCCTAATTGTTTAGAGATGATGAGCTAGAGCAAGGTTCTTTAAGTGGGGTTTTTATCTCCAGGCTTAGATTAGGTTTATGTAAAAATGAACTACTTGTGCTTCTGCACACTGTTTTTCCAAATGCTCACTAAAAAAAGATAGCGAATGTTGTTTAATACTCCTATATTTTTTTACATAGCCATAAAAATGAGTGTAAATGTATAAAGTCATCAGAACACCGAATTCCCGAAGGAAGTAAATAAATAATATAAAAATTACAAAAGGTGTCAGGTGTAAAATTACAAAATTACACACTGCGCATCCTGCTCCTTTTTGTGGCGGGACACCTGATCCCTGAAAGGCATCCTTTCATTGCCATTGTGGCTCTAATTGGCTGCTAATTGTAGATCTTTCCTTTGAAATTCTGCTCAGCAAC
Organism: Dunckerocampus dactyliophorus; assembly: GCF_027744805.1. Lineage (NCBI taxonomy): Eukaryota > Metazoa > Chordata > Actinopteri > Syngnathiformes > Syngnathidae > Dunckerocampus > Dunckerocampus dactyliophorus. Next base: position 11,661,310 of record NC_072821.1, on the reverse strand, counting down.
TGCATTGTTATGATACAAAATGCTAAGGGCAAATATAATATGTTCCAGCAAGCTGGTGTATCTCCAATGTATTCATATCTAGGACCTTCTTCTCCATAGGAAGTCATTAAAACGATATTAATCCATTTGAAGAACTAGAGAAGCACCATCGCTGATTGAGATTCACACCAAAGTAATAATCCTACATTATTTGAATCAGTCTTTGATATTTTGTAGAATCTGTTGGAAACTTGTCCTGTATTTTTTTCCCAAGTGCTCTGACCATTTTTTTGTCGAGTTATATGCACAAATGCCGAAAATGGTCCTATCTCGCAATGTTAAGGAATCCTTTCACCCCCAAAATTTAATCAGTTCTTCCATATCTCATTGCTGAGAATTCCTGAAAATGTCATCTAAATCCATCCAGAACTTTTCAAGTTATTTTGAACACAAAAAACCAGATAAATGCTTGCAAAAAAACATGACCTCCGCGCTGCGCTTGGCGGAGGTACTAAAAATAAGTTAACCATCAGATGATATAACAAGTCATTAAAGGTGTTGTTTGTCATGGTTAGTTACTGCAGTGGGGGCACCAACATTTGAATGTACAAAATTATGGCTCAGCCATGACTGTTAATTGGGAATAGCTTCTTTGAGACTGCGTTTGTGTGTGTGTGTGTAGGTGAGTGAGTGAATGACAGCCATTCACACCACATTGCCTTTTTGGGCCCAATGACAAATCTCATTCAATTTACAGAGATAGTTTGATTTTTTTGACATGAAGATGTATGCCATCCCCATCAGCAGTGTAGTGTATCAATGGTGACTTACCCCCAATTTGTTCCGTGAGCGGAGTTCTGGTCAGATTTTGGTGAGGAGGAACGTTGTTCCGGTTAGTTTCTGGGGTCAGTAAAGAGTTTGGCTTTTCAAAATAATATGAGTTCAAAAGAGTAATGCTTTTGCATCCCAAAATCGTCGCGAACAAAAAAGTCAGACCTCTCAGTGGCTCGGCGTTATTTCCTCTACGTTCGTATCAGTACGCATTCTCGCCTGTCCATCGTTGTGTGTGTGTTCCACAGCGAAGGAAGACTGCTGCAACGCGAGAGTCTCCATCCGCGCATGGAAACACTGTGGAACACACACACACAACAATGGACAGGCAAGAGCGCGTAGTGTTACGGAGACTTTTCTGAAACGGGTGTTTGTAACATATGCTAGCCGGTGGTGGTGTTTTTATATTTTTGGGGTGAAAAAAGTGCAATTTAGAGCCAAGCAGGGATAGCACCTTTTAAGATGTCTTTAAACATTCTTGTCATACAAGTGTAAAAAATAACGACTAATTATACGTTTTCTTTTTCATTTTCTTCTTTTTTTTATTGTAATTTTTTTTTCTGAAAATCTGGTGGCCATCCAAATTGGATGACTTCAGCTTCATTCGAAGATGTTTTACTGTATCAAAACACAGTGTAGTTCTAAATATAAAAAAGCTGCGAACAGTCTTCTGCATGGTCAGGATGAACTTGGCCATCATATTGTTGGACATTTTTCTATGTCAGGCCACAGGAGTCAGTACAGCAGAACCAGCTGCTGAGGCTCATAGGCCGGCCTCTAATTAAAACAGTGGAAAATGAGATAACTCGGCAGATCCATCATGGCCGCTGTTGGCTGTCAGGGCAGCTCGGGGGCTGCCACCCACCGTATGTTTACACCAGGGCCACTCGGCCTCTCTGCTCTCAGGGTGTTTTTAGAGTCCTGGCCTGATTTCTCTAATGGGCCGAGAGGTTTTTTTAGCCTCCTTCTACCCTCGCGTTGCTACAAACCTCTCTGCACTCCCACCGCTCCTAGCCTTCATGTGTTCCTTATGGGGTTGACAGAGGCATGAGGTGGCAGCACCCCCCACTACCCCATCCCCTCCTATATTTCCCACCCACTCTGCCTCGTTAGACCTTCATTTATTAGGCACTAATGGAAGCTGAGGGTGCTGTGATGTCATGCAGTGGTGCATGGAGAGGACAACTTGTCTGTTTTTTCACCTTCCTTTGCATTGAGCTGCAGCTTTCACCCCACAGCCTTTTCCTTCCATTTGTTGCATTGACTTATTGTTTGTATTGAGGGCTCGCCAGCTAGGTGGTTATTAGGATTTATCACAAAATACAAAAGCCTGACTGTTGAACGGCCCTGTTGCAAGGTCGGCCGCGAAGTGTGATCTCCAGCATACCAGGGTCAGCAATCATGTATGGACAAAGATTTGGAACATGTCCCTGCTGCCTAGCTAGTGTTATATGAACTATTTTGACAGCTGCCTTTTTTGAAAAAGAGGATCAAACTAGCAGCGTGATTAGTTTCAGGGAAAAGCTGCGTTCATTCTTACTGGATAATGGTAGCGTGTTCAGCAAATCTCTTTCAAACTCCCATGCCAGCCCCACTAATGATCTTAAGGCCTCTTCCACAACTTTTGCCAGCACACAGGAGAGGAATCCAGCCTCGAGCTGTTTCCTCGCCATGGTCAGAGAACAGAAGCCTTTACACTGGAAGGAATGTGGAGGTATAGAGTTGAAGGACTCAGCTGGAGACATTTTCATAGCAACCTGTTTTTAAGGTTATTATATTATAATGAGTTTTCTAATACTGCCTTGGAAGAATGTAATTGTTCGTAGCACACAGCCGCCATCGTGCATGTGTTCCGCAAATTTCGAGGAATTTCAGCAAGCACCCAAAAAATTGACTCAAGTGCGCTTTTTCTTCTTCTTTTGGCATTTATTTCTTTTTGTTACACCACCACAGAAGAGTATGAGTGAAAGAGAAAAAGTGTGATGGTAAACAAACCTAGATCTGAAAATAGAGCTGTGGAGCTGTGTTCGGTCATAATGTAAGAGATTTATTCAACTTGCATGATTTTTTTTATGGGAAAGCGTGTTTCAAAATCCAAACAAAGCGGAGGTCAACTAGTCACGGGACATATTGTATTTGACTGGTGTTTATGACATCAGGGGTCTATTGCACAAAACCACGATAAGGGATTAAGCCGGGATATCTTGGTTATCCTAGCTCAATTTATCCGTGATCCGGTTGCACAAATGTGGGATAGTGGAAAGTCCAGGATCTCATCTTAATCTCATCCTTGATGTCAATCAGTAGTCGCCATAAATGGAAAGCGATAATGAATCCACTGCCCATTACACATTGTTATCACATTCAACTACACCCACTGTCGTTATTTCAACATTTGTCGTCATTCATTTCAATCATTGTACATAAAGAGTTTTAGAAGATGTTGCAATCATTAGATCATTTATTCGATCATTTACACACACTATATACTGTATAAAATACACATCCCATATAAATACCAATACACATCTACAAGATAAAACAGTTATACAGGCTGATGGAGTTATATTTACACAGATATTAGTGTACTGTACACCGCTGTTCTTGATTTGTTAAACAAACAACAAACAACATTAACTATTTGGATTGTAATTAGGATTGTTTCAGTGGAGCAGTGAGTGTGTATTTGTGCACTACTTGGACACAAAGTATTGTAGATTGCCTCTGCAATACTTTGCCACGCTTTCTCTCTTTGTTTTATGACCGTGGCGGTGTTGCCTCTCCTTTGGATCTGCTCTTTTACCTCTTTGGGGAAAAGTACGGCACTCTCGTTGCCATGGTGAAACGGTGACTCTGTGATCGATTTAAGGAAGCCGCATACGTGCACTGCTCCGGGATTGGTTTCACCTGGCTTGATTAATCCGTGTCTACTCATCCTGGTTTGGGTTTTGTGAAACCAATTAAGCCTAGACGCTCTTTCTTTGGGATGGTTGAGCTCAGCACAGTTATTTATCCTGAATGCTAGTTTTGTGCAATAGGCCCCATATTTACGATATCACACAGGCTGTGTGATCGGAATAGCAGAAAGCCGGAACAATAGAGGTATAACGCTACATGTATTTGTATTCTGATTTTACAGTACAGAATTCTACCAAATTCCCACACAGTATACATTAAAATGAGGTATAGAAAGTGTTTCTTGCGTCTTTTTACTCTGTAATCAAACGTGAAATGCAACGCATTTGCCGCAGCTATGGAGACCCAGGCGTGCAGTGTACCTCCACAAGCATGTGCAGCCTTGCCTTTGACTAGCCTTTGAGTCATTTGTAGATAATGCTAAGAAGACAGAGCCTGGAGACACTCTTCTGCCATTTGGTGACACTTCGTCTTCCTGGTGAAATATGTAAACCGGGGGTAAATGGAAACGTTGTTTTTATTGACATAAAAGTTTAAATATCAAAGTGGCCACTTGCATTTAGTATGTGACCCTTGGTGGAATAATTTTGGACAGCCCTGATGTAAACAAAGACAAGCAGATGAGCTAAACACATTGAGCCAATAAGGAACTTAAGTTTAAAAAAAAAAAAATCATTCACACCATTCAAACTCTTACTGTTGTACTTACCTGCATTGCTTCACTTGTCTAAAAAAAACCTTGTAAATTATGATGTAGTATATCATATTTATTTATTTATTTATTCAAGAATTTCATTTATTTTGTAGTTTGTATTTTCTACCCTTACCATACCAAAAATTAACCGAACTGTATGCTTAATACTAGAGGTGGGAATCTCTGGCCACCTCACGATTCGATGCAATTACGATTCCGAGGCGATGATAAAACAATTATTGATGCATCTCGATGCATCTTTTTTTGTGATGAATAGTTTGTCAGTTTTTTCAGGCATAATTGTTTTCTATATAATTTATTTTTACTTACTGTGTACTACTAAAAAAAAGCATATTTGTAATGAGCCACAATTAAAATAAACTGATTAATTTACTTCCATTATCTTTTAATAATTGGAAGGTTACATGTACCAACATATTTCCCATTGCACAGAACCAGCAGGAAAAGTAAAGTGCACCAGTAGCAGCATGTATAAAATTAACAAACTTCAGCATATTATGAGTAACCAACATAAAACATCTGCCATTATTCACAAATAAATAATAGACTTCTGAATTCAAACTAAAATCCTGAGCATAGAATCTCTGACAAAATAATATTTTTGCTGTATAGCAAAGTAAAAAACAGCTTTCATGCAAAATATAGATTTCTGTACCAGCGGCTCTCATACAAGAATAATGCTTGCAGACGTCAGTAAATTATGAATAACCAAAAAAACTAGGCTATCCTTATTCACAATTGCAGTGTCAGTGAAATAACGTTGCGATGGGACGTTGTATCTGGGTTCCAAAGTGCGCAACAAAGCACAAAAGCCCTGCTTCTCAACAATCGAATACAGACACCAATCCTTTGCAATAAAAGTTGCAATTGACTTTGTGATTCGCTTCACCTTCCGAGTTGGGTGGAATATTAGTTATCACCTGCTCGATAGTTCTCTGGTTGGCAGCAACTTCAGCTGGCAGCCATTTTAGTAGCGTCTTACACCACCATAAACTGTCCGGGCGGCACTTCTGCTTTCCGTCGAAAGAATCGATTATTTCACCCACCCCTACTTAATACTGAGGTACGTACCAAACAGTTAGCGTGCTGTATCATTACGCCCTTATGGAACAGGGTTGTGAAGTCTTTTTTTTTTCCTCACTCTGTGTTGTTGAAAGGCATTGTCGTTGTCCAATAAGTATTGTATTGGACTAATTTTGAGGAATATGTGTGTGAACTAGGCAAGTGTTGCATTCCTATGCAATTAAGGAGGTTTGGCATCTTGCCCACATGCAATCTCAGTAGAAAGCTGATGAAATAGATCCCAGTTTTCATATTTCTGAACGTAGCAATGCTCATGGATCATGACAAGGATCTAAGTTGTTGCTAAGAAAATATGTGAGAAGCATATTGTTCTACTATAATACATGCGTGTGTGTCGTCCATCAGGCCACCCAGCAGCAGAGCTCATTAGTTTCAGTAACACATTACTTCATGTTATCACCACATAGAGATCATTGATCAAACTGCTGCAAATTCTGATGACAAAGACTGCAAATGTGATACTTTGTTCTGTAACTAGATCTGTGTTTTTGTTCTCACTGCAGCACCCAAAGCGGCATTTGGAAATCAAGTAGGGATCATTACACAACCGCCTTCACAACATCACACTCTTTCTCTCTCTGTCTTGCAGAAGAGCTAATACGTTTTCAGATGTCAGCAGATGTCAAATGACTCCACAATTAGCTTGATGGGCCTTACTCCACCACTATGTGGAGTGTTGGATCAGCCTTTTGATTTTTATAAGATGACAAGTCATCCATCACGCCGAAAGGCCCCCCATATCTCCTCTCACTTCTCCTCTCGTTCCTCACTGAAGGCTCTCTCCTAGATGTCTGACCTCCCTCTATGCCCCCACCCGAACAACATGCCCTCATCACTCAGTCAGGGTAGAAAAAAAAGTCAGAATGAGAGCGAACAGGAGAGTAAACAGTGCAGGGAGATCAAGAGCCTTTTACACTCGCTCTAAATATTTGCATAAATGTGGCTGGAACACACATGAAGATTATGTGAGAGCTGCAGTCCAAATTTCTGCACACATGCAAATGAGAGCCACATGCAAGCATGCAGCTATACACTAATCAACGGCATTCTGTCTGGTCGAGGAGGATTGCATCCAGTGGAGAATCCATCGTATTGGAACCCGCGTGGTTTAAACTTCGGTGTCGGTATGACCGGGTCCACTTTGGTTTGCCACTGTACGGTTTGGAATGGTAAATCCTGATACATCTAACTATGGACTAACTAGGGGTGTGTGTTTTGATTTTTCAGGAAGTCTCATAAACTATCTTAGTGTCCTACACACTGCAGAAACTCAAATCTATAGAATTTGAATCTAATGTCCTGTTTTCACTTCCTTCCTTGGCTGTACTTTTTTTTTTTTTTAAGAAAATTATGAAAATGTCCTGGTTTTCATTGTTTTTCATTGGGTCATTCAACTGACTTAGGGCATTAGGGCACTCTACTGCATGTGACATAATCCCTGAGAACCTTTTTGAATTAGTGTCTTTACAAGCGTTTGACCTCAGGTTCCTGTGTCAATCTGTTCAAATTGTTCGGATCATTTTTCTGCCAGTTTCTGACCGTTCGTCACCACCCTTTTGTGTATTTGATTATTAAATGGTATTCTGTAATGTAACAATTTTCTTTCCATACAAAGGAGGCATCCGTGACGTGCGGGACAATGAACTGTGTTATAAATGTATTTTCTCTATGATTTCAATCATCTTTAACATTTTCTTTAGTAAAAATTGCTGAATTTGCACATTTTCCTGATCAAACACAGGGCAGAAACCTAGGATGAGGCCACCATGAGCGTGTCTTCTCAGCTTAGTGCGCAAGCCCCACCTACTGTCTGAGTGCACATTGAGTTGGATCATTGCGCCTGCAAGTTTGTGTTTGTCAGCATGTTGCCAATTATAATGTTGCAGAAACATTTATTATACACAATGACTGGTGTAATGTCTTTAATGTAAGTGTGACATCATTATTCTTTCGAAACAGACAATAAAATACATGCAAATGTCATATTGGAGACACGTGTAGTACTGATTCATCCTGAAGGGGTCAGGTGTATGTGAGCTGGGAAGTGAGGAAAAGTCAGCGTCTCTGTTTTTTTATTTTTTATTTTATTGAAATACACAAACATACGGAGCCCTCGTACGTCATGCGAGAAACTCAATGAATGTGCTGCTGCTGATTTGAAGATTCAAGGAAACACCCGCTATTAGCTGACGTTGACGCAGCAGCATTTTAATGACAGTTTGGTCTTTGTACCTCCTAAATGTTATAGTATCTAATCTAATTCCTAATCAAGAGTGTCACCATTGATGTTTAACAGCTGATAATGGCCACTGAATTTGAGAAATGATGTTGTTAGTGTAACAACTTAGAGCATGACTTCCTGTTTATGTTGTTTGCCGAAAGTCCATGACCAAATTTGAGGTCGTAATAAGTCTCAAAACTTTTGCATTATCTCACAAAAGTTTTAAATTGTATTTTACCCATCAAATTTATTTTCTCCCATGTACCCTATCAGGCTCCGTACAAACAGCAGTGCCAGCTAGAGCTAGATTTACAAACAAGTCAAATGCAACATATATTTATGCTCTGTTGAATGAATCAATGATTGAATACATTTGACAAACAAGATGGTGGATTACATACCCAACCTCAACAGGAGGTAATCAGACTTTTACAAAAAAATATCAGAACTTTTCCTGGAGAAGGAGTGGACATATACTTCATACAGATAACAAGTAAGAACACAAATGTTTTTAGTTAATAAAAATAAATAAATGGAACTAAGAAGTACCTGAAAACTATTTTAAAACATTTTTTAACCAAAGTGAATTAGTCTCTTTTTTTTTCTTATCCTCCTAATGAGCAACCTGTATTAACATAAAAAAACTCAGTGCCTCACCAGCCATGAACCTCACTGCACATCACTGAGAGGCATACTTTAAATGTATTGAAATTATCAGGCATTTTGATTTTTATCTTTTAATATTATTTTAACATGTAAGGTCGAGTGTCCTTGTTTTAGATAATCAAAATATGGTCACTCTAAAATAGACTTTATAATTTGACGTAAGGCGCTTGTTCTGTTAGCAGATTGTGCTTATTTTAGGTATTCTGAGCCAGATTTTAATATATATTAAGATAAGCAAACTGGTAATTTATACAAGCATAGAAAGTGCCGGGTAAGAGAAAATATGGGTGAAAAATGCACATTTCTGACCTTAAATTCAAGTGTGTGTGTAACTGTTAGTATGTAAACATTTTATTGTCTGTATACTTAATGAAGGTTTTTTGATGGGGACAGTTTGACCCTGGAGCATGTTATTCCACTGGGAAGTACCACTGTGGTGTAACACTCCAGTGTGACACATATGTTGCTAATGAATTCAGTGGAAAAAGTCAATTTCTCTCTTGTAATTCACAGTTTCTCCGAGAATAGCGTGTTTTGTGTTCCTCCCATTCTACTCATCATATGCTAATGACAGTTATTTTTTCACCAAAGGTACCGTGCAACTGCTGTTATACCGTAGACATCTACCAAAAAGTGACAGTTTTCGGCCTTTTGAGGATGGAAAAAAAAAAAAGAAATCACACAATATTCGCTATCAATTGCCAGGATATCCTTGAGCAACGTGTTGATTGTAGCAGCACGTCCAGCTGCATTGGATCCAAAAACATCCCATGTGCGTTTTGCTCCTGCTTCACTTGATTACACCAAAAGGGAAAAATCCCACATCCAAAAAAATGATTGGCCCACCGTCATCGGCTCGCTCTTGAGCTCTTGTCAGCTGACTGAGTCCTGCAGCGGCCCCACACAGCTGGTTTCAGTCTGAGACCCCCAGCTCCTTTCCTCCCTGCCCTCCCTAATTACTGATAAACACACAAACACGTAGCGATGCAGTGGTGTGTCTTGGCTCTGATGGATGGACAGGTGAGGAGACGCTGTCACTGAGAGTGTGATTGCTCATGAAAGCACTGGGCGCTGACAGGGAGATAAAGTCTTAGTGTGTGGATGATGGATCACATGATACGCTCACAAAGTCAGACCTGGGCTGTCATGTGTGTGCAAAGTAAGTTGGTTCAGAAGGTTAACAAACCACGTTTTATCAGGATGGATCTTTCCTAACCCGTAGTTTTGATGGATCCTTTGGATACCCAAACAGTAAACAGTCTTCACTGAATGTGTTTGACTGCCTGCTTTTTGGATGTATTTCGGCAATTCATTTGGCAAATCCACACTGAGGGAATGTGGCTTCCTGGCAATATGTGCAATCCTGCTAATTTGCCATCTGTTGCTGCGCTGCAGAAGAAAGCGCTCAGAACAACGCTGCCTTAAAAGGAGGGAAACTGAGACAGACCATGACATGCTCTCTGCGCAGTCCATCCTGCTCCATTCACCACACTTCACCTTATGATTTCAAATAAAATGTATAAAAACATGCCCAGCAGTTCCTCAGTCATGTGACTGTTGATCTTTATTGGGTCAGTATACTGTGGTTAAATAGCACTGTGAATCCTGCTGGTGCAACATGACAATAAACACTGCCATCATAGTAAAGCATATTGGTGGATACTCACTGGTAGTGTAGCGTTAAAAAAGAATCCCACAATTTTTTAGGATTATTCATTTAAAAATTGCACCCAGGAGTGCACAGCAATCTCAGTCTAGATATTCTTAAACCATTTTAGATTGTGGTTTAACACAACAATAAAGGAAAAACATGTCAAGCTCAACCTGTCTAGCTCATAATATCAATGCTAACCTTACCTAGCTAATGTAGCCATCTTGGGCTATTTGTTGATTTTTTTTTTTAAACTGCAGAATGTTAGCGGAAAATCAAGCCATGAGAGCAACAAAGAACATAATATAACCTCTGACCTTAGCTGCCAGGCCAGTTTGAGTTTTGATGTTTGTTAAAATCCTGGGGTTAAGATGGCCATTTTGCTTGAAAAAGCAAAAACTCTCTGCATCTACGAGGTCAACATGGATGATCTTGGTATCAGAGTACAGGGGGGACTTTGAGATTAGTAGATTTAAAAAATATACATACACACTACTCACAAAAAGTTATGGATATGGCACATTTTCTGAACTGCAGAGGTGTTTACAAGGATCTCCTATGTATATTTTGAAATTGTTAGTTGTGGGTGGAAGAGGAAATTCCACGATTGTAACTGTTACATTATTGAGGTATAGTTATGATTAAATGAATCTTGGCTGACGTTTGGTCTTTTCTTGATTGATGGGAAAAAAAAAGAGGACACAAAAATCTGACAGGATTACAGTAGACGCCCCTACAACGTAAATAATCCGTTCCGAGAACCTTTATGTTATAGGGATTTTATGTTATACGAAGCGTAAAATACATGTAAATAGCCTAATCCGTTCCAAGAGCTTCCCAAACTCACCCCTTTAACACTTCAAAATATTCAAAGTCCACCAAATATGGTGGGAAAATATAAGAAAACGTTAACATAAAGATAGTACAGTAACATTCCAATATAAAATAAGGTAATAAATAAGATTACTGTAAATGAGTAAAACTGAAAAACAAAAACAATCTCACCTTTCACGAGATGTCTTGATCAAGAGCACACAAGTGGAGGCAGGAAGGAGGACGAAGACTACCCTTAAAGAGTCATCTGGTCTCACAGACAAACGCACACGCACTACAAGATAATGCTGGTGTGCAAAATTTTAATTTGTAACTTAACTTAATTCTTTAAGTTAGTTTCAGGGCGACGACGAAGATGAAGGAAGTTGAAGGGAGAAGCCTGTCTCTCACACAAAAAGCTGTATAAGTCAGCCAATGAGATGAGAGCGTAGACGGTGCCCCGATAATCAACCAATGAGATGAGAGCGGAGGCGGTGGCCCGAAAATCAGCCAATGAGAGCGTGAAGCTTCAGAAGGCGTCACCAAGTGTTAGTCTGAACTTGCACTGACTTGAGGCATAAATAAATTTGAATGGAAAAAATAAAACAAACTTGCACCGGCTTGACGCGTTACGTTATATGGAATTTCTTCCGTAATACGATGCACAACTTTACATAAATTCTTTACGTTCAGTGGAATTTACATAAAAGGAGGTTTATGTTATGCGAGGTACTACTGTATCATGGTTTCATTGAGTGCCTTTCATATTAACTGAAATTGCATTATGTAAAACGATTGTCAGTGGAAGTCATTATTGATGAGCAGCTTGCAAAAAGATAATATTGACAAGGTGCAGGAACTTAGGAAATCCTACAACAATTGTTAGCTTTGGTGTTTGCTGTCATCACACATGTTTAGTGTGGGAAGCACCTTGAATGCCTTCTGTTATGCTTCTAACATACACCAGCTGCAAAGCAAGAAGCAGGCTATAGTTATGGCGCCAAATGACTCTAAGTGAAATAAACATGAATTATGTATTGATATCTAAAAATCATGTGGTGTCCAATCATCACAAATGTTACCACTGAAATGAATGTTTTGTGAGTGCTAGGTTATATTTGCCACAATTTTTTAAGACCTTAACATTGTACAGTTATCTTTTTATATGTTTTAATGACATGGCAGTGATTAAACACCGCAAAATATATGCAAGGTTTGAGTGCGCCTTAGCTTTAAATTACGACTCCCTTGTCAGGTTTTTAGACATGAATGAATGTGTCATCTTCAGCTCTCAGGTGGAAAGTCAGGTTGAGCCCAAATTTCACTGTAACCTTTAAAGGTGAACTTAATTTGACCTTCTTTAAACTTTTGAATGCACATGTCTAACTGTTAATTGTTTCATCACTTTTTGCACAACTTGCTGTTCTCTAACCAGGAGCTGAATAACAAAATTCACATCCGATGTGTAATCCATGAATTGCCAATAAATGTCCTGGTTCAATTACAATTTTATTACCGTAATTTCCAGATAGAGTGCACCGGCATATACGTAAGCTGCACTTACTAAATTTAAAGAGAAAAAAAAATGGGTAGATATATAGGCCTCATTGGTCTATAAGCCGCAGGCGTCCATGTTGTACCATGGGATATTTAGTACACAGAAAGATGTTATACGGAAATATTTTTTAAAACGTTTAATTAAATAAATGCGTTTTTCCAAACAAACAGTAGCCTGCCAAAAAAGTCATTCATCACCGTCATCGCTGTCACTCCCAGCGCCAGCATCGCCCCCGCCTCGAGGCAAATCAGCCCCCGCGCCTAAGCTGTCATCCTCAGCACGCAGCAGCCCAGCCCCCTGAAACCCGCTGGAGACAGTAGACCTCCTGACACCTCTCTACGCTGCCAAGATCCACCAGCAGACCCAGGTAAAAGCTGCTAGATTGATCGCCTTCAACCTGAAAGCCGCATCACACGGACCTCTCCATGATAGTCATTTGCGGATCGATACTGAAATTTTGATACCTCCGATCCTAAATGTTTAGGCTCTAAAATCGATTCTCAAACCAAAATATTGATACTTTGATACGTCAGTCATTTGATGTAATATATATCGAATTAACAGGAACACAGTGGAAAGTAACCTTGTCTAAATGATATGCAGTTGTTTAAAATCATTTGATAAATTACTCTAATGCCTTTATACTCTTTATTTTATGAGTATGCTCTGGTTTTAAATGCACTACTTTAAAACATTTACCTGACACATTAGGTGTATTTGCACAAAGGAACGGATCGGGCCTGAATTTGACTCAGTTTTGAATCAGAAAATAAGTCAGTGGTAGCGCACATCACTAATGATGATTGCACCGAAGCACACAAGATGTCGTGTAACCAAAACTCGAACAGAAATAATAATTATAAGCCACGGGGTTCGAAGCTTGAGAAAAAAGTAGCGGCTTATACGTCGGAAATTACCGTAATGAATTTGTGTTTTAACCGTCCTTTTTATCACACAGTAAGACTGGAAGAAATGCACACTGTAGGTGTTTTTATGACTCTTCCAGAAAATGTATGGCTCAATATATGGATCACACACACGTGTTGTGCATTTTGTGAATGATCAGCTCCTTGTTCGAGAACAGTGAGTTGTGAAAAAAGTACTCAAACATTGAACAGGTGGACATTTTGAATGTTTTGAGAATGTAAAATTAAGCTATATAGTGCATTTTAGGTTCATTCTGAAATTTTTCCCAAAACTAAATATCCCTAACTTTTCTGAGGAGTGTATATGCTGCTGGGTGAGTGTAAATGAAGATGGAGCTTTGGATTTCATTTCTGCCTGAAAAAAAATGTATGATTTTATGTTGAAAATCACCTTACAGTTACACGTGTCATGCCTGATAGAGCTGCAACAGTTAATCAATGAATCGATGATGAACTATTTTGATATTTGATTACAAATTTTTTGATAAAAAAATGTAAATATCCTCTGATTTCAGCCTCTCAAATCTGAATATTTGTTTATTTCCTTAGTCATTCATGAAAGCAGACCTATTATCTTTGCATTTTAGGCAAAATAAGTTATTCTAACACATCAGCTTAGAATTTGACATTTTTGCCTCATTTCTGATATGTTGCGGACCAAACCCCTAACCATTTGCGTTTGGTTCATGTTGATTTGGTCCATCTAGGGTCTAACCGATTACTTGATTAAGCAAAACAACAATAACAGAAAATAACCGTTAGTTAGTCACAAATGATAAAACAGCTGTGTCACCTGTGAAAAGACAGTTGCTAGTAAAATAGACAGAAGAAAATGTATGAAGCTTTTAGTAAAGAAATGTGTTGGTGAAATGATCCTGGTGCCGTTCCATAGCAATGAACTTACCAACACACACTCAACCCTGCTGCCCTCAGTACTGCGATCCAGCGGTTTCAAAAGGTTCAAATATTAGTTTTGAAGGCCCGACAGAATTCCTGAAAGTTTGAAGAAAATCATCAAAACATCATGCACAGCTGAGCATCGACATGTAGCAAATGATCTGACCTTTGACCTGAGTTAAACATGTCTATTTGTTTAAACTTAAAAACAGTTGTTCTGACAGGTCAATAGACGCGCTAAAAGTTTAAAGACTATTGGTACTTGCAAACGTCTTAAAAGGAACATGACTTGACCTTTGCCCTTAACACGCAGTGGACAGAAACGCAACGCACTGGTGTGGCGTGTTGACAGCCACGTGTGATATCCATGCTGATAATATGCACTGCACATCTTCAGAAAACTGTCACATAATGGAGTTGTCGCAATAAATGAAACAACAGTGAATAAATCATCATTTGAGGTGTGTTTTTATTTGCGATATGAACCAACTGCAGTTTTTGAGGATAATGAGCCATCATGTAGATGATGCATAGGCAACAAAACTGTGTGTGTAATTAACAGTGACAGATTGAAGATATCTCTGTTTTGGGAGGGTTAAAGGGTCTTTAGCAGCTTGCGCCTCCTCCCAGTTCAACCTCCAGCAGGGTGCGTGTTTGAGGCTTCTAATGCCCTCTCTAATGCAGGATAATTGAGGAAAGTGGTGATAAGGAAACTGGCTGATGTGCTGCTATGAGCGGAGTGAGCGACGAGGGAGGGGTTGTGGGGGGTGGTTGTTGTTGTCCTGAGAGCATCAGGGTCATTTGACTGCTCTCTCTGGATTGGCAAAGGAATGTCTGCAGCAACAAAACACATTTTATTGGCTCCATTCGCTCAACTGAGACGCCATTCAAAAACATGGCTTTGCTGTTGAGAGCTTCTTTCCATAGTAGTAAAACAAGATGTTTTGAATGGCATTGGAACACTTTTATACACTTGTACACTTTAAACTATGGGTTAGGAAAGAACACAGATGGCGAGCATCAAAACACATTTGCACTTTAGAGATCATTTCAAAATGTACTCATAAGAATAGTCGGGCTGGGTACCTTTCACATTTCAACCGATACGGTAATGATGCCTGGTACCTGGGAATCACACCGGTACTCAATGGTACCAATTTTCTGTGCTTTTTCTGTATGTTTTTGTGGTAATAAATGCTAATTTACTAATTTAATAAATTAGGGGGAAACATTTTTCATTATTAGTGTTATATTAGTGTTTCACCTGTAATCTACTTGTGGGGGTGGCGGGGATGATGTAATCATGTAATTGTTTCATTTGCATAATTGGCCATGATGCCTTTGCAAAAAGCGAGTAAAAAACATGAAAAGCAAAACACCTACTTTTCGAACTATAAATGAACTTTCTTTTTGTTGTTGTTGTTTTTTTTTCATCGTCACAAGCAAGACGTGCTTTTTAGATGGAGGATGGCCCCATAGCAGCACTCGATGCTCGTTGAGAAGAGCGATATGTGCGGTCATTGTCAGTCACCTAAAGTATCTTCACTAGATTTGTCGCCAGTGGCTTTTTGGAAAAAGAGTATGTAGAGGGGCCTGATTACTCCCTAAATATAGCAACAAAGTCGCTAAGTTGGCAACAACGATCTCCCTTCTCCATCTTGTTATTCTCTGGTAGAACAGGTCATAACGTGTTTATGGGCAAGGGTGGACAGGTAGTGTCAATTCCCTTTGTGGTCGTCCAAATTTATTTGGGGGGCTGTCACAAATGAATGAATGTGTGGGAGACACCGAGTATTACAAGTGCTTTACTTCTTTTAAAAATGTTGCAATGTATTATATTTCTGTTATGATTATAATTAATATTATTTCTGTGTAAATTATGCTTACAATGAGAGTTGAATACTTTGGAGTGCAACAGTACATGGAAACAGTAATAACATAATAGCAATTAGTATAGTTTACGATAGGAAACTGCTTAAAAAACATCTTAAGCTACAAAGCATTAGAATGTTCGTATACTTTATTATATATTATTTCCCAGTGAATGTTTTTTTCCTTTTCCTTCTGATATCATTGTCTGTTTTCCTGCTCATGTCTTCATTACTGTGCGCGGGCGCTAAATAGCGTTGACTTGTCGCTTTCACACCCAGCTGCTCTTTTTATCAGCTGTCATCGCATCCACAAGACTATCGCTGCAGCCAAATAATTATCTGCACCGTCCCTGCTCTGCTATTCCAGGGCCACAGCAGCTCCGTGATTTGGTGTGCTATTCTTGGGTCCTCCATCAATGGCGTTCAAGGCTGTGACGTCACCTGGAAGGCAGCTGTTGACATCCTTTTCCTTGATGCTCACGCCCACTTGCTCCGCTTGGCGAATGCTGAGTACTAACGCATTGCTGTTGTGGTTTAAGTGTGCATTTTAAACCTCTTACTCTCTCGTAAAATACAGTGGAGTATGATCTATTTGGGAATGCTGGTCAACCAACATGCTATTATTTGTTCAGATATTAAAACAAATCTTGTTTTACTGTACTAGCAGTTTTAGAGTAATACAGTCAGTTTACACCCAGTTTTCATACGATTCTGTTTTTGACGAAACCCCCCCCCTGCATTTTACCCCTTTGGTAAATTGAATCTTGTGGTATTGATAAAGATGTGGTTGGAGGATACTCCCAGCATTGCTTGGATCCCCTATTCTGTCTCCCTTCCCGCCATCTTTGCCAACAAGAGTCTTCAATGAAGGGAAAAATGATATCAAATGTTCCATTTCTTTATACAAAATATAATTCTTTTGATTTCAGTTGAACATCCCCATGCGTGCATGTGTTTTCTCCAGGTATTCCGGCTTTCTCCCACATTCCAAAAATATGCATGTTAGGTTAATTAGCACCTCCAAATTGCCCATAGGTATGAATGGTTGTGCGCTGCGATTGGCTGGCGACCAGTCCAAGGTGTACCCTGCCTCCCACCCAAAGTCAGCTGGGATAGGCTCCAGCATACCGCTGTGACCCTAATGAGGATTAAGCGGCATAGAAAATGCATGGACGGATGAATGAATGAGTATATAATTATTACCTTATATAACTTTGAATACTGTATTCATCATCATAAACCAATCCGTCAGAAGAGCAAACATAATGGTAAAACAACAACAAAATCATGCACTTATTAATGAATTACTGTGCTCTTTGCCAACACCACTTGGACAAACTAGCTCAGGGCTATTCAGCTAAATTGCCCCATTTTCAGAACGCAAACGACCAGGGGCTGGACGTTAGGAGTGATTATCCGGCCCACAAACATTTTTGTCTTTAACCGACACACCTGTAGTCAAAACTGTAGCATTGCTTCCTAGCAGCCAGCATTCCACATTGATGCATGGCAGGCTGTATTTAACAGAGGCGACAACAGTCAAAAAGCCTTTAAGACAACCTTGCCTCTGCTGCGGAGATGGCTTGCACACTCCCAGTTGAATGGGGCTAATCCAGATGACTTTAGAGAGCTGGTTACATTTGATTGAATGAAGTTGCTCATCAGAATTTATCGCTTTGTGATTACACTAGGTCCCCAACTTACGAACGTCCGACTAGCGAACATTCTCGGATACGAACACAAGCCGACTGGTCTATATTTGATTTTATTTTGCCTTGTAGTTGGTCAATCAGTATTTATACTTCTACTGTACATGCTTGACCAGTAGAGGGCACTGTGACACTGCTAATGGGACCAACAGTTACAGGCAGACAGGGGGAGGAGAAGTGAAGAAAAGCTACATTGTAGCTTTATGATACAACCAGGACAGAGCGTGTGATTTAAGTTTATGAAGAGTTAATAGGCCTGCTTAATTCTACACCACCCACAGAACACTACCTCTTTTAGAAGAGTCTAACGACGATGACGATTTGTCTTTTTTTTCAATAACTCCTCCTCCTCCACCACAACTACGTAAGCTTGACCACTCCTCTTCAAAGGTAAATAACATTTATCATTAAGTATTATTATATCATTTTTATTAATGTTTTTTTCATTAATTATCCTCGTTTAATATTACTACTGCATCCAAACTCATATTTACATACACACGCATATAATGTATATGTATACACGTACATGTAGTACCTATATCATTGGTAATATTACCTTTTCCACTACTTAAGAACAATTCGACATGAGAATGGCCGTCTGGAACCAATTGTGTTCGTAAGTTGGGGACTTAGTGTATACTGCACTTATTTAAAGTGTATTTCACCTGCGCACAAACGGTACGCAATGTGATGTAATCAAAGCTAGCAGTACTCTCGGAGTGCACATCTACTCTATGTATGGCAGATGCATGTCAGACTAGCATGAATAAATCAATCAAGTGACAAACGTCATAGTGAGTATGGATGATAGGCTGATGGTGATCATTTTTTTGCGTGATCGACCCACATTATGTTGAGATGCTACAACAAGGAACTTTCCCAATGCTAATGGTGAGTTATTATGTCTTATTATTGCTTATCATGTCTACTATATTAGGTAATAGGTGTATAAAGGTGACTATAGCGGTGTTACCTCATGTTTACAGGGCTTTAATAATGTTAAAAATGTTTTTAGAAGCTCATAAAAAGGTTTTCTATGTTCTAAGTATGAAAATATCCCATTTATTAATATTGAATCCTACTTCGCGGACTTCACAGTCGGGTCTGGAAACAATTAACCGCTATAAACGAGGAATGACTGTATAAATTTTCAATATAAATTTTGCTACAATATACAGTATGCTTTGAGCATTATGTTACCATACAGTCACACAGTGAGGTTCAAGGGAGGGAGTAATGAACCCTGGGGTCCTGTGCTGTCCAACTACTGGCCCACTTTTATCATCCTACAACTTCCTGTCGCCTCCTCCCTTGGGAAGGCCTGCTGGATGGCCGCTGATAAAAACCCTAGCAGTGGTTCACATGCCTCTGGGAACAAGAGAGGGAGAGAGAGGAATAGGAACAGTTTGGTGAGAGAATAGGAGAAAGTGAAAACGTGTATTGTCATAGGAACATTGCAAGGATTCACAGTAATAAGCATTACACCTCTTAATATGCTCAAAAAACACTACTAGGTTATTGATGTCCTGTCCATGACAAGACATGAATTACATCCATGTCAATGTAGAACAGTAGCAAACAAGCACAAGGGGGGAGGGAGTGCGGTTATTTTGGTGTTTTTTGGGCCCCCAGATGACAGTATAAGTCTAGTCAGAGGATCGGCATGCTGGACACCGGGCAGGACAAACCATGGGAGCAAGGGCCAGGAAGAAGAGCAATTATGATCACACAGCTTAAGAAGATCCCAGGGTACCACGCTGGCTTCCTATGCTGGGAACTGACGCAAAAAGAAAGGAGTTAAGTTGGACATTTTGTGGAAGTGCTGGAAAGGAAATGTGAGAATTGTGTCAGAGGGGGAAACATGAAAATTCACTGGAGATTAATAAAAAAAAAGATTAAAAATTATATAATCAAGCGCTAGCGGCTGTGTTGTAAGTGTATTGTTCACACGTTGTGAAGACAATAACCTATATTGACACTCGGTAGAGACCAAACCTCTACCAAGGCTTAACTCTTAATAAATACGATAACAATATGAGTGGGACGCCCTATTTCTGTTTGTTTGTTCGTTATCAGGCTACTCCTGTGCTTTTTACCTAGTTTTTATTCTTTTAGTTGTTTAATTAAGGTATTGTCCTGTTCTTATTTATTACAAGAATATATTTCTGTCAATTTTTACTCCTATGCATTCATTTATTCTTTACTACTGAATTAGCTCTATACAAACTCTTATTAACTTTACTAAAGATAAAGAATGTGTCATTCTTTATCTTTTTTTTCCATATAAGAAAATTGGTTACCTGGTACATGTTAAAACACAGGAAGTGAACAGACTATCGATAATTGCTGAGACATAAAGAAGTGGTGCGGATTAAACAACCTCTGCTTCTGCATACTACTTTTCAGACATTGAGTTGTACTCGTGTAAAAGTGATGTCTTTCAATGTAACTTTAAGCATGTTCGAAATAAACTAAACCATTCCCATTACTTCCTGGTTCAGGAAAAGGGCCGGGTATCAATTCTCAGTACCACAATGGCACCGGCCACGATGTAAATGGTAGTAACCAGACCAAAAAACTAAGTCAATAAAGGGGGGTCATTTTGGTGCTAAATTAATAGTTACTATGAATCAATAGTGGCTATTAACTTACTGGCACCGGAATTAAGTAGTTACCACCGCCTAATTCCGGAGTCAACTGTCGGGGCAGTGTTACGCTTGACGTTGATTTTTCACCTGCACCTGACGAAGGTGAGCCTCTAGCTAAAATACTATTGCCGAAACGCTTGGAAATTTGCTTATAATTTACCTCAAAAAATGTGGACTCAGCCAGCTGTGCAAGTGCAAGTAATGTTAAGTAAAAAAACTTAATTTTGCTCAAATAATACACAACTCTCGCCAAATTTGATCACCAAAATTGTAAGGAATTTCTGCTGGAATTGTGAAAAATGTACGCACCAAAAGTACCGGTCCTTTCCATACATTAATTTCATTGTAGGCTGCCCGCCACAAATAAATTTGAACCGGCACGAATAGAGTTTTACCTGATTACCCGCTACCTGCCCTCGCTCATAAACCCAGTATTACGCACCTGGTCTGCCAGAGAGGAAGAGGATGGAATAGGGTGCATCAGTGTAGCCATTTTTGTCACAGTGGAGTGGGTTGGATCCCCGGGAGATTGGAATGACTGCGCAGGTGGTCTTTTATTTACAACACCAGGCAGGTAAACAGGAGTGGTCATCGAGCAAGAAAAAGATAATCACCGGCAAAACATGAATAAATGATAGCCCGGGAGAAAAATACCAAAAGAGGGTGGCACCACGAGGAAAAAGGCAAGCTAAGAGCGTAATCTTAATGCTTAATGAGCCGGACAAGCCTTAATTCGTAGCAGTTGACACCAGTAATCCTCAGGAGTAGTCAGTATGAATCTGCGCCTCACACTAGTGGACGCTGGATATCAGTAGAAGAGTTAATGACCATCAGGTGTGTCACATGGTGCCGCCCAAGACCGGGAATTCATAGATCTAAAAGGTGGAAACACAGACAGGGATGAGATACAAAATAAGTACAAGGGACAGAATGTGACAATTTTAGCGACGTTGTCGCTATATTTAGTGAGTAATCAGACCTCCCTTTTTTTCAAAAAAGAATAAAAAAAAAAAACACCCCACTCTCACTTATCTCACACTCTTTGTACAATGCCTGGTAGATTGAAGTGAATAAAAGTGCTTGTCGTTGAAATTATTTGCTTCAATTGTGTGAGTGTGCATGATGTGTTGCCTAAATACATTAAATAGTTGAAATCAAGGTGATGTAACAGCCATATGGTTTCAGAAGACATAATGAATGTAGCAGATGAAAATAGAGGTTCTAACATGTCTGTCTGTGTTCTTACACCAAATCAATGTGTATGAATGCATTCTTGTATGTGCGATTCATCATTTCGCTGCTCTGTTTTTTACATGGGGTTGTAGCGTATGAACATTAATAATAAATAATTTGTTGTAAACGCGATCTCGACCCTGTTCATTTGCTTCTGGTGGCCTGCAGTTGGCATTGGCATTGTGGGTTATTACTTCGCTTCACAGGTCAACTATGGCTGGCTTTACGGCTTTATAAGTTACTTTTCCATCTTATTTTCTTGCAGCAGAATCATGCTTTGTAATCTTGGCGACATTTATTGTGTCTATTGAATAAGTGGGCACTTAAACGAAGCAGTATGAGGAAATGACAGGTCTATAGTTGTCTGCGGTGAGGCAATTCTTCCTGCATTTCTCATTTTCATGGGCATTTTTTAGTTCTGACAATATTTTAACTTTGTTTTTTGTATAAATTGTACTTGTTTTCACTCAAACTCGAGTGTTCTCACACCCGACGAGAAAGACAGATTCAGCAGTCACCTTTCTCACTGTGTTTTGGTTGTTTCATCAAACTTTTTTTCCTTTTTTGGGGCTATCTTAGCAACAACTTTTTCCAAAATCCCTATTTCAATTTCAAATACAAATACAATACAAGCTACGAATATGCTTGTTTGCCCCCCATCTGTTTGAGCCTGTGACAGAAACCAGACGTGACATCACGTGCAGCCCACCAATAGCAATGATCAATACTTTATTCTCCTTTTTATAGAATAATTTTGAGGAAACCTCATTGGAATAGAAAATCTAAATAAGCTCATAGGCCCGTATGAAAGTGTTACACCACCTTCTGTTTGTGTATAGTCAGAGGACAGACAAGATGTCCTTATGATGACGTTGTAGTAAGAGAGGTTCAAACTCTGTTCTCCAGAGTAGATTCTCAGTTTGGGAAATCTTCTCACATGTTTGAGGGGGTGTCTGTTTTTCTTTAAGATGATATGCAGTGATACAGTCCATCTTATTTCTCTATAACTACGCTGTAATTCAATGTTATCACATTCGCATGAAATGTTTTGCACTGTTAATAAACTGTAACTCACTGTCCTTTTCTGGCCCAATCACATTCATGTGAAGGAGATTTTAAGTACCGTTAGCATTGTGCCAACTATTGCTGATATATAATTATATCTATTTAGTTTTTATTATATCAAAGAATTATTGCAATTTTGAATATTTTTTAAGGGAAATAAAGTTCTAAGCAGAGATATAGATGATATTTATGACATTTATGATATTGCCATGGATAGAATAGATTCATGTAACAAGCTTTACTGTAGTAAGATGTCCAAGTGAGTTAGCGCCCTAATAAATTATTTCATGGGAATTATACTTTTTCAGGGACTAAAAATTACACAATTGATGTGCTGTTGAATACTGTGTGACTTTTAAAGGGTTTAAAATCTATTATTTATTCAAATTCGGCTAAGCATGCATCCAAAAGATTAATTCTTCAAGTATATTTTGCTTTTTCTTGGTTGTTTTTTGGTGATGTAACCACAGAATGATACCAGTGATGGTAATGAAGAAATATGTGATGATGACTAAGAACAGGAAACTTAACTTATTACGATGAAGGAATGGGTGTGGATACTCCAGTGCCATATTTCATAGCATGTGGCTAAAAACAAAATGGCTAACGACTTGCATGAAACTATTGCTGTTCCTGCCCTTAGTCTATCAAGTGTGTTCAAACATTTTACTTATTTTAGTTTTATTTGATCTTATTACAGTCGTCCCTTGTTTATCGCGGTTAATTGGTTCCAGACCCGACTACGGTAACTGAATTTCCCGCAAAGTAAGGTTCAATATTAATAAACTGAATATTTTTGTAGTTAGAGCATAGAACACCTGTTTGAATTTCTAAAGCAAGTTTTTTGGACATTATTAAAGCCCTGTGGACATGAAATAACGCCCCATATAGTCACCTTCACACTGCTATTGTTCTTTGTTTACACCACATTGCTAATGCGCACGCTACGGGATCACTGCACAAGAGACGGACGCCGCTAGCTACCGAGCTAACTAGTTAGCCTCTCCAATTTACTTATTCTAAGCTCAAAGTGTTTCAAAGAGAGTGTGGAAGAAGGACAAAGAAGCCAAAAACGTACCACTTCCACACGGAATGGGAGAACTTCTTTTCACTCTGTCATATCATGTCACGTCTAAATAGTGTGTCACTACTGATGCCTAGTGACCAGAATACTACGTAGAACTTGCTCTTAAACATTTTTTGACTAATAATAGGCCATAGTCAACTAGGAAACAGTGGTAATTAATTAATTAATTAATTAATTTTTGAAAAACCGTGAAAGAGGGAAGGAGTGATGTTCGAACCGCGATGACGCGAGGGAAGACCGCATAGAAATACTGTCTCCATGGTGACACAGGTCTGTTCCTATTGGTTTGGACACTTAGCAAGTAGTATGGTCCTCTCACTGCTCCTGCTAACCACACGTTTGTTCGCTGTATTGGACTCACCTCTGCTTATGGTATTGAGCTGCCATCCTGCAGCCCAGTAGCCCGTCCAGCTCCCACGGTAGTACCTTCTGGTGATATATTTATGTCATAGTTTTTTTCCACGCTGCCTGCCCTGTTTTTGCACCGTCGCCCTCTGTTCTTGCTTTTTCTCCCTTGTTTGGCATCCCTATTAAACTATTCAAATTGTTTGAACTGCCCTGTCTCTGCATCCTGGGATTAATCCACATCGCTCTCACTCGCCGTGATAAATACTCTGTATTTCCAAGGCATTTAAGAATGTTACTAAAATTATTGCCTCTATATTGATAAAGGGGTTGAGATGGCAGCAGTTTGAAACTGGATGGAATGAATTCACTTTTTTTTTTGGAGAAAATGAAAACTTGGAAGTCAACCAGCGTCAGGGAACAGATTGTGTTCGACTTTAGAGGTTCCACTGCAATATACTCGGTAAATAAATAAATAGATATCGAGGTGTATGTTTTTTTTTCCCTGAAATTGCAAAAAGTATAACTTGGGAAGTGCTCGGGAGTGAATGGGACATGGTCATTGTCTTTTCATAATGACATTTGTAGTAAATGAAGTAGAGTAAATGTCGCTACTTATCAAGTACTTAAAAAAAGCAATATAAAAACCATGCAAAGTCTCTGTTTCGGATGACATAAACTATGCATAGTGGGTCTTGGGTCTGTTTTAAGTTGAATATGTTGAAAAAACATGAGAGGAGAGGGCCGTCAGCGATACTGTCTGTCTGTCTGTCTGTGTGGGCGGGGCAGGACGCACAATGTTGAATGAATTCCATTAGAGCCTAAATTACCTTTAATAATACAACAACAGGCAATTAGTGGGGCGCCATTAGTATGGTACCGAGGTGTTTGCTCGTGCGTGTGGCACAGGCCAAACATATGTTTCGGCTCACAGCGGGCCCGCCGTTATAAAGCTAACATTGTCATGACTGATGTATGGTGGCGTGGTAGTGAGCTCTGAAAGATCCATTTGTCTTCTCAATTAAAGCTGAGAGGGGGAAGACAGGAACGGGATATGGGGGCTGGGAGGTTGCGGTGCTGGGATTCTACCCCCTGTGCGGTCTGCACTTAGGAACATGTGGCGGGGGCTGGAGCGAGCCCATGTATGTGTGTGTTTGTAAGAGCCTGAACAAGTGTGTGTCAGACACTTGGATGCAGGCCAGATGAAGCCTGGGAGTTGTTTTGGCAGGTTCTTTTTTTTTTTTTGCACACCAACACACACACACACACACACATACACACTTCTGTCTCCCGCCTACATCACCGCCTCCTCCCCTGTCTTCTTCTCCCCACCCAATACCCCATTTTGCCATGCAGTCAGGAATCTCCTCCCCGGGGCAGAGGCCACTTTAATGTGGGAAGCCCATCGAAGGCAATCAGAGACCCAGACTCTTCTACGCCACAGTCTCTTATCTGACTTGACGACATGGCGTGTATGTTCTCTATTTCCCTCTTCCATCTCACACTGTCTCACCATCAAGTAGTGCAACCCAGATAAAACGTAATTACCAAAAAGACTAGAGAAGGGGCGGTTATTTCTTAAAAATCTACAAATCATCCATTAGGGCATCATTCTTAACAAGTACTTGAATGATTATTCTATCTACAAAGACATTCTTAGATGCTTGTCAGCTCATCCGGCTCATACATGCTGTTTTTTTTTCCATCTGACTATTAGAGAAATTAACCCAATCCCCACACCACTTAGAATGCACGACTCGTAGTCCTTTTTTGGTGACCGATGACTCATGTGGTTGTGCGTTTACCATGTGATTCATTCACCTAGAGTATGTCTGAATAGTGTCCCAGTGGTTTCCAAATGAAGCAACACCATTACATTTGCTTGAATTGTATAGGTCCGCAAGAGTAATAGGGCCACACCGAAGTCTCTCTATTATGAGAACTCATTTCTAATATCAAGAGTATACATTTGTAATATTAGTATTGTAATAGAGGTGAAGTACTGGAAAAAGTGAAAATATGTTGTAATTATGAGAAGAATTAGAGAAGTTGAAATAATACAAAAAGATTCTGAGAACAAAGAGCAAAATGAAATAACGCTCTTAGAGTAGGACAACAAAGTCCCAGTACAATATCAAGAGAATAAAGTACAAATGCTATACTAATTAAGTGGCGATTTTGTGAGAATACATTTGTAGTATGACATGATGTTAAAGGTTGTCATTCTGACACTAATGTAAAAATGGATATTTAACTTCAATAAAGTTGTAATATTGTTATTATTATACTATTATCATTATCATCGTATTGTTAATATTCTGAGAAAAAGTTGAAATATATTAACAAAATAAACCAATGATATCAGTGAATAAAGACAAAATATTAGGAACATAAACTCAACTTATTATGGGAATAAACTGGTCATTTACAAGAATAAAGTTATGACTCTATGATAATACATTTTTAATATTATGAGAATAAAGTCAAAATATTCCAATATTAAAGTTTTAATTACAGTAATACACACCTCACACTTAAGTATACTATAAACATGAGCAGTAAGCATATGGTTGTGCAAATATTTTTTGTTTTTTTTGAAGATTTAGTGAACACTTGCTGGTTCTTAAGTTCACAAGGTGATTCACAGTGTGATATGAAATCAACGCAAATCCAAATAATCACTTAGTGATTGACATTCCTACTTTGGCTACTTTGCTGCCCCGAGCGAAGCTGAGGGGCGATTGCTGGTCTTTTTTTTTTTCACTGTAAAAGACGCGTGTGAGAGTTAATAATAAATATGAAGACAAACCATCACACTCCTTAACATGACAAGCTTGATTGCTGCCATAAGGGACCAGTAAGAAAACACTCAACTGAACCCAGTCTGTCACGCAGGGCCTAAGCCCTAAGGTGACCTGGACTACACAATACTGAGACTTGAACCACGTTTTGTAATACTTAATTTTTTCCACATAGTTTTTCACCACAGCTAAAAAAAAAACAAATAAATAAATCTGACATTTTGACAATATAAAATTTACCTAAGGTAATCACTGAAATGTGCATATACAAATATGCATATGCAAATGCAAATTTCATGAAAATTGAGCATTTATTTATTTCTTTGCTGTAGTGGAACAAAGTGAGTTATCTTACGGGCATCACATTGTCCATATAAATCAATTAATAAAGGTGACAATTTGACCATGGAATTTCTATTTTTGCTGTTTCTTATAGGAAATAATTATTCTAAATTTCAAGACCAGCGTCCTGCAACAGATTGCGTCCACCTTCGAAGTTCCACTGTATTCACCTTTCTGCTCATGGAAACATAATAGAAGAGAATGGAGTCCCCACCCACAGCTCAGTTTTTTTGTTTAATTAATGAAAACAAAGTTAAAGTGATGTCAGAGGGGACTGCATTTCAAAGATCAATCATGGACACACACACACACACACACACAGACACACACACACACACACATAGGTTGGTGCGTATGCTACATGAAAATTCTAAGAAAAGCAGTATTGTTCTCCAACTTGTCATGCTGTCCAACTGCTCCTAATTGGACCTTCTCATTATACGTCCTCAGTGGCACAGTGTTGGTGGTATGCAGTGAAATGGAATCGCACTTCTAAGAGGCGCAGAGGAAGTGCACTGTATGCTCAGTGTGTGATGCTTTTTAATTCAAGGTCTCATCCAATTCCCTGCTGCCGCATGTGTTAGAACATCTGGAGTAAGCCTTGCCTTCCGTCTGTGTGTGTGTGTGTGTGTACAACTGCTGGCAACTTGGGGAGTTCTGAGCCAGTCTGTGGTTCTGTGTGAGGCCGTTTTCCAAACATATCCGATACTCTCTTATGGAGCTGAGGACATACTGTACCTGTTAGAATGTGGCAACTTCGGTTACCTTATTTCCTTATTGGATAAAAATTGTGTAACAGCTACCAATAGAACAACCACAAGAGCACTTATAGGGGGCAAATCTGTCCTCTGCCAAAGCTTAAACATTTGGCACCTGCAAAATCAAACCGTACAGACGAAGAGATGTGGCTTTAAATTTCTATACCAAAACAATCGTAAGAAAAAATGCAAAAGCATCCAACATAAACATGTGTCACATATACATAGAATTACATATACATACAGTATATACTTATAAGCATATATTAATATACTGTACATATATTGCATTATAAGATATACAGCAAGTGCCAAATTGGATTTTCTATGTTACATTTAAATTGCTACCAAATGCAGTCTGCAATACATTCAGATACTTTTTATTTTCCCTCACAGACTCAATTAAATATATCTAAAAACCTACAAAGAAAAAATGTACATATTTTCAAGACAAAAAGTGAATTAATGAGACTAAAGTGAAGTGATATTTGAATCAAGACATTATGAGATCAAAGTAGAGTTTCAATGAAAAAAACAGTAAACAATAGTTTAACAAGTTAAATTACATTTCTTAAATTTCAAATTTCTTAAATACAATTCTTTTTTCTTTTTTAAAGTTGACCTTTTTTCCTGACCATGTATGTTTTATATTCTCAAATTTTTATACGACTTTTCCTCAGAATTTAGGACTTATTTTCGAAAACGTGACGTTACTTCTCCAAAAACT
This sequence comes from Dunckerocampus dactyliophorus, assembly GCF_027744805.1. Lineage (NCBI taxonomy): Eukaryota > Metazoa > Chordata > Actinopteri > Syngnathiformes > Syngnathidae > Dunckerocampus > Dunckerocampus dactyliophorus. The sequence continues at coordinate 11,632,465 of NC_072821.1, read as the reverse complement.
GTATTTAATTTGATGACTTTATTCTCATAGTATACAGTTCTTTGTGTCTTCATTGTGGCCCTAATGATTTTTCTAAATAATATTCAAATAAAATCTATTATTTTAAAAACTTCATTGCAAAGATGTAGGGATTAAATTGAATCCAAACAAACAAATGGACGTCAAATAAACTCCTTGGTGGCGGTACCGTGATACACTGGGCATATCAGGCCGTCAATGAATAAGGAAACACCCTGTACTTTGACGTGGCTTCGGAGTTAACCTCCTTTAACGAGCCTTTGGCCACACTCGCCTTCATATTTATTGTGAAAACGTCTAATAACGTAGGCAGGTGGTTTATGGCGGAAATGGTTTGAACGTGGTCCTCGTGTGTGAAACGGAATCCTCTCTGGCATTATGGAAATGTGAGGCTCGGCCTGAGCTCAAAGCAAACTGAGGCCACTCTAATAGTGCGGTGGGCACGCTAATGAAATCAGCAACGAGGCTGGGGCTCATGAATGCTCGGCTTTTAATTCTCCTCACCCAAATGCTCTCTTCAACTGGGTGTTCCAGCGCTGGCTGAGAGAAGACGGCATCATGTCCCTAAAGGATTGAAGGCCTATCTTCAAATCAGCCTCACTTTGGGATTTTAGCGGCAGCGTGTTTCTGTCCATAGGCTGCTCTACTGGTGCGCTAAGAGTCAGACACATCGAAATATCTTGTGGTTATGAGGCAACTGTCAAAATGCAACTATTAGTTTCATATTACCAACAAGTTGGATTTATTAAGTAAGCCTGCAAACAATTGTGAGTAACTGACCTTATCCACCTTTTAAACTGGAAAAAAAGAGAACAAATATTGTAACTGGTTTGGCATCACTGGAAGCCCATAGTACTTGCTAAGTGTCCAATCAGATTGGTTGGCCGTCATCTCTATGCTGCTCACAGTCAGCTAGTGGACATTTTTACGTATCCTGGAATTACTATGATGAATAGCTCAATGAATACTATGATGATTGCTATGAATAGTTATAGGATTTTTTTTTTGTTTTGAATTCATTGAATTAAGTCATAGCGCTAATGGGAAAGTAATTCAAGTCAATTTTAGAAAGTGTTTGGTTTGAAAAAAGTGATAGCTTACCAGTCCCAATCAAGCCACAGCTTCTGTTCTTGCGTTGTGTTTGCCATTGGCCGATGCTGCTGCTATTAAGCACAGTAAGAACGACCGTTTTATTACGGAGAAGGAAACATTTTTAACCCATACGGTCCATTAGTAACAGTGTCAACACTTTTCCAAGCACTAACCCAATAAATGCCATCATTTAAAAACAATTATTGACATCAACACCTGCATAGTTTACAAAAATGTAATCATGAACTGACTGATTTATTTATTAAAAGTCAAGTGTCTCAATTAAAGCGTCAGACCCTTTTTAGGGTGAAGTAAATTGGTGACGTGAAAGACGCACGCGCCGCCTCGGAGACGAAGAAACCTTGAGGAAGTTCTGGGTTAATTAGATTTGTCCTACAGCGCAGCACAGCTCGTTCCACTTCAAATATTTATGGATCACACGTCAAGAAAACAGACATTTGAGACCTCTCTGAGAGCTGACTAACATGACTTAACTCCTCTATAACACACACACCCACACACACACACACACACACACACACACACTTACACTAGAAGCACACAACATAAATAAAGCGCTATAAGAAAGACACTCAAATAGTTGCCCGTTAACACCACTTCAAGTAAAGACAAAATCATTTTCAATAGTTTACCTGTAAGTATTTCCCTGACGGACCGCTCAGTTGTGGCGGAATCTCATTACAAACACTAGCCTGCCCCCCCCGAGCTAAACATGTCGAGACGGCGGCAAAAGTTGCCGAAAAAACTTTGAACCTCCTCTCTTACAGAGCATGGATGGAAGCTACCTGGACTAGCTTAGTTTAGCAGAAAATGCTAGTGCAGCTGTGTGTGTGCAACAAAGGCTACATGAGTGTGTTTTAGAGTGTGTGTGTTACCGCGTATTAATGCAAACGATGCCTGCTGACGTCATGCAAATTCTGAGTGAAATAAGGATGACGGGTAGGTTTATTCTTGCTCCCAGCTCATCTTAACCGTCAACAGACATTCTCAACACTCACAACACACTTCCGGCCTTCAAATAAGAGCGTTCAAAATAAGAGTTGAGGATTTGTGTGTACAGAGGAAGACATATCATTAGAAAATTATGTATTGCATCAATAAATGTAAGGATGTTTGCCTTTAATTAGCAGACATTGTATTTATTATTGCAAAACTACACACTCCATGCTGGTAAAATAAGTGTAAAAAGTAAAAAAAAAAACATAGGGCAGATGACACAGATGATACTTTTGTCAATTGGTGTCTTTAACCATATTTTTAGGTTGGAAAATGCTAATCTTGTTTAACAACATTCAGGTCATCTAAAGGTAAACGAAATGAGGTACTGTGGGACACTTCAGTGTTTTAAATTTTAGATGTGTGTGTGTAAAAGATGGGTGTTTGTAAAAGCTTTACTTCACACTAAAATATTTGAACGGAGTTTTGTTATTAGCTGTTAGCGCGTGCATGCATGCTTCATCAGCGATGTCTTAGTCACTGCTTAAATAATTCATACCTTCTTTTAGCATTTTCAGCAGTGGTTTAACTGTGAGCATTTATAATAACAGACAAACACAGCAATTCTTTACTAGCGCTTCAAATATGATAATCAACAGCAATATGTGTAGGATTTTCAAAATATACAAATAGTGATGATACAGATTCATGCATGTGATTAGAGTTGATTTGTGAATGACAGTTCTGTACTAGTGTTGCTGAACTCTCTGCTCCATGATGGATCACAGAACAGTCTTGAGTCCCTGTGAACCCATCCGGCACCTTCCGGGAGACACATTCTGGTTACTGTTTCCCCAGACTTCTGCCTTAACCCTACACACATACACATCCTTAAATAGCCCTGTCAAACCGTTCTTGCATGCCTTATGAGCCAGAAGAGCCACAGAGAGACAAAGCACTAAAAGAGACGTAAGACAAAGAGGAGAGAGAGTAAAAAAAAAAAAAACGGTGAGAGAGGGAAAACGAGGGCGAGATGAAGGAAAAAATGACGAGACAGAGCTGCGTTGAAGTCAGCCAGGCGCATGTTTGCAGCCTGAGAACAGGCCGGTCCCACTATCTCTACTTGGTCCTTTACAGCTCTACAAGGCCTGGGAGACGTTTTATAGTAGCAATCACTCAGATCCCCTTGGCTTTTATTCCATCTCTGGATTCCACAGTATTCCATTGCACACTCTATTAATAGATGAAGGAGAAACGTGGACACTCCAGCGATTAATAATCTCCAAATGAAATGAGTGCAGTCCCTTACTTGTATGGGTGCAATGAATCCACTTGATGAAGGTGTTTGCACTGACCTTGTGTGTTTTCTAAAAGCTTGTTCTGTCTCATATTGAGTGACATAACAGCTCTTTTGTGCCGTGGCGAGATCTGATGTGGACTCCAGTGTTATGCTGCCATTTGATCTGGAGAATGAATGTTGTTTCTGTCCCAGAGGGGGGGCAGCCTTTCACTGAGCCTGCTGTGTCTGCTCAGGACCACACAGCCATGCAGCCCGAGACCCCGGGACCCCAAATCATTAGATATAAGGGCTCAGTGAGACGATTGCTCAGCCCAGCCGCTTCACCCCGCCTTCTCTCTTTTGCAGAACCGTTTTTAGCGCAATCATGTGCTGCAAGCTGACAGACAGATGCATCAATTATGACCACTGAGTGCAGCAGATATGTGAAAATATGTGAAAGGGCAACAGACACTCTAACGTGTCTCTGAATGATGACCCCGGTCATTGAATGTGTGTGTGAGAGACACAAGCAGGCAAACATGATGTTCATTAGAGCAACATGTTGAGCTTTTTACATCCATTTCCACCAATGAATGTTAAAATCTGTGCTTTAATGAAGGTAGTTGTTTCGGTTTAAATGTAAATTATACAAAAATTTGCATGACATCAGCCTTTTTTGAGTGACCAACCCACAGACGCTTAAGTATGTTAACGCCCTCTAGAGGGGATTTATCAGAAAGAACTGTACAACCAGTTGCACACATTTTAAGTGCATGGCTTCTTTTGTAAATACAGCAAGAGTTAATGACAAAAAGAGCCATTACTATTTTAATGTCATTTTGGCAATTTGTTCATTTCTGCAGGTTCTTAAAAATATATATAGTTTTAATTTATGGATTTTAGCTCTGCTCTCTGTAAACCATGTAAAGTGAAGCTAACATGTGAGCTCTGTCAGCCTTTGCCTCATATAATAATCAGATGAAATGAATTGTTTCAATCTCAAGAATCAAATCTCCAAAATCTTTATCTACCAAACTCTCGAGCGTGCGCTACTACGTTTGAAACATTGTCATTGTTGTAAGAAAAATAAATCATTTTCACTGCTTCAGGATGACAATTATTTGTGCATTACTTTTTACTTGATACTGACAAATAAGCAGACACATTTAGTTTGTTCGCTACGACTATAACCTGGCCATATGTGTCAGCTCCAGCGTGCATGCGTGCGCTATTTTGAGCACAGACTTTAAAAGTTTCATGCATCATGTGTCTGTCATAAACTGTGCAAATCACCTCGGTTGTGAACAAGACAGAGACAATAACTGGTGAAACAACAAGAGCTTTATGGCGTTCCTCTTCTCAATGTCAGACATCACTTCTGTTTTGTGGGAGAAACATTTTGTGGATTAAGTTGTTAATATTTTAAACACATTACATTTTATTGTATATATTTACTACTTAAACTATTTAAAGACAAAATTAAAACATCTCTATTAAGAAATTAAGCAAAACATTATAAAAAAAACTACCCTTTTCCAATGTTAATAATAGTGGCGGGAAAAATCCTGAATTTGCATCCAATTTTCTTATGTTCCTTTCTTGTGTTCGCCTGCAAACTGACAATCAAACAATCAAAGTCACCAGGGCTGACTCAGTACTGACTCTTTTTAATCTTTGCAATATCCTCAACTATGAGGGAGAGTGTGTGTGTTTGGATGGGTGACAGTTTATATGACTATTATTCATTTATTAGGCTTGTGTGTTTTTTTATTGTACTGTACTGATGGATGACACATCATCTTGTTGTTAACCATGACAATGACAATAAAGATTCTATTCTAATCTAATCTATTCTATTCTATAGTTTTGTTGAAATGAGATCAGAAGTGTTCTGTTGAGTCCTGTTTGTTATTGTCTCTTGTTGGCAAATGAGTCACAAGCTTGACTCCCTTTTGCACGGCAGTCGGTCCTCCTCTTCCGAAGAGGAACCAGAGGACAAGCTTGGGGGAAATGTCGAGGGGTTAAAGGGAAGTGGCGTACGTGCGAGTCTCATAAAGGACCAGCTTAGAGTCTCCTGTTCAATCAAACAATGGAGGAATCAGAGCCAAAGTCCTTCAACTTTCAGTCAGACTCCAGCCAGCGCTGCCTCTGATGTCTGTACTGGAGGTCATCCTCTTAAATATATTGATTTCTGTGTTTCAAAAAAAGGTTTGTGTAATTGCAGTCTTGATTTAAAAAACATATATATTACATGAGATAAAAAAACATACTTCAATTGAATATAACAATTTAGAAATGAAGAAATAAAAAAGAACTTTATCTAATATTTGTATTTGTAGGTTGAAGTAATTGTATTTTCTTAGTAAAAGAAATGTTTAGTTGAGCCAACATTAATATTATTTTTTTATCAATTATATATATATTTTTTAACATAACGTCAATATTTAAATTTGTGTTAATGCTAAGCGAGTCATTCTAAAAATGGTAGACATTTTAATGACGCAACAGCAGTTGTATTTGTGTATTTCTGAAGTCTAGCTCATTCCTGAACCGAATGAGGACTAAAATGAATGAAAAAATGAATGAAGGAAGGAATTATTAGGGTTAGAAACAAAAGGCTTATAGGCTTAATATTTGTGTGCTGTCTGGGGACTTTTAAGACCTGCTTTGATGTATTAATGGGCATTATGGCCCTCAGTTTCTCTTTCTGTGGCATGTCTGCTGCATGTACAATTACTTTTCTAAGTTGTCCTCTCTCTTTGTAGCTTATATTGTTGATTAGAATACATGTAAAAACTACAATATTCTTCCGACGTGAACAAAAATAACAACAATAACCATATGTACTGGAGAAGAGCATGGCATAAAGCGAAAGCTCACTTTCGGGTTGCGTGGGGAAATTCCGCACACAAGGAAGACAACCAGGTACAGTGTGACGGTACTTTTTAATAACCAATTTGATCTATTGGTCCAGGCCGGAGGGTGGTCTACAGAAGAAAGGGTCCTCCTGTTATTATGAAACTTACCTGCTGAGTGCTGAGCAAGTGAACTGGCTTGATTTTTAACTTCCTGTTTTACTTCTCATCCACATCCATGTGTAAATGCTCTGGTTCAACTCCCCAGATATAACATGTACTGAAAACCCTATTGTTAGCTGTACGGTGGCAGGGTTCGAATCTCCGCTTGGGCATCTCTGTGTGGAGTTTGCATGTTCTCCCCGTGCATGGGTTTCCTCCGGGTACTCCGGTTTCCTCCCACATTCCAAAAACATGCATGTTAGGTTAATTGGCGACTCTAAATTGTCCATAGGTATGAATGTGAGTGTGCATGGTTGTTTGTTTGTATGTGCCCTGCGATTGGCTGGCGACCTGTCCCAGGGTGTACCCCGCCTCTCGCCCGAAATCCGAAGCTGCGACCGCAACCCTAATGAGGATAAGCCGCATAGAAAATGGCTGGACAAATACATTTTTTAAAATTAGGTGGCTCAAAAGCTTAAATATTATGAGAATAAAGTCCAAAATATCATGGCTATTATAATAATGTTAACATTCTTATGAAGAAAATTTACAAGAAGAAAGTTGAAATAGCTGGAAAATTAAAAAAAAAAAAAACAGAATGTCATTTTAGTAGCATAGAGTTTAAATATTCAAGACAAAATATGTTATTTTTTTTAAGTCGTAAAATTCTGGGAAACAAACTAAACAAAATTTGTAATTTTTGGAAAATTAGGTTGGGGTAAAGTTATAATAATATAGGAATGAAGTCAAAATATTACGGGAATAAAGTCCTAATATTACGAGAAAAAAGTTGAATAAATTGAATAAGTTGAATAATACTTTTTCACCTATATCACAAAGCTGAGATGCAGTTTTTTCTTAAAATATATCTAGCCTCTTATCATAGCTGTATGTGTAGTATCAAAGTGGCCCATGCATCCTTTCATTTTTCAGTGTGTTGCCCTCAGTGGAAAAAGTTTGGACACCCCAGTTTTATAGGAATGTTTAGTGTTAATAGTGTGTTAACATGCGTGAGAACCTCCCCTCAGCCTGCGCAGGGCATGACCCCCATCCTGTCACCCTTGGAGGACCCAGACGCTCTTGTGGCAAGTCAGGAAGGAGTCTGTGTTAAACTTCCCTGGCACCTGACAGCCATATTTCACTGCTCTGTGACCTTCACCAGCTCCTTACCAGCAGATAAGAAGCTATAAGTCTGAAAATCACTGTTTCCACATCTTGGCATTACAGACTCCTCAAAACACTTCCCACAACCCTGACCCAAGCTCGAAGTTACCTCTGTCTGCCTCTACCTTTTGAGAGTGGTCCCCTTCCCCTCAGACGTTCATCCGTGACCTCCAATCCCAGCCTCTTGTACACCACCTGACCCCCACCTCCTGCCCAGACAATGAACCCTCCTTGTGTCCCCGACACTGCTTTTTCAAGTCAGAAAAACGCCAACGTCAGCATTTTCAATTAGCTTCATTTCTATTGAAACAAACAGCCTTGAAGTAGACCAACAATGCTCCCACTGACAAGCATGTTACCTGCAAATCTTACAGTTATTGCTCATCTTCATCCATCTCTCACAGCCTGCAAAATGTGTTCTGTGTAGGCTGCCCACCCTGCGACAAGGCTGCATGAGGGATTGCAGAGCCATGTGCTGGATGGAAGAATGCAACTTGTACCATTATGAGATAAAGGCCCGAGGGGGAGGGATCATAGCCCCCGGCTACCTGTCATTCGTTATCACAAATGTGGTATTAAATGTAGTGATAAGCGATGAAAGAGGAGGGAGGCAGGGTGCTGATACACACAAGGGTGTGTGTTGTAAGCAGGCAGATGGTGCAGTCCGGCCCAGCTCGGCCTGATCCCACCGACAGCTGCACAAGATCCTCTTTGAAGGTGAGCTTGGACTTGAAAGTCAGATCTTGCTGTATCACATCATGTGTTTGGAGGGAAAATGCCGCCCTTGTGTTTCACTGGTGTTCGTGTGTGTGCTTCTAGGCAGCGTTAGAACTGGTGGCAGTAGGGAGTAATTGTGATTGAGAGCATTATTCGTCACTCCACCCATATGCACACACACACCCAGACACACACACACACACATGCGCGCACAAGTGTGCTGCCTCTCCCGTGGGTCATTTTGACACTGTCCAGATAAAGCAAGAGACTGATGGTTGAGAGAGAGAGAGAGAGCGAGAGAGAAAGGGAGAGTATGTTTGTGTGCTATATTTATTTTTGTTTAGCTTTCATGTGCTAATGTGTTTGCTATCTAATTTCTGCGTGTGTGTGTGTGTGAGAAAGAGAGACTTAAAGACCTCTAGAATACATGTTGCTACAGAGCTGTAGCAATTAATTGATGAATCAATGATTCATCCATTTTCTATGCTGCTCACTAGGGTCAGCAAATATGGTCTTTCACTTGTACACTTGGTCCCCAACTTACAAACGCAATTGGTTCCAGACGACCAATTGCGGGGAAAAGGTAATATTACCAATGATATAGGTACAACATGTACGGGTATACATATACAGTATATGTGTATGTATGTAAATATGAGTTTGGATGCAGTAGTAATATTAAACGAGGATAATTAATTAAAAAAACAATAATAAAAGTGATATAATAACACGTAATGATAAATGTTATTTACCTTTGAAGAGGAGTGGCCGAGCATACGTCGTTGTGGAGGAGTTGGAGGAGGAGATACTGGAAAAAAGGACAAATCGTCGTCTTCGTTAGACTCTTCTAAAAGTGTGTGTTCTGTGGGTGGTGTAGAATTAAGCAGGCCTATTAACTCTTCATAAACTTTAATCACACGCTCTGTCCGGGTTGTACAATTTAGCTTTCCATTTAGCTTTATCTCCCCAGCGTCTAACTCTTCCTCTGTTGGTCCCATTAGCAGTAACGCTGCCTCTGTTGGTCCCATTAGCAGTGTCACAGTGCCCTCTACTGGTCAAGCATGTACAGTAGCAGTATAAATACTGATTGAGCGACTCCAAGGCAAAATAAAATAAAATATAAACCGGTCGGCTTGTGTTCATATCCGCGAATGTTTGCTAGTCGGGGACCTAGTGTATAGCGCTTTTCCACCTCCAATGCTAGCACATTTACCTACTGATCAGGAGCAACTGGGGGTTCAGTATCTTGCCCAAGGACACGATCACGAGAGGATCGACCTGCAACCTCCAGGGTGGCAGACAACCACTCTACCACCTGAGCCATGCCGACCCCATGCTGGACCATATCCAACTGACTACCGGCGAGAGGTGAGGTACAGCCTGGACTGATCGCCAGCCAATCACAGTCAATGATTGATCGATTATTCAATTAATTGAAAACTATTTTGGTATTTGATTAATCTTTTTTTAATCTAAAAATGTAAATATCGTCCGATTTCAGCCTTTCAGATGTAAGTATTTTTTATTTCTTTTGTGGTCCATGAAAGAAGACCTAATATTGTTGTGTTTTAGGCACACATCAACTTTGACTTAGAAAAACAATGATCGACATTTTTGCCTTTTTTCTGATACGGTGTGGATCAAAAACAGCCAGTTTGTGGGAGCTAACAACAGGACACTCCTATTTCAACTACAAAGCCCTAAAAATAAACCCTCCAAAAAACACCAACAATGTTCTATTGACATAACTGACCTGTATACTGTATAAACCAAGCTACAGCAACATTGTTGTTAGCTTGCAGCTAACATGAACTATTTTCCTGGCGTTGTGATGCAGCGCCCACCGTCTGTTCCGACTCTTCACTTTCTCTCCTTGCCCGCTCAGCTTCTGAAACCTGTAGCTCATCCTCTGTATCTTCAGGCTCAACAAGATAAGGTTCTGGCTCCTCATTTGTCCAAAAGCTGTCGTTGTCGGCAGCTCTCGCGAAGTCTGCCATAATTAGTAGTTGCAAACATACACGTGCTAGACACGCTGCTGTTGTTGATGGAAGTAGCGCTAGTTCTTATCTATGGTCTCTGTGAAATCAATGTGCCCAGGAAAGAAGTTCCGTTAATGTTTAAAATGATCAAAATAAGACAAAAGACTGGAATTATTATGTTATCATGAATGTTACTGCATTGTCGCCGCATGTATACACTGTGTACACAATTATTAGGCAATTTTTTAACAATAACAGTGCTCTTAGTCAATCCTAAATGTTAATAAACCTCAAACTTGAATATTTAAGGAAGTGAAAGTGAGGTATTGGCTTGTGTTGAGAATATTTCTGTATGCGCAATTATTAAGAAACTATTAGTGTGCCAGAATTATTAGGCAACTCAAAAAAACAAAACAAAAATATTCCCATCTCACTGCATTATTTTCATTTACTAAAAGTCAGAATGATAAACAAACAACACAGACATTCTGACATTTCCAAAAATAAATCAATGACCAATATAGCCACTGTTCTTTTTACATAATAACGCAGAAAACCCTTCCATCCATGGAGTCTGTCAGTTACTTGATCAGTTGACCATCAACGTTTTGTGCAGCAGCAACCACAGCCTCCCAGACACTGTTCAGAGAGGTGTACCATTTTTCTTCACTGTAAATTTGACATTTAAGGGCCCACATGTACTCAATAAGGTGTAGGTCAGGTGAGCAAGGATGTCATGTAATTCTTTTTTAAGACCTTTTTAAGACCTTTACTAGCTAGCCATGCAGTGGAGTACTTGGATGCATGAGATGGAGCATTGTCCTGCATAAAAATCATGGTCTTCTTGATAGATTCACACTTTTTCCCGTACCACTGTGTGAAAAAAGGTGGCAGTATGTTTGGGAATGGAGTTTGAGTTCATTTTCAACCTGAAAAGGCCCAACAAGCTCATCTTTTAATACTTCCAGCCCTTACCAGTACTCCACCTCCACCTTGCTGGCGTCTGAGTTGGAGTGAAGCTCTCTGCCCATTGCTGATGCCCATCCCTCTGGTCCATCAAGAGTCACTCTCATCTCATCAGTCCATACAACTTTTGAAAAATCTGTCTTCAGATATTTCTAGACCAAGTCGTTAAGCCGTTCAACTTGTGTGTCTTATTCCGTGGTGGTCAGGTTTCAGCCTTTCCTACCTTGGCCATGTCTCTGAGTCCTGAACACCATGTACCGTATTTCCGGACACTGCAGGTAGATTACAGTTCTGGAATATGACAGCACTGGAGGATAATGGGTTCCGGGAGCTTTTCTCAAATGTCAGTTAATTTGCATGTTTTTCTCTCAACATGTTTTTTGCGATCCTTTTGTGCACTTGGAGCAAAACATTTGATGGTTCTGTGGTCACGTCCTAATATCTTGGCAATTTCTGCAATTCAATTTTTTTCAATTGCGCACACCCAATAAAGGGTGTTGGTCTCCTAAGGCCACACCCTGCCTCAGTACACACATGTACATCACCTGGTATGCTTAAACCCAATAGGCATTCAAGTTTATTCAGCTTGGGGTTGGAAAATATGCATAAAAATGACAATATGGTCAAAATACTGTCTTGCCTAATAATTGTGCACACAGTGTATAAAATGATAAAAATGTTGTTGGAGATTTTTTTTTTAGAGGGCTTTATAGTTGAAATAGGTGTGTCCCATTTTCAGTCTTTAGAACGCATAGACAAGGAAAAGACATGTCTGTTCATGTAAGGATTGGATGATGGGCAAAATGCCAAAAAACGGTCATACTACTGCAAACATTTGTGATATTGAAATGTTTACACAATAAATCACTTTTAACTTTAATGACAAATGTCACGTGACATAACATTGTTATACAGGGTCAAAAAGAAGTTAACCGCTTTTAATAGCAAAATGGAGAAACACATTGCCAAACTTGGATAACAACTGACAATATCGCACTGGAGTTTTTGAGTGTGAGTCCGCTTACTTTAGGCAACTTCTGGTGTACCAAGTCTTCTTCTTTTCTCACTTTTTTTCTTCTCATAACACCCCTTGTTGAGCCTGGCCCATCCTCCAGACCAAAAGTGTTGCAAAAAGGTCAACAAAAACAGATCTCACATGCAGTGTTATCGGTTTCTTTTTGTACGACTTCTCTTTAGAGGTCATTCTGTATTGCTTTATTTCATCCTGTGTTTTATATCTTTAGAAAAGCCATTCTATTCAAAACCGGTAATTAAACAACAGTTTAACTCGTTCAATGTGGCTTTGCTCCCCACTGAGGCATTTTGTAACACAAACCACAATCATAAAACACATTTTTGCCACATCTTATAATTTTAGTTTGTAACTTCCCAGCTGATGTAGGAACATTATGACTTTATGACTTGGCAGTGGAAGAATCGCATACTTAAGAGTCTCTTCCGGTTTGCACTTTGTAGTTCCTAAACAACTGTCAGGTTCCTCAGAATGTCATCCACAAGGTACCAACTATCTCTGTACCAGTGTGTTGTTCTACCATTCTCCTCCATGTTTCTCCGCCCTGACCTGCAGCATGCTTTCGCCCACAGGGGAGCCATGCTGATGGGGCGTGTGTTAGCGTGCATAGGCCCCTGAGCCCCGGCCCCTGTGTGGTCCGCCTCTATGAGCATGTGTGTGGTCCTCCCGGGCCCCCTGCTCATCTGTCCGAGGCCTGCTAACGGCCTGCCCAATGACCACGGCTGTTTACTTTACTTCTGTCTGCACCAACTGAACTCTGATCGCCCGCTTCCTCCAGCTGGGCCGAATCAGACCCCAGCTCAGACTCTCAGCAGCCCGTGGAGAGCTCCCGGAGTCTGGGACATGACGGGACACTGGGTTGGGTGTGGGTGGATTAGGACACCTTCAGACCCACCGCCATGTCCCGCCTGGGCCTCCTTTTCATCTGCTTTTCCAAGTGTTGTCCAATTGGTAACCACACCCTGGCATATGGTCGCCATGTTGAGATGAAGCTGTCAGAGTTGTTCTCATTGAATCCATTAATCCTGCCACGATATATATATTAAATATCCATTGAAACTATTATACCACTAATTTACATGAATATACAACTCATTTACATGTACAACTGGGTACATCTGAGCAAGCTTGGGTGCCTTGCTCAAGGGGACATCAGCAGTCTCCTGAGAACTTGAATCCGGCTCCCCAAATCCATATCCTAGGTCACGATAATTGGGCTCTTAGTTACTGTCACTAGCCCAAAAATTCTGGTGCGGCAGCTCATTCAGAAGAAGATAGAAGTTGAAGGCTACTCACGCTTACGTGAGGTAGTCCCCACTTTGCTAATTCTGCTTTATGAGTTTCTTCCTCTCCCCAGCTTAGCTTTGTATTTATTAATTTACTTCTCTACAGCGCAGGTCAAGAAGTTAAGCGTCCAAGCGCGCCACTACACGCAGGGCATATTATCCTACATAAATCCACTGAGTAATGAGGCGGAGATGGCGGCATACCTGCTCCCCCTCCTCTTCTCTGCTGTCCATGCCCGGGGTAATTCCTCTTGTTAAGGATGTATTGGTGCTGAGTGTGTGTGTGTTTGATTTCAGGCCCAGGTTTGGGATGGATTGGAGACGAGGGGAGAGGGGAATTTGGGGGAGGCTGGTAGTGTTTAAGACCTGTGTTTGGCCAGGGAAGCCAGGAGAGGCCCTCTGGGGTCACCCTGTACCGCTTTACAAATTGAGGGCTGTGCCGGCAGGCGCCAGAGTAGGGTAGAATGAGCGAGCAGACTGATCTTTGACCCCAGCCCAGCCCTTGTGCAGGAGCCCCTGTAACCTGGGAGAGGGGACTGCTGACCTCCAGGGGTCACATACCTCCTTTTCCTCCTCCAAAGCTGCAGGGGATTCCGAGCTCTACCAGCACCCATCCTGCACAAATTAGATTTAACGCAGACTATTCCAAAAATAAACAGCTGGTTTATGCTTGAAATTGTCCTGAAGACCATGAAGTTGGATAAGATGACGGTCTGCATAAGTCTTGCACAAGGCTTTATTGACAAAGACTGAGGAAAAGATTGTCATTATTGACGTTTTAAATGACTATAGTAGCTAACTGGGCAGAACGTGTGTGCACCCTCATGATTAAAGAGACTGAATGCAACGTTGAAAGAGATAAGGCCATCTCAAGACATAAAGACTTTAAATCAAACAGGGTATTCACTCGGCCTTAAAAAGTCTAAAATGCAATCATTTGAATTGAAGGCCTAAAAATGTCAAAAATTCTTTTAGAATAGGTACATAATGTCTTAAATATGATTTTGACAGGTCTTGGTAATGTATTGATGGGATTGTTTACTGTTGACCAGCCAATGAAATCTGTGCGTTGGCGATAAACATTGTGACTGTAAAGGCTGACAGACAGACAGATGAAACAGGAGAGCAGAGAAGTTAAGCGAGCAACACAGAAGAACAAGTGGGGAATTCAGGGAAAGAAAAGCGAAACTAATGATAGATGCGGAGGGAAAGGACAGCACTGCATTCTGGAAAGTCCAGCCTTCAAAATAAAAGAAGAAGAAGAAAGTTATCGGGAAAGAAGAGAGATTTGTACCTTAGCTTGACAGAATATTCTGTATCTACACCTGTTTGAATTTTAATGGAATCGCCCTGATTTAGATAGTAGGCTCGTGCAGAATCTGACTAATATGGCATAACCTAATAAAAAGGCAGATGCTTATGGCGATATAATACATACATCAGTTTACTTGAACAGTTAATGAGTTAAGTAGGCTAAGTTATTTATATTATTTACATCTGTCATAGTAGAGGTAACATTTCATTTAGTTTTGGACCTTGAGTTGTATTCGAAATAAAAACAAAATAATGAAATAACAAACACATAAAAAAAACAACAAAACGTTGTTTAGAGAAAAAGCTGACTATTGAAAAACTTGTCATAAGAAAATGAGAAAGCTGTGAATAAATCCATACACTTTGCAAGTCATTCCGAGCTTCTGTTGTCTTTTGTACTTTTTTGCCAGCATGGATGTCAAATGGGTCTTAAGTTGTATTCATTATGGTCTTAAAAACATCTTTAAAAGTCTTAAATATGAATTGTTGAAAGCTGCAGAGACCCTGAATATGTTTGTCATGTTGGACGTGGACACATTAGGAGGTCAAGACTGAGAGAAATAGGCCTTATACACATACTCTGATATTATGTAATATTAAAAACCAAAGATCTGCCATCCAGATTTTGGTAACAATTTCCACTAGTCGGCAGCCCTTTTCTGAAAGCGTCGCTGGCTGCTCCTGGTGTGCTTGTCAACATCCTCCTCCACATCCACTGCTTCTTAATAGTAATTGCTTCGGGAAGTGTGATCACCACAGTTCAAGACCTGTCTAATTCTATCATAGAGACAGAGAAGGTTCCAATGTTCTAAACACACTGTGAGAGACAGCGAGAGAAAGACGAGAATGGCTGGAAAGGCCTGCGTAGATTGGCCTGTGAGTGAAAATGCCTGGCTGGTTTGTTGGACTCCACAGGCTGCTTGTCACGCTCCATTAAGCACAGAAACACACTCATATTCTAGTCAGAGGAAATCAATGTCCCAGTGCAGTGGGAACAATCAAAATCTTTTGTGGCTTCTGAAATGAAAATCTGTTATTTCAGAGTCATCACTGTTATGGCAACCAAAGTTATAGCCGCAGTTAATGTTGAAACGCAGGAAAGATTCCACACGATGTATCCTTCTAATTCAAGAAAGGCTGAAGTACCAGGTGTGCTGTGTCATGGAGTCGAGTCCGATGTTTGGATAAGATGCGTGTGGCCGAGCACTTCTGACACCCACGAGACGAGAGGCCAAGGGGTGGTGCGAATTTCCTCCACAGGTCTCTGAGCGTGTCCACACGCACGGTTAAACCTCACCACTAGAAACGTATCCTGTCCCATCACGTCACCCTCTGGCCAGAATGCTCCAAGGCAGAGGTGTTAGCCATTGTCGGACTAGGACCCTCGGCTGGCAATCCTCACACTCGCACCTAGACCCAGCTGCTGATTGCTCCCATTTATCCCTCTTCAAATGTGTATATGTGTGTGTTAAGGTCGTGTGTGACTTTTGTTTATTCACGTATACCCATGCCAAGTATGCATGTGTGTGCAAAGATAAATCTTGCTAGTAAATGTTCCATAACACGCCTTCCCACCGACCACCCCACTCCAAAAGGCCCTTTTAGTGACATCAGAATAGCAGGAAGAGGGGGCATCTGAGCAAGGCAGCTGGAATGAGGCCATTGCATGCAACTTGAAATGTTACTGCATGTTCTCACAAGGATTTGGCAAGAAATCAACACTGTATCGGTGCGTATCCGCATCCTTGTACTGCACTGACACATTTTTTTTTTATTTCATTTACATTTTTATCAAAGGTGGGTGTGTAATTTAGGCCACTTATTTCCTGCTTTTTGAAATGTGTAACACTTATCTGTCAGCTTACTTTGCTAGTTACATTGTCAACTATTTTAAATATTAATTTTATCATTCGGTAACAGGTGTGAGTATAACAATTCTCCTATTTCCTGAGCATGATAAAGTCCTTAAAATCCTCCTGGGGGATTATTATTACCCAACAAGTGAATCATCTCAATGCTTTTACTGTAATTGTTAAGAACGTTAAGCAACATTTAATAATGAATAATAGATCATAATTCTGTAATAATAGAAACGATCATGATAGATTATGCCTTTTGATGTTGTTTTAAGCACGTGAATTAAGACTCAAACAGTAATATGTACTTTAAATTGAAGAAAAAAAAATCAGTAGTCAGTTTTATGATACGTTTGGGGGCCAATTGAAATCTCGGGACCGCAGGCAATTGCCTGTGTTTGTCTAATAGTAATTCCTCCCCTGGTAGTGTGGGTTGCTAGCGCCCATGGAGTCAAATATTTGTCAACTTGTAGCACGCTCAGGTCCACCAGTTATACCCTGAAGAACAGGCTCCAAAAGGACAATGACAATACAACAGAGACAATCAGACTGATCTTACAACGGTAGCGCAGTGTGTGGAGTTAGCTTTTTCCCCGTGCTTAGTCCAAAAACATGCATGTTCAGTTAATTGGAGACTCGTCCATCGGGGTGAAACTGAGTGGGAATGGCTCTTTTTCTATACTGTATGTGTCCTCCAGCAGTCACTAGTCATCCTGAACAGGATGGAAAATGAATGATTTTCCAATAAACACACATTAAAAGGCAGCACACTTTCAGGTGAACTTGCAGACCTATACGTGCTTAACAACTGTCCCTGCTCACATCTTGCTTACCCAGTGCGACTTTTGTACAGTTTAATAAAAATAAGCATCTGTAAGGACTATGTTTTATTGTGCGTCAAAAGAGATTTTCTCCCGTCTGCATGGCTTCTCCCTGTGTCATTACATTCAGGACAGGGCCTCACGTGCTACCACACTGCTGGTCCTGATGATGGGGAGGTCAGAGCCACATGTCAGGCTCATACACGTCTTCTCATGTAGACTAAACCTGCGGAAAGAGGAGCTCCAGATCTCCCCTGCAGGACAGCTGCCCATACATGCACCCTCCATCCTGTAATGCTTCATCTAGTTTAACAATCCATTTAGAAAGCCGCTAAAGTCTCGTTTACACTTGCACGCACTTTGTCCCCAAAGTATGTAATTTGGCGTGCCAGTGGTCATTAACAGGTGTGAAGTATGTGTAAACTGTGCGGGGCTGCATGCCAGTGGCCAAAGAATATGTTTAAATGTTTAAAATTTGTGAAGCTAGGGGTGATGTCTGCTGTTGCGTAACGTCACGTGGGACACGGCCCCACCAAATGATGCCACGACTGCTTCACGGATGCAGGAAGTGGTGGTGACAATGCATTCCCATGAGGGAACAATGCGTGTCACGCATACTATCGGCGTGCACTAGACGTAAACAAGGTGTGAATAAGTTGTGAGGAAGCGCGGTCAGTTCGTGGCAATGTGCACCATTTTCGGTCAAGAATTGCATGCCAAGAGCGTATTTTATGCGTAAACAGAAAGCAAACAGTGCGCAAACAAGTCTTCATGCTTTTCAGGCGTGCCATAATTAAATAAATCAATGACACGTATTGCCATGTCAAATTGCAGGACAATACCGAGGCTTCCTCTTTCCGGCGATGAAATCTGGTGTGCGTGTCTCACCGAACATTACAGTCTCATTACTGACACCTAATGACCAGTGTAGAATACAACATATCTTCATTGTCCTTGAATGTGTATTCTAAAAGCCTTACATTTTTATTTTTGTTAATTTAGCAGTTTTTATGCTTGAAAATGCTTAGTTTAGGCAAAAAACATGTACAGTGGTGCCTTGGTGAACGTCGTTAATCCGTTCCAGAAGGTCCAAAACAGACTCTAACCAAAGGAAATGTTTGTATAGAAAATAATGTAAATCCAATTAATCTGTTCCAAACACCCAAAAATGTTAACACAAAACACATTTTATAGACAATAATTATAGTTTTATAGTTTTACATGCAGAAAATGACACATAAATAATTACAAATGACGAATGAACAACTGAACATTTAACATCACTTTCACCTAGTTTTGTTGGGGAAACCCCCCCAAAAACCATCAATTAACAAAATAACATAAACACATTAGTGACACATCTGCTCCAACGGCAATTTGCAAAAACATAAAATATATATCAAACTAAATATCAACACTCTAGAACCAATAAACATGTACCTTGCAGTTTAATTTGGAAATTAAAAAAAAAAGAAGCAAAAATCAGCCGCGGCCGGCAGTGACATCATACATCGTATACTATGTTTGACTCCCTGCTGCGAAGATGCTTCGGTAAGTTAAAAGCTTCTGTTTTGTTGTTGAAACCAGAAATGATTGCTATGGATGTAAAATGAGACGGACAGAAACACAGAGTGTCACCCTCAGTGTGCCGCCGGGTTGATTGTTGTAGACTGTTACGCGGGAACTGGAGATGTGTATGCATGTATGTGTGTGTGTGTGTGCGCCGCAGCCGATGAGGAGGCACTTCTCTTTAAGCCACAAAGTTCAGAGGTCTTGCAGCCTTGTCTTGGTACGGTCCATCGCCTTTCTCGTTTGTGTGGTCCATGTACTTTGGTACATCGTGTATCTCTCTCTAGCGCAGCAAATCTGATATAAACAAAGGCTGTTGCTTTAAAATGTCCCGGAAGTAAGCGACAGTAAAATCTGACAGTGTGTGTGCATGCTAAGACTACGAGTCCATGAGGAGGTCCATGAAAATTCTGCTTTTTCATATGATATCAAGTGTATTTTCATTCGAATACATCCTTGTTAGGTAAATTACTTTTCCTCTTCAATTTTGTTTTGGATTTATACTGTTAGTGTTGGACCACCTCGACTCATACGAGTGCTTTGAAAGTTAAGTCCAACTTTAAGCCTTCCAAACTCATGGATCGGAGCTTCAGGACAAGATAAAAGGTATGCAGGATATAAATTCACTTTTAATATCTATCTGCAGATGAAATTTCATTAAAATCTGAGGGTGAGAAATATGTTAATTTTGACCCCGAATTACTGTGTACATGCAATTTGTAGTGTGGCGTGGATACTAATACAGCGTGCTGCTGCACGGTTGCGGAGCTACGTGGTGGCTGGTCACTCTCAGGCCACTCCACTGGCTTTCTAGACATTTCAGGTATCAACTTATTGCCATCCCGATGTGAGTAATGTTGTCACCTTGGCCACCCCAATGAAACATTTCTGACTCTGCGACTGCTGCTGCACTAAGAGTGCTAGTGCAAAATTATGACACTTGATTTTCTTCCCTGGACTTTGTATCAGCTGATATTGGTATTGGAATTTGAGAGTTGGACAATATCAGCAAATCAAAAGCCAATATCGGACATCCCTATTACTAATAGGACTTATGCAACTACGAAACAACATGATTAATTAATTAATATATTTATTTAATATATTTTTGAAAAACTGTGAGAGCCAAGCCACGAAATTTGAACCGCAAAGTGGTGAGGGATGGCTGTACTTTTGTATAGGAATCACCACAATGAAAAACAATGCGGGTGTTTGCTTTTTGACTGCGAAAAAATGTGTTTTGTTCAACTTTGATAGTGTCTTAACATGAAGATAATATTAGAGAGCAGAGCCAGAAAAGCTATCTGGACTTAAACATTTCCTTCCTCTTAACAATTTGTTCCTATCGCCAACTTCCTGCTTGGTCTGTGCCTTCATGTCAGCCAGCTCTAACTTAGATACGTGATACCATATCTCAATTATGACCCTGCAATTTAGATTACTGTGCTGCACAGGACAGTGCTGTGTCCTGGGGGGAGGGAGCCATTAAACCTTCTGATCTGCTGAGTTTAACAACTACGAAGAGACATCTTTGTTGACCTTCTTGTTTCTGTTTCCAGTCAACCCGTTACTGTGAGTCAGAGGCGTGTATGGAGAAATCACCATAAATGACAATAATATTATATTAATATCTTATATTAATATCTCATCAGCCACGCCATGGCTAGCCATTGTGGTCTAATGCTAGTCTTTCCATCAGCTAACTCCAACTTTACTGTCACTTTCCTCCCACTTTGGTTGCTGACCTTTGCCATCCTGTCCCTATCTGTGCTTTACATCGAGACTATTTTAAAATGATCTAGATGTAGATGATTGCATAAAACCTAACAGTTTTTGCAGCATCTGGATTTTCAACAAAAACTATTGCCGAAAATACGTCTCGTTTTTTGTTTTCAAAGTAATTAATTAAGCAAAGGGAGCAAAATAAAATGCACTTCTCATCCAGGAGAGGAGCTGTTGATGCTTGCTCAACTAGTTTGCTGTCTGAAGAAGCCAGTGTGACGTCTAAAATGGGAAGATGAATTGTATCCATGCTAAGGCAGCATTATTCTGCTCAGTGCAAGACTAATACAATTTAGGGCTGTCAAATGATTAGCATTATTTTTCATCAGATTAATCGCAGTTTTCAAATTAATTAATCAAGAATAGTCACCGATTGCAACTATGTCAGAAGTATGCCTATTTTTATTGTATTTTATGAACAGAAAAAGAAATGACAGGGCACGATTATATTAGGGATGCTCCGAGCAGTTTTTTATGCTGCCGATTCCAATACGGATCATCTATGAGTGAAATCGGCTGATACCGATCACATGTATTAGCTGATATGTGTGTGAGTGTATGTGAGAATTATAACTGCTGCAAAGTACTGAATAAAGTTAAAGTAAGCAAATATAGAACTGTAACCGTCCACTTTTATGGTGATGTAAGTAATGGCCTAAGGCACAGGTGTCAAACACAAGGCCCGGGGGCCAGATGTGGCCCGCCGCATCGTTTTATGCGGCCCGCGAAACCCTTGGAATAATGCATGTCAATAATGCACTTCACCTCTGCCCTTCTAAATGTATTTGATCTGTCATTTTGACAGACAAATTGTACTGCATGCGGTTCTTCTAAACGTCAGTATTATGTAATCATGCAGCAAGATATTCCAAGTATTTTTCAAAAAGAAATACTTGAATGTCTGCTTGTCACCATGACATTCTCACTTCACTTCTCATTTCAAAGCAAGTTCTCCATCAATTTGTTAGTAAAAATATAATAATCTAATGCATGGGCAATTTTGTAATAATATGAGGTTATATTCATATTTAGATTCATATACCGTATACTGACAGTTACAAGTGGCCCTCTGAGGACAGCCGTAACTGCGATGTGGCTCTCAATGAAAATGAGTTTGATACCCCTGACCTAAGGTGAAACAGCCGCTGCCTGGCTCTGTGCCAGCTAGCTTTAAACATGCTAGCTTGAAATGCTGCATGTTTGACAGTGCAGTAGTTTCTTAAATGGCGAATGAGGTTTTTTGTAATGAAGGTTTTGTTTGTGGTCCCAACACAACTTATTTCGGCCTTACATAAATTACCAACTTCAATTCTTTGCTCTTTTTCTTTTACTGTGTAATACTGCCAGACTGACAACTTGACTATGCTTCGAGTGACTGTTGTTTTTCAGTGCAGCAGACGTATCTGTGCAGAGATAGATAAGATTGGTGGATAAAAATAATTCCATATGTAAGGATCGGCCGATCGCCAATATCCAAAAATTAAAGAAATTGGCGCTATCAATCAGCCGGCCGACTGATCGGTGGTATTTTATTACCCTATGACAAAACACAAACTTAACTGTTTTTAAATGATTTTTTTAAAATCACATTTTCCTTGAGCGGGAAGGCAAAAGGTGCACGTAGTTGACAAGTTTTCCAGGAACAAATGTGTGCTAGATAACCCCCTTCCTGCCTCTCTGCTGTGCTCCTCTCCCTCATCGTGGACTATTTGTATTTCATACCAGAGATATGGAGAGCAGGGCTGGAATGCACCAAGATCTGGTTTCTGAGTGAAATGTGTTGTAATATAGTTGACACTAATAACAGAGTTCACATATTGGTTGGATTTCTGTAGATCATGTTCTAAGGGCGAAACACTCTCAGGGTTAATCAGTGCGCGAGCAGACAGCTACAATTAGGCCTCACACAACAGAACCACACAGGATGTCCAACGCTTGCTTGCTCCAAATGAGTAATAAATTCACATGTACAGTACAATATGCACAATAGTAGGACAAAGAATAGCAACATAGACTACTGTGTATACTGTATATAGAACGCCTTCCAGAAATGTTTCTTGTCAATCTCCTACATGGAGGATCATAACATACTAATGATACAGCCAATGGGGTCACAACATGTCTGTCTTGCACATCTGAACACCTTTTTTATTCAAAAAACAATCTTTGAGGGTATTTTTCAATTGTAACTTGAAGTGTTGAGTATATTAGACTTATTATATCACATATATACTTCATTGGGTCACTGATCATCATGTTGAAAGCTATTTTATTGATCAAGCAGGCTTCCATCCTTCCATCTTCTTCCGCTTGTCCAAGGTTGGATGGTGGGGGCAGCAGCCTAAGCAGGGAAGCACAGACTTCCCTCTCGCCAGCTACTTCATCCAGCTTTTCCTGGCGGATCCCAAGGCGTTGCCAGGCCATTTGAGTGATATAGACTGTGTCTAATTCGAGGGTCTGCAGCCCACAAGGCCAGTAGCCTACCGGGTCGACGAAGGCCAGACGTTCGGAGGCTCCTCCTCAAGCCGCGAACCAGCCTTGCGAATTCAGACGGTCTAGCCTTCCTCACACTTCCTGGTTGTGTCGCGTGTTCTCGTGTTTTGCCTGACGTCATGACAGAATGATACCTGCCTTCAATCGTAAAAGGAGAGCGAAAACCTAACTAAAGTGAAGGAGAATAAACAAAATGGGACATTTCAGAAGCAAAGTTGTTAGTTTTTTTAAATGTAGGTTTTACACGAGGAAGAAGGTTGGTTCCTTGCTAAACCTAACAATAGTATTATTAATAGCTACTTATTTGTTACTATTTGGCTACTTTGTTCATTTGTGCAACACTCCGATCAGCAACAACACATTATTTATTAAATGTATTTATATATACATATGTGTGAGCATTTAAGGATCATTTGAATACCTCCACCAACTTGCATATTATCTATAAGTTTTAATATATGTATTATTTGACTTGATGTAATAAAATCCGACACAGGTTCAAGATGGAGGGCAGGTGAAATAATTATGGAGGAAAAGGTTTGGAGGCCATCAGTGATGTTCCATGGTGGTACCACAAGTCTGGCTGTCCTGGAGCTCCATCCTGCTCATGATTACCTTTAGTAGTTTAAAACTATTCTACTTTCCCACCCACTTGATGCACTATGTAGAGGACAGTGGAGACATGCACCAGTCCACATGATGTCCCACTGACAGACACAAGACATGTTTATTGACGGAACACATATGTAGCCATACTCACATCATATTTATTTGAATACATGTTTAATAATAGTCACTGTATTTTCATTCATGTCTAAAATGTAACACTTGCTGCCATTTGCTAAGCTTGTTATAAACGATTGTACTGTACTTTACACTGTACTTCTTAAAATGAAGTCAAATACAGTAAATCATTTTTAAGGCAGGATATCCTCCCTATTCGTCAGTCTTTGCAATTAATATGGAAGATGAAAATCACAAGAGCATTCGTTTCAGCACAATATTTACTCTTTGACGTGTTAAACACTGAAAACATCATTTTGTTTGCCAAATTCCATCCATCCATCCATTTTCTATGCCGCTTCTCCTCATTAGGGTCGCGGGGCATGCTGGAGCCTATCCCAGCTTATCATCTGAAACTGTACATACGTTTACTGTACATGCTTGTGAGCCCGTGCATTTCCTCCAACACTGCTCTAAAGACAGAAGCAAGAGAAATGTACACACAAGGTCACATTAACACAAGTACAAACATTCATAAAAGTTAACACATAGAATTTCCCAATAAAACATGTACGTGATGTACACAAACACAAATAATGACTTAATCTAGTTCCATTTATGTACCTAATAGTGTTACGTATTTACATAACCACGGTAGTAAGATGAAAGTGAAACTTTTACGTCGTAGAAAGACGTAAGACTTTACATCCAAAGGCTCCGCACATCAAACTGTCTGCTTGTACAAATGACTTACAAACAAACCAATATTTATTAATAAAGCAATACTTACGCTTCTCCCGCTTTGTGCCGTAATGTTGACATTTTTAAGGGCTGGACGGAAGTGTGCAAAGAATCTTGGGATATGACGGGCCACGAAGGATGGTTTGAAAGCAGACTTATTTTCAATGGAGAAGGAGGACACATTTGTCAGCCGCATTTGGAGGTGCCTTCGCTTGCCTGACTTTCTAATTTGGACAGCCTTCACGCGGTGCGATGATGTCATTCAGCCCACAAAGGCTGCAGATCCCGGATTTAGACACAGCCGTAGTCTCTCCAACGTGTCCTGGGTCTTCCCCGAGGCCTCCTATCGGCCGAACGTGCCCTGAACACCTCCCCGGGGAGGCGTCCGGGAGGCATCCTGACCAGTTGCCCGAGCCACCTCATCTGGAGCAGCGGTTCTACTCCGAGTTTCTCCCAGATGACAGTGCTTCTCACCTTATCTCTAAGGGAGAGCCCAGCCACCCTACGGAGGAAATTCATTTCGGTCGCTTGCACCTGCGTTCTTGTCCTTTTGGTCGCTACCCAAAGCTTATGACTACAGGTCTTCACCACAACGGATCGGTGCAGAGTTTGCAACACTGCAAACGCCACACCAATCCATCTGTCCAACTCACGTTCCATCCTTCCCTCACTTGTGAGCAAGACCCCGAGGTACTTAAACTCCTCCACTTGGGGCAGGATCTTATCTCCAATCCGGAGATGACATTCCACCCTTTTCCGGGCGAGAACCGTGGACTCGGATTTCGCGGTGCTGATTCTCAAGCAGGTTTATGCGCTGTAAAGCACATCAATGTTATGGCATACGTACATTACGGTACACTTTCCTAACGCACTCACGTCCGTAAAATATTGAATTACAAGTTATTCTCTATAAAGAGCAAATGTATTGCTAGCATCACTGTTCCTTCAAACATAATGCATTATTATACCATGCGTTAATATCAAACAAAAAGACTATCTTCATCTATCTTCAGTAATTTGAATGCTGATCCGAGTTCAGTGAGGGTGTTCATGAGCATGTGGGGTGTGCAGTGCAGCAGGAGGAGCCTGCATACTGACATGAACCAAGCTGGATTTACAGTGTGCTAATGTGCTGGCAGTGAAGACACTCCAGCTGCTTCCACAGCACAAGTGAGCTGGCTGCAGCACCGCCTACATGGTAAAGGTCAGCGGTTCAGCTTGAGTTTAGCTTTGAGCTAAACAGCATCAAACATTTGTGTCAACTGCTCAAACTCCCAAAAGGTCTTTTAGATATTTTTTATCAAATAGTTGTAGATGAGCAGAAATGGCTCTCTTCTCGTGTTCTGTGATGCTTGCTAGGATACGGGAAGTTAAAAGCCATCCAGGAATAACCAGCTGTGCTCCGCTTTCATGCCACCCACTGTCATTGTGTCCGTCTCCATTTAAAGAAAAAAGTCAGTCCGAAAAACCAAATTCTGGTGTATTGTGGTGGAAGCTTGGGACACCGCGGTTGCTAGATTGTGGTCTTATTACACATGTGAGTATAAGCAAACAATTCAGAGAGGCTGATGGAAAGTATACAGCACAGTGGTGCACATCTACTTGACAGGCAAAGGAGAAACAGACTTGTGAGCAGTTTTATCCCCCAGGAGAATATGAACCATAAATGGTATTTTTTTCAGTATCAGTAGCAGTGTGACTGAAATACAACAGAACCAATCTGGGCCACCGTTGCAGATTATCATTTTGCCAAATATAAATTTTAACTGCCTACAACAATAACACAGCAGTCCCACTAGACTAGAGAGTGAATACTTGATGTAGGAATGGAAAGGTCTAAAAAATGTTAAGCATTGCAGATATTAGAGGACAGCCAGATTGTGTAAGCTAAAATGAAATAAGCAGTAGGCCTGCTGTGTGGCCCGGCAGCAAGGAGGAAGTTTAAACAGATAATATGTCATTCTTTTTGGGTTCACACACACATGCACAAGCCTCTTGTAGTAACAGTGTTTATTCCAGCCCAGCCATGCGGCCATAAAACATGGTCACTGTCAGCGCCCGGGCCGTCCGTGAACTCCTGTTTACCTGACAAAGTGCTCCGACCTGGGTAGTGGTGTTGGACCGAGGCCCCCCCCGCTGGAGGGCCTGGAGAGCTTTGGCTGATGGGCTGAGGTGTGACAGCATTTGTTTACTTACTAGCTAGCTAAAGTGACTGTTAGGATGATCCATGAAAGAGTCTTGCTCCCAGAGAGATAAATACAGGCAGAGCCAAGTGCCATAAGGCTAATTTAAACTGCTTTTGGAGTGTAAATTAGTTTGTAGTGAGAGAGCCCATCATGAAATGTGTTCATAATGCACTTGTAATTGTACTTTATGTCATCCTGTGTCATTTGGATCGAGCTGCGAGTTTGACGTTAAACAAAAAATGTGTTGCATTATTTTATACAATAAGAGCTCAAAGTTCTACATGAGTTTTTTTCACACTTCTTTCCTCTTTCGACCCCACCTCTTATGTTAATTTAGTCACAAGGTGTCTAGTGCATACCAAACTGTGCTTTCACCTTAATGCCGGATAAATCCGATAACAATAAAAAATAGCTCCAGTAAATTTTTAAAAATGAGACGAGATTACCGTACTGTGCTGTAGGTGGGTGGTCAAATCAAATCAAGCGCTCCTTTTCTCCTGCTTGTGGCGTGTGCAAACTCACTTGTAAACAAACATGGCATTGATCAAGTGGGCTTTTTTCACCGTTTCAGAGGAAGACGTGTTGGTCTGCGATGAGGGGAAAAAAAGCACAGAGCTTCAACAGATCAAACCTTATCAGCCACCCGAAACGCCACTATCGCTACGAAGGTTTCCCAGAGACGAGGGCTGAAGCGATCTGTGATTTCATCATGGAAATGATGGCTGGATGACCAGCTCTTTACCATCGTTGAGGATACCGGCTTTTGTCGGCGAGTAAACCCCTTCGAGCCACAATTTGTACTCTTGAGACGCCGCTATTTTTTTAACGTATTGTTAATGGTAGTGATGTCATAGTTGGTCAAATTTACAAAATCTATAGGTACAATTTCTCAAATCCACCTTTGATTCTTACCTGCAGGTGTGCACAAACTACAGTTAAATCTAAATTAAAAAAATAATAGATAGGCCTATAAAAAGTTAGCGGTATCTGTCTTGAGAAGAATGAAACTGTCGGTATCACCTTGAAAAAAAAAAAGTTTTACAATGGCATATTTCTGTTTGTTTTTGATCTGTCTGTGGTTCATGCAGGATTACATACATTTATGATAAAAAAAAAATCTTCTTGTCATAGATTAAAACCAAGAAAAACCTGTTCTTGTCTAGTCTATATTTGTTAGTGAACAGGCTACTTCCTGGTTCATGGAGGCTGGTGTAAGATGTTCAGAGATGTTTTCTGATAGTGTTTAAAATAATGTCACTGTTTGTCAGGCACTTAAATACAAATCCTATATTATGTTGCACTAAAACAGTCTGAATGTTTTAGCACGTTTGCTGGTTGTATTCTGGTTAAAATATGCTGCAAAATATCCAATCATTTTCTGTACCGCTTGTCCTCATTAGGGTCAGAGGTAAACTGGGGCCTATCCCAGCTGAAGGCTGCAAAATATAAACTCTGAAATTATTTTTTGTTTGTTTTGTTTCACCCGATCGACGTATCAAAATTCGTATCAAGTGATTATCAGTATTGTGAATCATGTATCGCATGTATTGCAAATTGTATCGTATCATGAGATACCCTGAGATTACCAGTCCTAACACTACCAAAAAAAGTAGGGTACATTTTCTAGTTCATTTTGAGTGACCTTAGGTACAGTTTGCCTGTGGACAGGAAGGCCAAAATACAACAAAAAAACACACATTTTTACAAATAACCATGCTAGTGTGGACATGACCCTAACTTCCTCATGTCTCCTATGGAAAGCACAAGACTGTAATGGATGCTACAACAAATTACATCAGCAAGTGTCTTTGCATTAAGACACTTTGCTGTCGTTCTGAACCGGTGTTTATAAGAAGCGGTGATTCAAGCCACCTAGGTCTTTTTTTGGCAGAATCTTTTTTAGGATATTCACACATTTTCCCCTCTTGGCTGTGACGTTTTCATATATTACAGTGTTAGACAAGCCGAGGCGCTCAACTGCTGACCACCATTTGCTCGTAAATGATGCTTCTCCATGGAAAAGAGACCTCATGAGCACAAGAGCAAAAGAGATGTGGGTGGGAAGAGGAGGCAAGGAAAAGAAATGAAGGTGAATGTGGATGTGTGTGACGGTCCGCTGAGCCGACGACAGATGCCGCGGTCGATGTTCAGACAGCGTTCAGCTTTTTATTAACCCCATCTCCACTGGTCTAGACAGGAAGGCAAGACCCAGGCTGCACACAGCCACGGCCCTGTGGGGGAGAGACGCTGTGTTATGCGTTGGTACTCAGCATGTCCCTCAGACGAGGAGAAGACAGTTTATTTTTTAGCATGGGTAATGCACGGTCCAGTGTGTATGTGCTTTAATATGATCAGTGTGGCTTCTCACATTGACACATCTCTGAGCACACATGTTGCTGAGTCTGCATCTTAAAGAACGGCAAGGAGAGGAGGAGCAGGATGGGGTTCATAGAAGGTCAATATGTGAAAACTAAGTAGAGCACAGACGTCCTCCAAGGCTGAAATATGAAATGAAAATGGGGCGTGGAAAATGTGCAACACCATGATTGTGTTTGTTTGTCAACAATAGTGTGCAGTCTGACAAGAACAAGGCAGCAGATGGCAATGAAAGTACTTCAGTAAAGACGTAGATCTCTGGTGTAACATACAATGTTGTTCGGAAAAGAGTACAAACACTACATATAAACAATAAGCCACGCTCAGAGCCACAAATATACATGAAATAGATATGCAAATAATTATTCTGGGGATGGGGAATTATTTCATTGTGCCTAAAATGGCAAAATACATATATAGTTTTTACTAGCGCATCTCCATAAATTAGAATATCTTTCAAAAGTTCATTTATTTCAGTAGTTCAATTAAAAAAAAATGAAACTCTTATATTGTATATATACACTACACACAGAATAACATTTGTGAATAATGTATTTCTTAATATTTTTCAAAAAGTTCAATATTAATTAATATTTTCTATATTAATGCTCCAATCAGCAAATGAACTGCAAAAACTTAATTGGTCTCTTAGTCTGAACTCCTGAATTCGAATAACTTTTGGGTGATATTCTACCCTGTTTGATATTTATTGAGATGCACCTGTATATATTCTAACAAAACAGGAAAAAGTCCTGTTGCACCATATTTTTGGTTTTTGTTTGTCTTTCCCAGACTCACAGGACTCTACCATCTCTATGGTGGGGGAGCATTTTGATTATGACTCAAACAGCTCCACAAAAATAAATTCCTCGATCACATTTTTTTAATTCAGATTTGTACCAAAATGTAAATAGGTCTAGCTTGGTACTGTACGTGTGCTCAAAGTAATTCCTCTCGCACAAAATCAACAGACAGCTGATGTTGAATTTCATGTGTGAACTGAAGACCTGGCTGGCTGAGATAACTTTGTTTCTAAACAGAAAAGGGGGATTGAGGTGTTTCAAATAGGCTACAAGCCAAGTGGAAAATGTGTATAATTCACTGATATGTGAGGAAAATTGTGCAACTTGTTGGCAATGCATTGAACAGTGGTGTAATCTCTGGCGTTTAACACCGATGTCCCACTCCCACTCTGTATCAGCGTGATTATGCACCTGTGTTTTAGACATTTCACTGGACTATCAAAGTGTTTTAGAGTTGTTTTGCTTTGGCTAACATTTATTAGGTCCAAAAAGTGTCCATCAAACTGTCTTAATACATACAAGTGAAGGATAAAAAAATTAAAAAAACATGTGAATGTGTAGCGTGCTGTATTTCACTCCTGTTGATTCACTCGTAATTTGAATGCAACTATTTACACACTCATTGGACACTTCATTAGCTACACTTTCATACTCTCAGCTGTGTAAAAAAATGTGCCTGTCAAAGATAATAGTGCTCATACCTTATTTAGCTGTCAGAGAAGTACTACTTTAACAATATGGTGATTGTGGTTTTAGCTTGCAGTGGTGTAGAAGTGCATCTCACTTCGTCCTAAAAGTCTAAAAGCACAACGTTGAACGAGTCAAAAACAAGTGGTACCGACTTCCTCCTTGTAAAGTAAATATGATGTCAAACAGATGTGGGTTATTAGTGGTGTGTGTTTTAATTGGCGGGGAGGAGGGAGATTGGATCTGATTTCTGATAGAGATACCCTCAGAGATGGGAAACACTTTTATACACACACTGTAATCTGGGACTCAATAAGAAAGTGCTCGGATATGGGTTTTATTTTTCTCAAAGCTGAATTTAACCACCTGAACGAGCAGATGTACACCGAGTCAAGGCCTTTTAAAAAAGATTTCAAGACAGTGGCAACTCGGTTAGCGTGTTTTTCGGTTAACGTTGAATATTTACGCTGCAGTTTTGCCTCAGTTTGCGTGCATTCTCCGTTTGGCAAACAACATCAAATCAAATCAAACATTATCTATAAAGCGCTTTTCACACATATAAAATGCAACCCAAAGTGCTTTACAAAGTTAAAAACAACGCCTCGATAACCCCCCCGTCCCATTCCTCCACATCCCAAACCTCACACACACGTGCTTTTACGCATACAATTGAACAATTGATTTTAAATATGGGTGGGCACAGAGGAGCCAGGTGAGGAAACACTAATCACAGGTGCCACCTGCACCAGGAGCCCATCTGACCATAGCCACCAGGACACTAATTTAGGTGACACCCCCCCACTGTTTGTTTTCCTCTCGCATTCTCCTTTTCTACGCTGAGGTAACTCTGCTTCATTTTTCTCCAAACTGCACCAACAAGTTTGTTTTGTTCCCGTTTAACATGGAATAGTCCACGCATGAGAACAACAACAGTAATATGTACTTTAAATCAAAGAAATAAATAAATAATAAGGTCTTATGAGACGTTTGGGGGCCCTTATAAATCTCAGGGCCCTAATTGCCTAATGGTAAGTCCACCCCTGATTTAAATGCATTTTGAATTGTTTTCTGCAATTGCAAAACTACAAAAACATTTTTGTCTTTCTGGAACCGATTAATTTGATTAATTATTTCTTATGAAAAAAACTGACTCGGTTAATGTCCATTCCTGTTAGAGTCCGACCTTCTGGAACGAATTAATGACGCTAACCAAGGTTCCACTGTATTGCATTGTCATTTCAAAAGACGATATTGTCGACTGTGAGCACAAACCTCCGAGGCTTCTGCTCCTTGATATTTCCATCCAATAAGTGATGATTTAATGAACTGGAAATTCTGTGAACATCAATTGGTGGTGTTTTTGTATGCAGTAATATGGTTAATTGGCGACTCTAAATTGTCCATAGCTATGAATGTGTGAATGATTATTTGTCTATATGTGCCCTGCGACCACTCCAGGGTATACCCCGCCTCTTGCCTGAAGTCAGCTGGGATCAGCTCCAGCATACCCCCGTGACCCTAATTAGGATAAGCGTCATAGAAAACGAATGGATGGATGGATGAATGGATAAAACGGTGGAGCAGTAGCAAATAGATCAAGGTCACTTAATTCAAAGAGAGTAAAAAAAAGTTCAAAGGCTCAAATTGGTTATAACTATATGCAATGTTATTGTTTCTGTCTGAATTGAAAAATAGTAATAAATAAAGTAAAACATATAAACTAAACAAAATACAACAAATATTATTATATAATAATAATAGTAGTAATAACAATACTAAGAATTAATAAAATACCTTAATTATAAAACTAATAAAATATAAATTAAAATACATATTGCCAAGTTTTTATTCATTTTATTTTTATTTTTATAAATTTTTTGCCAGTTTTATTATAAAGTAAAAAAAAAAACGGCCTCCGCTGGTTTTGCCACCCAAGCCCCTAATGCAGATGCAGCGCTGACCTTCATCCCTTCATCTCCAGCGTGCATGTCTACAGTACCTTCCTGTAAGCATGCATAGACCTGACATGCTCATGCATTGTCGTAAACAAGTCAGTTTAATGAAATGCCTTCTTATGCTGTGAAGCATGAGAGGGCATTTCATTAAACTACCACAGGCGTGTGTTTACTTGCAGTTAAGTGGAGGTCATCTATTTTTGTTTTATTTTGTCGCCCCCCCACCAACCCCAATAAATCTCTTCCCATCAAGCAGAAACAAAGGGCTTTAGGGTGCAGGCTGCGAGACCCCCGCTCTCGGTGGTCCGTCTTGCAGGGAAAGTTGGAGCTAAAAAAATAAACTCTTTTTGGCATTGAGGGTGGGCGATGCCACTCTGCAGTGAGGGGACGGCGGGACTCTGGTGAGTGTTACAGAACTGTCACTGCCCCCCTCTCTCAGGTCCGCCTATCCCCTGCGACCCCCACATCGCTCGCCATCAATGTCCCTCCGGAGTGGGCTGGGCCAGTGAAATGGGGTGGGGTCAGAGTCCAGAGCATTCTCTGAATTCCCGGTCAGCACCGAGGCGGCAGGTACGTGCACGAGCCCAAGTTCACATGCACACATAGAGCACACACTAATAGATGTTGCTGCAAGAGTGCAGGCCACCGGGGCAACACGTCACTTTGAGTGTCAGATTAAACAGGACACAGAGCTAATCCAAACCAGTCCCACTCAACACAGGTCGAGTCATACTCTGCAACAGGCTCTCATCCTCTTTTCTGTGTTTTATGTGCGTTTTTGTGTGAGAATGCGTGAGAGAAACCAGCTGGGTAATGTTTCAGCGTTGCAGGCCTTAGTGGACTTGGCATGCCCTGACACAGCCCATTTTGTGATGGAGCCGTGATTACAATGATGGGCCTGGAATTATGATGTTGGCTCCTTGTGCTTGCACAGCAGCAGAGTGCGCCCTCCTTTGAGTGCTCATCATCTCTTGCTCTCTCACCTAATTACATCTTGGGGTAATTTGCTGTAATAGTTTGCTAATTCCACTCCAGTTTAAAACACATACCAGGCCTGGACCAAGTGGGTGGTGTCCAAGTGATCCTCCGGATACATAGCTGTCAGATGGACCGGCTTTTTTTTAAAGATTTAATAGCATTACAACACCTTTTTTTCCTGGTGTGATAGATTCTGAAATACACATCTGGAGTCACTGTCTAGTCCTGAAACCTTTTCTTATTCGCAATGATGAAGTTGACCTTCCGAACTCCCACTCAAACACAACGCAAACCAAATGTGCATTTAGCATTCAGCACAAAGCTCTCCCAGAATAAATTGGACGCATTCAAGATACTCAGAGAAATGACACTCCATCAGCATAAACTGATGACATTTTTCCATTCGTCCTTCACCCAGTTCAACTAATCTCATCATTTTTGTGTTGTTGTTCTAAATGCATGATAGCACAACACACTCATATTCTGAGGCAAGGGACCATGACTGCAGTACCTGTGTCCTTTTTGTGTACGGAAAACAAACAAACACACTATCCCCTCTTACTTTAGCCCTCCCCTGCATGCTAAACGTTATCCTTTGGGCTCCTAATTGCCTGTAATTTGCTCGTTGAAAGAATCCCCAGCTTGTCTGGATCAGTGACGTGTGGTAACCTGAGAAACCTTGAGGGGGAGGAAAAGTGGGGAAAGGAGGGAGGGTTGGAGGGCTGGACACTGAGCCAAGGGAAGTAGATTAAAAGGAGAGCATGAGGAAAACGAGAAGATGAACAAGCGAGACTGGGTGAGCATCCACTATAGGAAATAGACACAAACAAAATGACTTCTATTACTTCACACACAGGGACCCGGATCTGTTTTATTCTCTTCTAATACATGATGTCTGCCTTATTCTGGACTTTTCTAACTCATTTCTCATTCGTGTGAATTGTAAACATGGACTAGCACTCTCCCTTACCCTTGATTGTTTTATTTTACTTTTTATTTTGCATACACATTACCTGATTTATCCTCCTTTACTTACTTACTTACTTACTACTTTGACCCTTTCCTAACCCTAAACTTCACCCTTGATTTATCTAACTTATAACTTATATAACTTGTACTTGACTGTCCCTCAACTTGAATTACCCTTGATTATGCAAAATATACCCTCACTCACACTTAACCTTGTTTGACCTACATTTGACGCACTTTGGATTTACTCTTGCCTCACTCTTACTTACCCTAACCTCCACCTTAACTTAAATTTGAGTCAACTTTTACTGACCCCAAATCCACCCACAACGAGGGAGAGACTTGGTCTTCACAACCAGGGGGACCCGTTTTGAGTCAAAAGCGCAATGCAGCTAATTGTTGGAGAGTCTGCTTTCATAACATCATGAGCTGCGGCTGCATGGGAGCTGCTGTTCATTAAGGGAAACATGAATTCGAACATGGACTGCCACATTGTGAAGCATGAGCCCCTCCCTTGGGAAACTGAGTCGCGTGGCAGTTAGGAGCCCAAACACACCTCCAAGTTGACAAGGCCTTGCAGAGAAAGCTGCAGGTGAAGGTGATGGAGTGTCTCCAGACCTGAACCCAGCTGAGCACCTGTGGGTCATCCTCAAGCAGAAAGATGGTGGAGAAGCGCAAGGTGTCTAAAATCCACCAGCTACACCAGTGATGTCATCATGGAAGAGGATTCAGGGATAAATCATCACTGTTTCTTGGTTGACTATGGCCTATTATCGGTCAAAAAATATGCGTGTAAGCAAAATGTGCGTATTTTTGGCCTACATTAAGCATTTTCAAGCATAAAAATGAGTGAACTGAAGTACACATACTGTATAAGACATTCAGAAAGCGCATTGAAAGGCACGTGGTGGTATGTCGTATTCTACACTGCGCACTAGGTGTCAGTAATGTTACATTATGGTACATTGGTGAGACAATAGCCACCGCAGGAAGTACCGGAAGTAAAAAAAGAAACAGCAACAAAAAACTCTTCCAATGTGAACATGTCTGAGTCTTGTTTATTTTCTTATTTTCTATTATTGTGTCTACTATACTGTATTGGGTAATACGCATGTAAAGGTGACTAAAGGGGTGTTATTTCATGTCTAGAGGGCTCTAATAATGCTAAAAACCGCATTTACAATGTCGTAAATAGGTTTTCTATGCTCTATGGCAATATTCCATTTCTAAATAAGCAATCCTACTTCAAGGGTATTTACTTATCATGACCAAGTCTGGAACCAATTAATCATGATAAATGAGGAGTTACATGCACACAAGTACTCCAAAGAACACGTTTCACCGCTAGTATTGTCCCTAGAGAACGTATACTGTAATAAAAATGGTTGCTGAAAAGAGGGGTGTACTGACGTTGGTGAGATATTGTACTCTTCACACCTTGGTACTCTTAGGTAGTAGTAGGAGGATGAGTGCAGCCCCCGATTGCGACTGCAGTATTGTTACAAACAACTAAGATTTGTTTTGACCGAGCAAACTGAACCTGAGCCAAACGTATGATGGCCCTAATGATCAAAAATGTGAACTCTTAGGCAGGTGGAAGACATATACAGTACAGTACTAGAGGTCCAGAGTTTAGGGGCCAATTTACAGGTACCATGACCCACTTACCCACAACTTACATCCATTTACCTTTGACCTACCCACCAAGATGCTGTCTTCCTTGGTTAGGTACTGCATAGGGAGCGCAAACATTTGAACGTGTTGCAAGCATTATATTTCACCGTCTTTCTGCTCCGACATTGCAAGCCCCGCCCCATGAAACTAGTTTTGTTTGTTATCAGATAATAATAGCGATTTTGGTGAAGTTTAGCTCCTAACGTTAACTATGATTGAATGTTCAGTATAGCCGATCATAACCACACAGTGACTGCAAATTGTTAATTGCCTTTCTGAGGCATTTTGTGTATGCGGACGCAAAGTGCTCAAGTTGAGACAGCCATGAGTAAAAGCCATGAACGGCAATCATTTTATTTAGGCCAAAGATAAATTTTGACAAAGTTTAACTTTGAATTTGGAAAAATATAGACATTTATGTGTTCAATCTGTTCTTACAAACCAATATTGGTGACATATGCCAGCTGGTGGTGTTTTAAAGAAGTGTAATTTGCAGATGAGAGACACAAAGCACCTTTAACTGTACCCGTGACTTTCCCTCAGTTCAGTCAATCTGACACCAAGCCCAAACCCCCAGGTTTTGTTCAAGTTAAGTCCCCACAATGTGACTGTTTTAACAGATTTACATCCCCCCACAACCAGACACACACACACAAACACAACGTTGTGATCAGAGCATCGTGCGGTTTCGAGGACAGGATGTAAGGTCTTGATTGTTTGCTTTGATTTCCTGTGGTGAGGGATGATGAGCGCCTGCCAGCAGACTCCGTTCACCCGCCTCTCTCGGCCAATTCCGATGCTTCCCAGCATGCCGCAACGACCAGAAACACAAAGCCAGACGCGCATGTTCCCACTGTTGCGAAATCCTCCCCCCTCCAATCCTCCCACTGACCCGACATTAGCCCTGTCCTTGCGTTGCCCGGCACCACTGCTGCAGTGCTGTGAATGATCTACACGGTTGGACCGCCAACCTGTTTGAGTGTACAGTTGATTGCTTTGTGGTTCCAATGCTGCGTTTCAGGAGGGGTCAACATATTCATGTTTGACAGTTGGAATCATGAGCAAATTGTGTCATTTCCGACTTTTTCTCGTGCTTACTATTTTACATAAGTATGTGTTCATGATCCTTAGTCAGCAAACATTTACTCCCTTGTGCTTTTCAAGAAAAATGGCCCCTTTAACCTCCTCACCCTAAACATTCTGCTGACTCATCACAATTTCTTCATTTCATTTTTTGTCATATTTTGCTGAAAGTCATCTCTTTCACATCTTGCCCCACTGTGGAGTGGAGCTGGTCTACAGTTTATATCTGCCTGTCTGCCTCTCCTCTTTCCTCTGCTGAACAGGGACCACCCAGAAGAACCGCTAAGATGTGCCTCTCTTACTTTCCACCAGTCGATCCATCCACTTCTTCTCCCCATCCCCTTCGCCGAATTGTATTGGATGGTGTTTTACCTCCATAATTACGGAACACATTTATTTTCAATGATCAACACATGGCGATTAATCAACAGTAAATATATTCACATGTAACAAATAAACAGAACAACAGAACAAAGCAGAATCTGGCGGGTGTTCTGTTGTGTCAGATGAAAGAGGTGCTTTGTTCCCAATTATACTTCTATTAGCCTCATCTGTGTAACAGGGGAGTGGTGCTTGTAAGGCTGGCTCTACGCTAAAAATGTCCTTTGGATTCAAAACTGAGATAATAACAAGCCTATTATGACTGGAAATGTTATATTGTGCGTTTAACCCTAACACTACAGCCGGCCAGTGATTGCAAAGTCAAGGTGAGTCACAGCGCAAGGTAAAAAAAAAATCACTTTACACATGGAGGACCAGACTATGCTCCTCATACATGAAAGAAAACCAATGGAATCCTACATGAGGAAGCATTTCGGCGATAGAGGCAAGGAAAAACTCCCGACCTATACATTTAAGTGTCGTAAAAGTAACGTAAATACACGATGGTCATGCTTAAATCAGAATAAGAGCCTTATTGTGTCACCACACTAGGAATTTCACTCTGGTTTAACATCACTCTCTGTTGCAAAGAAAAAAACACTAACTATAAATGGCAAATTAAAAAAGCAAATAAAGGACAAGGAGAAACAATTTCTACATATCTACAGTATATATTTACATAAAATAAGTTAGATTATGTATGGTATTTACACTATAATTATGGAGTGAACAGAAATAAATCTGCTGCCATTGTAAATTAGTATAGTTTGATCATCTTTTGAATTTTTTGCAATGAAATATATATTTATAATTGTTAGTCATGTCACAATAATCAATAAATCAATTAAAAGCCAGACAAAAATTAAAAAAAAGATAATTTTGCCAGCCTTGATATACTGACATGTGCATGCATGCATGTTTGTTTTCCTCTCTCTCTACCAAACAGTTAGAGACATGATGAGAGTTCACTCTGTGCATCTGTCACAAAACCTGGGTCTGTTGGTTCCTATAGCAGAATGAACAGGGTGTGTGAAGCCTCCTGTCAGCCATTGAGTCTCTTTGTTCCAGTGGGGAGAGGTGGGCGTTAGCGAGTGCTGCAGCAGTCTGTGTGCACTGTCAAAAATAGACATTTTTGACACACGGCTCAGTCCCTCTCCACACCGCCCTGATAGTTTGATGTTGATGTTCTCCGATTTCAGATCACCACTAATGGATGATAATGTAAGATGATTGATGAACAGATGGAATTGGGGTCACCCTGTAGAAGTTATATATATATCTTTCACTTTTGCATCTCACAGCAACTGCCAAACTAAATCTGAACGCTTACATGTACGCTGTACATTTTACCTGTGATATCACGTATTTAGAAATGATTACCAACTTAAGGTGAATGAGATGTGTTTTCTGCACGGAAATGGCAAATTTTCAGAGAACAAAATACAATTGAAAAAATCTTTTTTTTTTTAGAAATCCCTAAATTTAAGGGGAAGTGAATGCTAAATCGCAAATGTGCAAGTATCCACTGTACTGTGATGGCCTTATTGTGCAATAGTACAGTTAAATTTGAAGTTCCTTGAGGACGTCTGACAAAGGGTGTTGGTTTGAGCGTTTGCTGGGTTGTCCACTTAGCTTTGTCCCACTTTGTCCTCTCCTGTCTTAACACACGAGACACTGTTTACGCTTTCGGGTCGTGGACTCGGTAGCTATAGATACCACTCATATTTCTCTGTCCTGTCCTCTTCCCCAGGGGCTCGAGAGACGCATAATTAGAAACCTCCACACTGCCCAAATGCGGTCCATGGTGGTGGTCAGATGCCTTTGTTTTGAAGCAACAGAGATGTGACATTGAGATCTTAGTTGAACTTTAGTGGAAATGTATGCTATTTTGGCTTATTTTGCTGGAACTGGGAACGCGTCTGCACCTGACACACATGCAGGCATATGTCCACAATCTTCTATTAGTGTTAGAGAGTGGGCTGAGTGGCCGGTGCCAATACAAACAATGACATGTTTTGTTTGGACATGCTTCCAAGGCTGATAGGGCAGATGTGGAGGCGGCCTGATTGGACTTGACTGAACTGCCACACGACTGGCCTGCTGTTCCTCCATGATGTCACCTTGATAAAACACATTGTTTCATTCGGAGTTTGTAAAATAGTTTGAACCATTCAGACCTTTTATCTTTTCAGCATAATTTCTAAATTGATATATTTCTGGTAAGGTTTTTAATGTACCGCATTTCCTTACAAACAACACACATACAAATCTGCAGAATTTATATATATGAATTTGTCAAAATACTGTATATGAAAAATATACACTGACTGACCACCACAACTTCTGCCTTTACAAAGACATCAATGCTCAATTTTGACTGACACAGTCAGAGAAGTATTTATTTAACACGGTCCATTATTGTGTTTGTAATTTGCAATGGTGTAAAACTGTACTGTTTCTTTCTTCTATATGTGATCAATGTAATGCTTACCGTAAATTCTGGTGTATAAGCCACTACTTTTTTCTTAAACTTGGAGCCATGCGGCATGAGTCAGTGAGGTATCATTGCACTCACAACAAACTTGTCAACCCATTGGAAATTGCAGGAGGTCATTATATACAACAGTATAACAATATAACAGCTTGACTCACAGTGTCATCTTACTGAGAACAACACTAAATTCTTCACACACCAACTCAGCACTCCAAATGTATACCTCAGAAATATAGAAACATGTACCAATACGAGTTTAAAATGGAAAAAAAAAACATTTTAAGGTTTTCCCATAAGGCATTGCGTCTGAGCAACGCATTCATTGGGGCGCTGCAATGACGTCAGCCTCCTCTGGGCTCTAGGCTTGTCTGGCTCACTCTGGCAGCATTGCAGT
Source organism: Dunckerocampus dactyliophorus (assembly GCF_027744805.1). Lineage (NCBI taxonomy): Eukaryota > Metazoa > Chordata > Actinopteri > Syngnathiformes > Syngnathidae > Dunckerocampus > Dunckerocampus dactyliophorus. The sequence continues at coordinate 11,591,678 of NC_072821.1, read as the reverse complement.
GCCATCCATCTATGTTGCTTGACCTTCGATAAACTGCTCTTCTGGCAGTGACGCATTATGGGTAAATGTTAAAATAGCTGTTGCTTGTTATTTTAAACTCGTATTGGTCCATGTAATGTATATTTCCTTTGAGTGCTAAGTTGCTGTGTGATGAGTTTAATATTTGTAAGCTGACATTGTGAGTCAGACTGTTATATTGAGTAATGACCTCCTGCAATTTCTAATGGTTTGTCAAGATCGTCGTAGCTCATGATTGGCTACTGTCATTTTACGAAATGGAAATGTACAGCTTACACACCACTGCAACGTATATATAACAACTTATATATAACTACATAACTATATGACTTCTGTTTTTTCCTCTAAATTTAGTGGGTGCGGCTTATACACCGGAATTTACGGTATTTCTTTACGTTTTACGTTGTTGTGAGCCCGAGCGTGTCATAGACATACTGTAAGTGTGAGGTTTTAATAACAAAGAAAAGTAGATAAGATAGACTGTTAACACGTTCCAGCCAATCCAATCAGCATTTAGGACAAAAGAGGACCAGGAGGAGCTTCTTAATTGCTCATTTGTTATGGAACTCAAAGCACTCAGCACAGAGCTAACTGGCCCCAGTCTTAGCCCCTGAGCTGTCCTGCCCTCTGACTAACTGTGTGCGCACACACACATGCCCACACAGTAGATGTTTACTTGTAATCATGGCATTTAGTTACAATAATTTATTTCCTCGTGTACATGACATGGAAAATAGTACAAATCACTGCGGTGCGCTAACCTCTGAGCCAACTTTTTGCTGCGTGGCAGATTGAGTTGCAGCTGACACTGTAGCACACAGCTGCAGCTTACATTATTTACTGTATGTATCAACTGACTGGGACGCTCACGACCTCCCAAGACAGAACAGGGTGTGCAGTACATTATATATCTGCAGTATATGGGCAAGAATCCTGCCATAGGTCAATTACTGTGCTAAAATCTAAGACCATCATTACATTTGTTTAGAAATAGCACATATTTAGCAATATCATATATTTTTATCTATCCATATATGTATTATTAGAGTGAATAAATAAACAAGAAAATTTTTAAAGGCTCCAGTTTTTTTTTAGAGTGACCTCCCGTTGCACTTTAGACAATGTATCTAAAAAACACAAAGAAGACAAATGAAAAAACAACAAAGTAAAATAGCAGGAACCTTTGTCGCTAAAACCTGGTTAACCTTATTAATATCATTGCTAAAGTGCCTGTATCTTTCTTAATATTATAATGACTGTTGTGAAAAAATCATGAACACAAAAAAGCTCCAATAATATCAATAATATTGATGAAGACTATTGCTTATTGCATTGTACTATACATCTATTTTATGCTTTCATTTTTTTATTTATGCTTTCCATCAGGAATATATATATATATATATATATATATATATATATATATATATATATATATATATATATATATATATATATATATATTAGGGGTGTCATTAGAAGCAGAGATTGGGTCACGAGAACTAGAAGCGACAAGATATTAACATTAATTTTAAGAAAAGTACAATGAATAAATATAATTGGACAAGCAAACTTTTTTACTTAACCGTGTCACCAAACAATGCAGGTGTGTTTTGAAATGTTTTTTGTCCCATAAATTGACACGGTATTATTGTCAACATTGTTAGACCAAATAAACCACTGTTATAATAATATGTAATAACAATGATAATGATAAATAATACTATATCATAATAATGCTATATTTTCGTGAATATGTCATCTTTCACTTTTTAAAGTTGCGGAACTGCCGTTTGTGACATGTATTTTCTCATAGGCAATTCCTCTTGTCGGTCAAATGTTTGCAGTATTTCTTGAAATGCTGGCTTTTTGACTGTATTAAAGAGCAGTATTTATTTTGTAATGACTTTCTGTGAACGCACATAATTGTGCGCTGTTCTTTGCCAACCAAACGTCTCAGTGAATGTTGACTGTCAGAGCAAAGGCTTTGCATATTACTGTGCATTTTTTTTCCCAGATGGGAAAACTGGGTTAGGTGGATACATTTGAGGTGGACAAGTTTGTTTTGTTGCCTTTTATGTTGCTACCACTTTCAAATACATTTGGCATACTGGCTCATTCATGTTGATGGGCTCACTTTGCCCCCACGGGGACTGTGGCGTTTGGCTTTGCAAGCACCTTTTTCCCTCCTAATTTCTACTATAGTACGAGGCCTTGCATTTAAATTAAATGTATTAATGAAAATTATTGCAAAACCGGGATTGATAAGCACACTTCGATAAACTCACGGACTGGTGACACTGACATTTCCTGGAGAAGCAGCAGCAGCAGCACCTAAGCTGCGATCCCTCAAAAGAGGGCACATGTGCACTTTGCAATGTTTGGCTTGTTAAAAAATGGCATCCCTGCAAACGATGCTCCTTAGATTTTCCTCCCCAGTAAAAGAACAAGATCTGAAGTCTGGACATATAGGAAACTTAAATTAACCGTTAGCAAACGTTACTCCTGTAAAAAATAGGCCTACATGTTATTGGGCACTATTGGCGACGGCGAGTAGTGTGTGCACACAAAAGGGACGTTTATTCACACGACAACACTGGAGCAGAGCAAAATATGTTATTGTTTCTGTGGGTTTTCTGCTGTGTACGACCGCCGCTACTTGATTATTGCCTACACTGCTTCCGAATTCAGGCAGATGCATTGAGTGAGACGGAAAGGCGGACAAAGATCCGGTTAATTTTGAGATCATACAGTAAACATACCGTGTTAAAAACAAATCTTAATGGAAACACTGCAACATGTTTTGTTTTTACAGGAGTAACGTTAGTGTGTGTGTGTGTCTGTCTAGTATATGAGCACTGAATGTGGTATTTTTCATTTTTGTATTTCTACAGTTACCTCTTATGGCCCTAGGGGGCCATTTGCACAATTTTCACATGTATTTTTATTTATGGTATTATTTTAACGTTACTGCCACATTACTTTGTTTAAATGGTAGTGTTGCTTTCATATTATGTACATTTGCTTTCTACCTAAGGTACATGAAACAGTGATCTTTCTTTCTGTACCAGGTTTTGAATCTGTAAGACACCCCTAATATATATATTGCCCCCTTCCTGATTAATTTTTGCACACTTAAGTTTGTCACACTTAAATGATTCAGATCACCAAAGAAATTAAAATATTAGTCAATGACAACACAACTGAACACAAAATGCAGGCTTTAAATGAAACTTTTTATTATTAGGGAGCAAAAAAATCCAAACCTACATAGCCCTCTGTGAAAAAGCGATGTTAAAACATAACATAAAAGAGATTAAATGAGATCTATCAGTCTGGAAAAGGTTATAATGACATTTCTAAAGCTTTGGGACTCCAGCAAACCACAGTGAGAGCCATTATCCAAATGGCAAAAACATGGAACATGGTGAACCTTCCCACGAGTGGCCGGCCAATCAAAATTACCCCAAGGGCAGCGTCAACTCATCCAAGAGGTCACAAAAGACCCCACAACAACATCCAAAGAATTGCAGGCCTCACTTTCAGAACATCATACCAACAATAACATATGGTGGTGGTAGTGTGATGGTCTGGGGCTGTTTTGCTGCTTCAGGCCCTGGAAGACTTGCTGTGATAAATGGAACCATGAATTCTGCTGTCTACCCAAAAATCCTGAAGGAGAATGTCCGGCCCTCTGTTTGTGACCTCAAGCTGAAACATCTTAAGTTCTTTACACCAGCAAGTCCACCTCCACCTGAATGGCCGGAGAAAAACAAAATGAAGACTTTGGAGTGGCCTAGTCAAAGTCCTGACCTGAATCCTATTGAGATGCTGTGGTATGACCTTAAAAAGGCGGTTCATGCTGGAAAACCCTCCAATGTGGCTGAATTACAACAATTCTGCAAAGATGAGCGGGCCAAAAGAGACTCATTGCAAGTCATCGCAAACGCTTGGTTGCAGTTGTTGCTGCTAAGGGTGGCCCAACCAGTCATTAGGTTTAGGGGGCAATGTCTTTTTCACACAGGACCATGTAGGTTTGGATTTTTTTTAAATAAAATAATATAATAATAAAATAATAATAAAACATTTCATATAAAAACTGCATTTTGTGTTCAGTTGTGTTGTCATTGACTAATATTTAAATTTGTTTGATGATCTGAAACACTGAAGTGTGACAAACATCCAAAAAATAAGACATCAGGAAGGGGGCAAACACTTGTATAACCACTGTATAATCAAATTAAATATAATTATACCAACCGTTTTGTTTTTTTTCCTGAGGGGGAAAAAGTAGATGTCTATTTAGCAATTAACTGAGGCATCGGAAAGTACTATTTAAGTAGATACTGTCAATTAACTTTTTCTCCTTATCTGACCATCCCTTCAGAATCATAAACTGTATAATTATTAGCATTACAGTCACAATAGTCACATACATGTAAAAAAAAAAAAAAACAACTTCCCTTATGCATGGATTCACACACATACGCACGTGTGCACATACACACACGGGTCAGGCCAGGCCTGTAGTCACTGGGTCACAGGGTTAACACAAGCCAATTACCAAAACAGTTAAGGAGGAGACAGGAAACACAATATTTACCACATGACTGCCAGAGTGATACACCACACACACACACACACACACACACAGAATTTTTATGCTTTGTCCTCTTGGCTCTCGCTGAGGGATGCCAAATCTGCACAAGGTGATAATTCTCTCCGGAAGATGAACGGTATGTGCTTTCAACAAAACAAAAAGAGTTCTGGATGATTGTTCGCATCTTTCGATTTTTGAGCTGCAGCGGAAGACTTGCACAACATTCTCCATTCTTTTGCAAGGAGACGATGTTCATGCTACGCTTTGATGTTTTGACAGAGCAGATTAGTGTAAAATGTGCATGTATCTTTGACGTGTTTATACTGGGGATGCTCGCTATGACCCTGGCGTGTGGATGGTGGGGGACGCAGCGGGAGGTCGCGCTGTTTCCTGTTTATCACATCTTCCCTGTGTATGTCAAACAGTTTACCTAACAAGGTACTCAGGGTCTTCTTTTTGTCACGTATACTTGCACACACAAAAAGTGCACTGTCCCACACCAATTTTATATACACTTTACACACACACACACACACACACACAGGGTCTGCTGGCATGTCCTGTAAGTGTGTTTTGCCATGTGAAAGTCTCTTCCACACATTTTCAGTGGGCTGATCTAAAACAGGAATAAAATCGTTGAGCTGGTGTCACCAAATCAGGCGCACGTCTCAGCTAAAAGTGCATTATTTTGTTTTTTTCTGTGCGATGTTTGATTGTCAACTTTGCACGTCTTTTCCCTTACTTGAGATAACTGTTTTTCGCATGTCATACCAGTAACAGAAAAACAACACAATACCCTCTTTTTCCTTGTCTTGCTTTCACATCTTCCTCCAGACTTTACTGTCTTGTAAAGCATGCAAAAGCTGCACCATGTAACATGAGAGAGAGCATGTACGTGGGGCTGGAGGGGGGGGTGCAGGATGGGTTGGGAGGAAGAAGTGGGATAGAAAGAAAGTAGGTATGCATGTGAAAGGCTGGAGGAGGCGATGGTAATTTGCAAGCTCAGTTTTAGAGGCTTTAGAGGATCTGTCATCTATCTGATATCCACCATGGCTCCAAAAAACTTCGGTGTGGGTGGCTACGTGCGTGTGTGTGCATGCATGTGTGTGTCTCCGGCAGAGCGCCTGACGTCACAGATTGAAAATGTGTGTAGCATGCCATCAAATCAGGAGTTTTAATACATGTAATGAATAAAAACCTAACTATGTAAAAATATCCCGGAACATTTTTTACTCATTCGAATACATGAATTTTTGAGCAAAATTCGTCAGTTTGTCAGTTTAATGCACTCATACAAATAAAAAAAAATACTAAGACAGTCACAAAATAAATGTAAATTCCGTGCAAATTGTAGAATAATATATAGTGTAAACTGTTCAAAAGATGAAGCTTTTAATGTAAGGATTATTTTTATTTTATTTATTTAAACCTTGAATTAAAAATATTAAATAATAATAATAAATAATACCAATAAATAATAAAATACAAATCCATTGCATTCATACAGCACATTTTAGGTAGTCAGACATAGCAATACATAAAAGTGCATATTTATACACATTCCTATAATTATTAAATTTGATTATTTTTTCTTGGTGTAGAGCTGTGGACAAACAATTTGGTCAAAACCAATTCGAAAAAAAAAATTAAATTCTTTGTTGTTAATTTATACAAATACAATTACTCCAAAAATGTACATTTTTCTGCATTTTGAACCGCAAAAATAAATTCTTCTTCTTCTTCTCCATTACAACAATGTAGAAGCACAAACATGGAAAGTTCAAGATTTCAATTTGAGTCCCAGCCAAATGCTTTCCGGTATTCCTGTGCTAACATTCACCCACCTGTTATTGTATTTAACACGTAGTACAGTAAAGTTGCATGGTTTGTTGCTTCTGGGCTTACTCTGGACAACCTTTTATTACGTGGTCTATTTGGACCAAGTGACCCTTTGTGGTGGAACATTTCAAGGTCTGCTTAATAATATTAGTGAGCTGTGTGTCGCCCTGGGGACCTGTTGTAGTCACAGCGGAGCTAATGCTCGTCTCCGCTCAAGGTCCCAGGTGATGCTGGCTGTAGCCCCAGGCGAGGAGGTATGTAGGGGCTGAAAGGTGTAGATGGCCAAGGGTCAGGCATCTCCAGCACATAACACACAGATGGATTAGGAAATAAATTGAGACGTTGTTGTTAGACTAAACCCGTGTAATGTCTTTATTTGATTGATTTATCATTTTTCCCCATCATCGTACACCATGTGGATTGTTATGTGTGCACGAGTACATGTGCGTGTGCACGTGAGCAGGGCAGTTTCCATAAAAGAGATGAAGGTAAGCGAGCAAATAACACAGCCGATGAATGGGTGAGCGTGGGTGGTCCTCTCCGAGCCGAGCGCATGGACGTGGAAGTGAACTGTTAAAAGGCCGCAGGAGCAGCCTCAGTGAAATCACAATACAGCCCAATGAGTAACTTACGTGGAGGTGGGGGGGTGCATGCAGAGGGGCTACTCCACTCTACAAAGCAGCTCTTTCACAAGGGGGGAACATACATGTGTCGGCTGTTGCGCTTAATAAAGTTTCAATAGATTTAAATAGCCGCAGAGGCTAAAAGTTGGTTTTGGGTGGAGTAAAGCAGAAGGCCACAAATGATGAAATGCTGCATGTCAGCCGTAGGTGCTCACAATATAGTAGCTGCTTCTTGACCTGCTCATCTCATCCCAACATTGATATTTTTAAAAATAATGATTTGTCAGTGAGATATTAACTTAACATGTTTATTTATGTGGATGTGGTTTGCAGTGGTGGATAACTATGCTGCATAATATAAAGAGGTGTTTATAATATTTTTGTATTAGCTACACAAGAAGGGCACAATTTGACACACAGTATGATGCAGTACAATGCTGTTCTGCAACATGGCGTACTACAACCAACAAGAACCCATTTTTACATTATTATCACTGTTATTTCAATCAAAACAGAGCATTATTATCTTTGAAATTGCCAATTTAATTTGTATTTATTTATTACACAGGTCCTGTTAGACTGAACCCCAAGAAATATCCTGAATGCTACACGATAATGCAATTTCTAATGATTGACTATTCTAACAACTAATGTATGTATCGTGGATTTTTTTGTTACATTTGTTTCTTGCACTATGTGTTTTTCCATGTCATATGCGTCTTATCCATTCATTCATTCATTCATTCATTCATTCATTCATTCATTCATTCATTCTTATCCAAATCCATCTTTTTAATACTGAGTTGTTGTAGTTTTCTACTCTCCTGGAAAACAGAGCCCTGTCTATCCACAGCGCACTTGTCCATCAATGTTTGCACACTCATGAAGGCTGTTTGCCTTGTTGTGTGTGTATCAAAGCAGACGACGGCAGACAGACTCACTCAGTCGCATTTGAGTTCACTTTTCTTTTCAGCGTCTCACTTGGCTCGCTCTTGACAGGCTTCACTCTCTCAGTCTGTCTGTCTCTGTGGATTTCCTGTGGCCTCAGGGCTCCTCTATATGCACCTCTCTCCAGGGACCCAGTTTGTCTTCCACACACACACACACACATACACACACACACATAATCAGTGCAGAGCGTCTCTGGGGCCACAATGATAGAGATCTCCAGCCTGGTCCACTACTTCCCATCTGGGGTCAGAATGGAAGAGATGCTGCCAGTAACTGGGCTGTGTGTATGTATGTTAATGCATACTTGCACGCCTCCCTCTGAAAAGCTTCTTCATTGAATGTGCATTTCTTTGCGTAAGAGTGTGTGCAGATTCCGGTGAGCTCGGGCCATGGAGGCTTTTGCCCTCTAAAAGCAGGATAAAGAGGGCAGAAGCTCTTTTAGCTGCAGGGCTTCAGCCTCTGACAATATTTTCCAGATGGGCGTCGTTGCCCCCACGCTACACCAATACACAGGCCACTGTCCTCCACTTAGGATGTTCGTATACACAAACACGCAAGCACACATACAAAGCCTGCAACAAAGAAACACTCAGGTCTAAGAATAATACAAATGTATTTAAATGTACTTCAGTTTTGCATGAATTTACAAACAGGGCTTATTATGCAAAGGTAGATTTGTATTTATTTTTATTTTATTTTATATTTTTTATATACTTGGATTTTTGGAGGGTGCATTCCATGACTTTTTCTTTGGTTGGCTTAAAAAAAAAGAATATACAATTTAAAACATTATATAATGATGTAATTTTTTAAAATTAGAATATATTTGTATTCCACAATATATAATATTTTATCATATCATTTTCTTTACTGATCGACTTAAAGAAAGCATGTCATTCTACTGTCTCTTAGTGATGGTAGTAATGGTTTAATTCATCTGGAACACGCACACAAGTTACACTGGAGCACATCACATAGCACAATTCACAGTTCCGCGTATCCAAAAAGGTGTAGGAAGAAGCGAAGCTTATTTACGTAATCCTACCCCGTCAGTTTCACATCAGTGGCGATACATTTCATCATCTCCTGTATTCCAAATGTACTTTTTGCCTTTTGTAAATACCTAGGAAAGTGATAAGGCAATATAACAATATAGTGCAATGATAGCCAAGGTTTATACTTACTGTAAGGGAACTACAGACTTAATGATAGTAATAAATTGATAATAACTGATAAAATAGTTGACAGAGACATAATTTGATAATGAGTACAGACAATGTACTCACCAGAAATGAAGAGTTAGTCAGTGTAAGAGTGGTTAGACATAGCATTGTGTGCACACAGTGGTTCAGGTGTCTTCTTCCTTAGATTTTGTAAACATCAACTGCTTGTACTGTTTCTTGAAATCGCTCATTTTAGTGCGTTGTTTGAGTTCCTTACTCAATCCGTTCCACAACTTGATTCCACACACAGAAATGCTGAAAGTTTTTAGTGTTGTCCTAACATGTCAGTCTTTTAGGTTTTATTTTCCCCTACGATCATTTTTCTACTCTCTTGTTGAGAAGAACTGTTGGTAATACTTTACAATAACATACACAAAATTACAGAAAGTAATGAGGAACAAACCTACCCAACCCTAGCCCTAAAGACTACTCATTGGTTACTCATTAGTTCTTCATTAGTTCCTCAATAACTACCTTAAATGTTTGTGCCTTAGTTCCTGAGTAACTAATCATTAGTTCCTCAGCAACGACCCTAATGTATGTGAATGTTTTACAGTTGAATCTGGTAAGTTTGATATTGCCAAGATACAGCAATAATAATAATAATAATAATAATCAGCAATAATATCGGTGAGACAGATGCACTCACTCCCAAAATGTGGTGTGTGGCAGCACGTCCTTCCCACGCGCTGCTGTTGATGCACAAAGAGTCAGTGTTCACGGGCCTCCAGTGTGACGAGCTGTGACGAGGCCGTGTGAAGCTGCCACAGAAATAGATTGGGGTCACAGGCAACAGCATGCATGGAGGGTCAGCCAGTGCTTTCTTGGTTGTGTGTGTGTGTAGGGTGGAGGTGTGGGGAAGAGAGAGTGTGTCCATAACTATATTTTTGGAAACCACATGGCAAAGACACTGTATGCGCGCTTGCACACACATGGCACATCACTGATGGAGGACCATCGGTGAGTGTGAGCGTCCACTAAACACAGTCACCCACAAACCACCACTATGCACGTACACATATTCTACATACGCACACCATTCTTCTCTAGCCCATACGTGCTGGTTAAACCCCACCATGCCATGTTTAACCCTCTCTCTTCCTCTCCCATACGTCAAGTTCATCGTCAGTTAGCAATGACTACATGCAAGCACATGTAATTGCCAAACGTTAACAGCTTCCTCGATGTTTACCACACTGATACACAACTGTTGAGGAATGTCAAACAAGCAGTGTGAGTAAATACATCTTCCAGGTGGCACTATTGATCACTAGGTCCGGTCCCGCCCTCTTCCACTCAGTTAGACCTCAAGATCGATTGATATCATCATTAGCCCACTGCATTTGGCCCACAACCTCACACAAAGTCTGTTTGTTATTGTGAGAAATATATTGGTCCGCTGGGAATGAAGTTGGCTGTGCTGATAAAAGGACAGCAGCGACTGTGACAGAGGGAAAATAAAGAGATGAGGGGGAAAGAGGAGTTGGGGAGGAAAGAAATTTAGATGAAATGGGATCGTATACCTATCATGTCCATCGGCCACTCCTGCTAGCTTGTATACATTAGCATACAGTGGTTTGGTTAAACGCAATCCATTCCAAAATACTGGATAATTTTTCGGATTTAGAGACAATTTCTTCATTGGATATAATCAAATGGAAATAATCTGCTCCAACATTTTTTTTAAATCACATTTGAGAGGCTGAAGTCAGAGGATATTGGAATTTTTGAATTTAAAAAAATGATTAATCAAAAACCAAAATAGTTGTCTATTAATTGGATAATCGATTAATCATCTATTCATCAATTAATTGTTGCAGTTCTAATTGACATTTTAATTCTTAACAGTCATACAAGTGCAAGAATAAGTTAACCACAGTTAACATTAGTATGTAAACACACAAATAAAAGAACTACAAAATAAAACACAAAATCTTAACTTGGATAAAAGTATAATGTGAAGGTTGTTTTGCGTCGCAGCATCATCCTCTTTCACATTTGTAGTCGTCAGTGTAAAAAAAAGTTAAAGGGAAAGTTGGTATTTTTTGACGAGGAATGTATCCGCTGAGCTTCTGGGTCATTTAAGTAAAGAGTTTGCCATCTCGAAAGAATATGTGTTCAAAAGAGTAATACATTTGCATCATAAAATTGCCTCCTCGAAAATAAAATCAGACTTCACAAAGAGCTTGGCGTTATGTTTGTCTCCCGCTGTATCCCTGCGCACTGTCGCCTCTCCTTTCTTGTGCATGTGATGAAGACGCTCGCATCTTCTTCTGATTTTTAACACACACGTAAACAAGATGGCCGCGGCGCTTGGTTGCGGAAGAAGATGCGAGCGTCTTCATCACATACACAAAAATTCACAGGCAACAATGATGCAAATGTATTGCTCTTTTGTACCCATATTGTTTTGACAAGCCAAACTCTTTACTTAAAGGGATAGCTCTTATTTTTTGACATGAAGTTGTATGACATCTTCATCAGCATTGTAGTCCAATACCCCCCACTTGGTTCCCTAAATCCAGTTCTGGTCAGATTTCTGTGATGAAGAACGTAGTTCCGCTTAGTTGCTGGGGACAATTAAGTAAAGAGTTTAGTCACAGCTGATGTACTACACTGCTGATGGGGATGTCATACAACTTCATGTAAAAAAATCCCAACTTTCCCTTTAAGCACTTTGATATGAAGTTATGCTCAAACTGGCATCTTAATACTTGAAGATTCACAACCAGGCACAAGGAATGATGACTAGAAATCACTGTTATTGCCTTTTTGATTAATAAAACAATTTCCTACATGTGTAATTGATTTATGTAAGGTGGAAATTACATCATAGAATATCGCTAATGATGCTGTGACATGCTCATCAGAGGTGCGATTATCCATGAATGCATTATCTATATTAGAGCTGCTAGAAATAAATGAAGGTCATATTCTTATTCAGTGGATTATATATACTGTAAAGTACCTAGAAACCGTTCTAAAATGTGAGGCACCATTTAATTTAATCTTGATTCCCAGGGTAATCCATTGTTTTACAAGGTATGCGTTACATTATGCTGAATGTGAAAGTTCAGAGGTACATTTTTATCAAAATTCTGTTTGACCTCAGGTGCATTTGACTGTAGAGGTTCCACCGCACAGACAATGATGCATGCTGCTGCTTGGCTGGCGAAACATCTGTTTTCCATGAGTTTTTGAGCAGGCTGAGAGCAGCCGAGTACAGCACAGAGGGTATTAGAGCTAATTTACTTATTAGAGAAAAAAGACTTAATCTCAGGAGCTGTGATTGTAAATGGAGCTGGAGCTTATCTGAACGACGATCAGTCTCCCTGCAGGGCCAATGCAGGCTGACAGTGGCTGTTCAACACAAACCACAAACACAAACGCTGCACAACATGACCTCACATTACTCCATCACATTGTTTTAATTGTGATTATAAATTGCATTATCTGTCTGTTGACTCTTCTTGTTGGCACCATACACACTAACACAGCTGATGAATGGAAGCGTTGTTAGCCTCCTGGTATGCAGTTGCTTATCTATAATAACATATAACGTAGGGTTTATTTTTGAATGTACATCCACAGGAGAGGGAAAGCACATTAAGATATGACTGTGCTGTGGTGGTAAAAATGAAACTTTCACCGACACGCCTCACATTTTAGCAAACATTTTCTTATGGTATATCCTTCTCAAGGGACAACACTCCAGAAATGAAACTTTGGTATACTTTAAGGTAGCCAGAGTGAGTAAATACATCTTCTTACATGTTTGAATTTCGCAGCTTGACTCTATCACGGTTTTTCAAAACATATTAATTAATAAATCATGCTGTTTTGTGGTTCAATATGGCCTATTATTAGTAAAAAAAAAAAAATGAAGCAAATTTAGGTATATTGAGCCTAAATTAAGCCTTTCCAAGCATAAAAATGGCGAAATGAACAAAAATACATAAAAAGGAATTTAGAAGAAATTCAATGATGTTCTTCAGCAGGTGATTTAATTGATGAGCTCCTTCCCTCAAACCAAAGGTGTTGATCATTAAAATCATCTGCTTTAGTGACTGGCTGGAAAGAAAACCTGCAGTGTCTCGGCCCTCCATGGCACGAGTTTGACACCCCTGATGTAGTATATGTAGTACTGGTCACCAGGTGTCAGTAATGCTACTGTAACATTCAGTGAGACACACAAACACCAGACTTGATCGTTGGAACAACAGGCTTTTATTGCAAGTTTGAATTATCTCACAACAGGCACAGTAATAGAACATGGGCTGCTGTTGCTGCAGCAACCCACAGCAAGCTAAAACTCAACTCTGTACCTCCGACGTCACTTCCTGTTCAGCTTCACTCCACTCAGCTCCCCTAGGGAGCACATTAATATGAACACACATGAGCATGAGTCTTATTTATGTCTTAAATGACTTATTGCTCTAATTACTTCTCCTATATTGGGTAATACAAGTCTAAATGTAATTATAGTGGTGAGAATGCATGGCTACAGGGCTCTAATGATATTAAAAAACATATTTGGAAGTTTGTAAACAGGTTTTTTATGCTGTAACTATGAAAATATCCATCCATCCATCCATCTTATAATCCACTTATCCTAGTTAGGGTCTCGGGGGTATGCTGGAGCCTATCCCAGCTGACTTTGGGCGAGAGGCGGGGTACACCCTGGACTGGTCGCCAGCCAATCGCAGGGCACGTATAGGCAAACAACCATTCACACCACAATTAACCTGACATGAATGTTTTTGGAATGTGTGAGGAAACATTCTGAAAATATTCCATTTATAAATCAGGAATTATTGTCTTAATACCTGCCTCACAAGTGAGTAGCAAAATAATTGTCAAGCATGGTGTTGGTAGCACCATGGTCCGGGGCTGCATGAGCGCTACCGGAACTGGGGAGCTGTGGTTCACGGAGTAACAAGAGAGAACAAGAGAAACATGAATGAAGTAGTCTTATTGTTGTAAGTTACAGTATATCCAAGTTTCATTTCTGTAGTATTTTCTTTTGAGAAGCTTTGATAAAATGGTTTACTGCATATCCTCCAATAGTGGCTCAAACAGATGCCATGCCTCAATGAGGTGCAGTGTATATCAGAAACTAAAATAGTTTTATTTCTTATTTATTATACTCCCTGAAGGGAAATATCTTCTGTGCTGTGTGTACTGTGTTGTGTTTCATGCATTACACCACACAGAGAGAAACGCCTCTCCCTTTTTCCCCCAAGAAAAAAATAACAGGTGCCATGCTAGCTATAATTATCTTTACTGTATTCATTTTTCCACATGTTTGGCTCATTTCACAGGGCCACGGTTGGGTACACTACACCTCACTTTGGTTGGCGTTGTTACCACAGGTGCTAACTAATGAATGATCATTATAGTAGATAGCTGCATGAACGCTGTAAAAAGTGTGACATCATAGCAACAGGACAGCGTGAAGTGTGTCACAGTATGCAATCATGAGATTAAATATTATTATCATAGAAATTAACCGGTGATTACAGTAAAAGCCTCAGAAAGTGATGGTTACTGTTACAATTTAAATCTTTAACCTGCGGCCTTTTAACCCAGCACACACTCCTCTGCGCTGCAAATGGGTGTCATGCAGGTTCTGCTGCTGCTCAGCACTGAGATCCAGGTACAGAGTCCAAATACCTACTTAAATGTTTCTTCAGTGTTGGAACCGTACCACTGCAATAAAAAGCCTCAGCTATTTTCCAAGTCATTTCAAATGTGCGTCACACTTGACCCATACAGGGAGGAAATAAACCAGAAGCAGGTTTTTAAGACATGAAAACATGAAAATGAATTACTCACTGTGCTGCTACAACTCTGATGTGCTACAGTAACTTTCTAATCTTCATCAATTTATCACACATTGCTCGTCCCATTTGTGTCTGCCTTTTCTTGGCCTTTTTGTCTTGCAACGTGGCGAAGCTCAGAGTTCAGGGATTCTGTCATTGTTAATGTCTGAAATTAAAGTGCTGCTATCTGCATGAGAGAGCGATGACGCGTGTGCAGCGTGTTAGTCACCGCCAAAGTGCGTCCGCATAGAGCTGCAGACAATTTTGTGCGAACGCAACACTGCGGGGGCACGGAAATGGATACTTGTTGGAAAACATGCTGCAGCATCACTGATACAATCAAACAGGCAGTAATCCAACCCCCTCCTCCATTGCTTTTGACACAATCATCCTCAATCTTTCCTGGCCTTCCTCAGAGTGGCTGCCCTGCTCTGATAATTGTCTCCCGCTGATCTATGACTCCGGTTTACTCCCCCATAGAAGAAGCTGTTGCCTCGATGACCGGCCGTCGGCACCAGTCGTGACTCAGCTGAAACCAAATAGTCCTAAAGCCTTTGGAGACGTTAAGCCCAACTACACATTTTCTTCTGTGAATCACAAAACAGCAGTGAATACGCACACAAATGTACCCACACTGCGTACTTGGGCCACTCCCCACCCTGCATCTCCCACATATTCTCGTCAGTGATGAAAAGGGTGTGGGCAGTGGTATTTTTATTTCAAAATAAGTAGTGGGGCACCAATTGTTGGGGCTTCTGGTAAAGTCATAAGCACGATTGTGCAAAAATATTTGGTCAGCATTTGATTTTGTTGCTTATGCAATGCTATAACCACCATACAGTATATTACTAGAATGACCCTCTGTAGAGTGCTAGCAGGCTACTTCTTGGTTCATGGAGAACGATAAACAGACAACCAGTGCTGCTGTGATGATGTGAAAATGCATAAACAGTCATCCCTCGCCACTTCGCAGTTTGAACATGGGGCCCTTACTCTATTGCAGGTTTTCAAAAATGTATTAATAAATGGCCGCTGTTTCCTGGTTTACTATGGCCTTTTAGTCAAAAAAACATGCATAGTAAGCACTTTTTACATATTCTTGACCTAAATTAAGCATTTTCAAGAATAAAAATGATCAAATGAACTAAAATACTAGTACAGTTTAAGGGGACGTTGATGAACCTAGGTCTACACTGGCCACAGATGTCAGTAGTAACATGCAGCAAACTTGATCGCTGTTTTTCACAGGTTTGAATTATCTCACAACAGGCACAGTAATAAGAACAATAATCATCATCATAATCATAATAATAACACGAGGTACTGTTGTGGTCGTACTCCAGCTAACATTCAACTCTGAATCCCGTGCTTATGACATCACGTCCGGAAGACATTTATTGAAACACACACAAGCCTTATTTACGTCTTAAAAACTGTATGTAAAAGGTTGTAAACAGGTATTAATATTTGATTTATAAATTAGAAATCCTGCTTTGTGGAAATTCACAGTCGGGTGTGGAACCAATTAACCACAATAAACGAGATATTACTGTACTTTATTCAGATTGTCACTAAAATGCAATGGGTTCTTTCTTAGCCCATGCACGACTCCTCTACCAAATTTTGGAGAAATATGTTTTGCATTTTTGAATTAAAGGGGCTGTTTGCAACCCTTACACGGCTGCCTATCTTTCACACATGCTGCAAGCATTATATCCTTCCCTCTTCCTGCTCCGAGCATGCAACCCACGTTGCCACGTAACGGGCACTAGCCATGCTTGTTGTAGCGATTTGGCAAGGTTTAGCCACTAACATTAGCTATCAATGATTGTATAGATATCGTAAAAACATCATCACTGTAAACTGTTGGTCGCCACCCTGGGACCACTTTTGTGCATGTGCACATGCCACAGGCACGCACGCGTGTACAAGTCATGAACGCCAGTGGTCTTATTCTGGCTGAATAACAACAGCAACTCTGAAAAATATAAAAAAATATATATATTTCATGTTTTTTAAAACACTAATGGCAACATATGCTAGCCTGTGGTGCAAAAATGCAATCTTGAGCGAGCTGCAAACCATCCCTGTGAGTGTCTGTCCTAATATTTATTGTTTTACTATAAAAAAAGGTCATTAAAACAACAAATCAGACTCTTTTAGAGTTCTGTGTTTGCAGAGCCACTCATATCCACTAGGCAGCGTTTACAGGGCCAAACTGAAATTGCCCCATAGGCAATGGAAACTTTGGCATAAAGTAGACCACTCACATCCAGAGACAGCATTATAATGATCATTTTACTTTACAACTGAATAACTGTTCTTTGTTACATATAAAATACACCACAGTCAAAGTGGTGTATTTTCACAACACCAAATAAACTGCTTTTTTCACAGCCCACGATATGAAAAAGATAGCCGGTAAGAAATATAAACATATCAAGTTAAAGAAACTGTTATAAAACACATCAAAATAAGAAGTTAAAAGTTGTCGTAGTGATGTGCGTTTCTGTTTTTAGTGATAACGTTGGAGAAGAACGTTTACAGTATGAGTTATATGAAAGGGGCTAGTTGCACTGGAATTGGACATATTGGAAAGAAAGAAAAACAGCACCATCTGCTGGAGGTGGTGGGGCAATGTCACCCCTGCCCACTGTGGTCAAGGCTGTGTAGAAGAACCAGGATGGTGTAGTATGGTGTGATTGTGTGTCAGCAGGTGAAAGGGGGAGGCTGTTGTATTAGGGAGGAGACTTTTTGGCACCTCATCCATTGATTGATGAAGTCAATTGGGTGGGCCGAAAGGAGGAGTGCGATGGCTGACGTCCGCCCTCGGCCATCTGCCGTCTGATCAATCCTGAGTTGGTGGTGGACACTGAACTGATAAAACAAGCTTACACGCAATGATCCACCCACGTGTTAAATTCCCCCCGTGAGTCAGTGTAAGTGTGTGTGCGTGTGTGTGTGACTGCTGAGTTTATGAGAGGGGGCTCTTTGTCTGTTCTGTGTCTGTGTGTCAGGCTGACTTTACCACAGTGATCTGGCTCCTTTCTCCATCTCCAGAACTCTGAAATGTTTGTTTCTAGCTTCTGATTTCTCATTTCTCGATCACTGGCAAAAAGAATCAGTAGCATAGTGACAGCATGTCCCACGTGGAGGTCAGTGCACACTGTGGCACATGTGTGTACTGTGTGCAGTGGCGGGCCTTCTCAGCTGGCCTGAACACAATCAGAAGCACTGACCTACATTTAACTTAAATTCTAGTATTTTTTCCATGAAATTGTATAAAATTATTCCAACACTTTATTGTCTTCATTTCGTAGCGTGTCTCTTGCTTCCAATTTGTGTGCAGTTGTTGTTTGGTGAATGACTAGTCATACAAGTCATACAAGTCATACGTACTATTCTGGTCACTAGGTCAGTAATGTTATATTGAGTATTAGCTTGGATGGATGCAAAGTGAAAAAAAGTGAAAAAAAGTCTCCTCCCATTCCGTATGCAAGTGGTACGTTTTTGACTTCTTATTTTGTCCTTCTTCCCCACTCAGTTTCAAGTCCCTTCTTTAGGTTATAAACAATAAATAGGAGGCTCAGTAGCTTGCTAATGCTTAAAGTGACGGCCGTCACTTCCGTCCTGCGTCCCCTAGCCTGCGTGTTAGAGTTGTAAACAAAGATAGTCATAGTGAGGATGGATGATAGACTCACGTCAATGCCAGCCCTGCTGAAAAAAAAAGCATAGACCAGCATGGAAATTATGCTGGTCTATGCTGGTTTGGTGCTGGTTTAGCTGGTGCACCATGCTGGTTTATGCTGGTGGACCATGCTGTTGTGAAAACATAACATATGCCAGTATATGCTGATCATGCTGGTTTTTCCAGCAGGGATGTGATCGACCCATATTATGTTCCTAATACTACAACAACAATTAACTTTCCGAATGCTAACGTGCGTAATTATTATATTATTCATGTCTACCGGGCTCTAATAATTTAAAAAAAAATGTTTTTAGAAGGCCGGGTTTTCTATGCCCTAACTACAAAAATATAACATTTATTAATATTGAATCCTACTTCGCGGGAATTCACTTATCACAGTCGAGTCTGGGACCAATTAACCGCAATAAATGAGGGACGGCTGTGTATGTCAGATTTCAGCTTCTATGTGTTGCCATGTCAGTGTGTTCTGCCCAGGGCCTTCAGAATCAGTAGTGCTGGCCAATGTCACTTGAGCACTATTTACAATGGGGCTGTTTCTTTAACCAATCAGATTTCAGATTTGCATCACAGGAGCTGGCCTACAATAATGTCAGCCTTTTTCCGTCCTGATTGTCCAGAACTGTTTGACAAATACTGTAGTCAGTAGCGATCTAGAAAGGAGGGTGCCTAAAAATGCTCCAGATGTTTTAGTGTAGAGGTTTGGAGTTGTCTGTCGCGTGTTACGTTTGGCGGTGCGCCAAATTTACAGGCGGCTTCTGCCGGTCATTACATTGTGCTTGAAGTTACTAGCAAAAATGTAACGCACGCGACAATGTATTCGAAGATAAAGGGCTAGAAGGATTTTGCGCTTTTGTAATAATGGCATTCATCCCCAATACCCGAAATGCCTCTCTCTCTCTCTGTAATACCACGCCTTGTTATAGTGCGTTTTTATATGTTATTGATGGTTTGTATAATTGCGACGTGATAGTAGTGGTATTAAGAGGTAGATTAAGTCGGTTAAGTCCACACTGAAGGCCCAAGTACCAAATGCACGGCCCGACACTGACTGTGTGCTCACTGTGAATGCAAAAACTCAGAGAGAATGCTAGTGTTATTTTTGTGCTTGGCGATGATGACCTTTCTCTCTGTCCAACAACGGGCCATGTCAGGGTCTAAAGAGATGCTCTAACCGCTGCTGTCTGTGTGGCCCTCTTTGTTGTCATGTCAGGCTGCTGTACGCTTTCCAGTGAAAACCACAGTGTGTCATAGCCACAGAAATAGATCTATGTTTACATCACCTTCGAGTCAACCCCGTGCTTGTTTTCAAAGATGTTCTGTGGCAAATTCTGCGGAAAAATGTTTCTTTTCCTTTGCCCTGGAAAAGAAATCACCAGGTATGAGTAAACTGATTGACAAGGGTGTGACATCACTGTATTTTAGTTGAAATAGTTAAAAGAATCTTTAAGGACGTTATGCCATGACCGGTGTTTAATTAAACAAGCCACAATGATCTTGTTCCCCTCCAAGTACGATGATGTGGATTGGAACCTATTGCGTAGTGCATGGCGCCCTCTGCAGGATTGAATAAACATTGCAGTCTTTGCTGACCGGCAGCAAAAATACAAAAAGGCCAAATTGCACTACAGCAGAAAGATAACTTGGCCACTTTTTTAGGTACACCTGCACAAATGACATCCGATACATGTGCTGTATCAATAATCTGACTTTGGAATGAAAATCAAGTTTTGTTGTAGGACTGTATTGCATCATACTGAGAGCTGTTTGTGATATTATGCTCCTCTCATGTATGGCTGCTAAATTCTGTTTTAGAAACATCTTTCAATACAATGTGGGGGGGTTCTGCAACCACAGAAATAAACATATTGTTAAATGAATACCTCTCTGACAGTCAGAATCTATATTGAGCCTTAATATCTTAGCAGTATTCGATTGTGCAGATGTACCTAATATTGTAGTCATAATATAGACATTGTGCCCAAAATATGTTGCATACTTTCCCTTTTAAAATATACTTTGAGTACTTTCATATTATCACATAATAATCTCAACATGACAATAATAGTATGTTAATGTATAAAGTCATCCACCACCAACCATACCTAACATTCATGCTTTCATGCCTCCGACTGACACAGTTTAATGTGAAGGTGTAAACAGCAACATGTCTGAGTTGTCTCTAACGTCTTGATGGGTGCCTGATAAGACAGTTCGGGGTCAAATCAGAGTGGTCATCTCCTCTCCACTCTGCGAGCGCCCCCATAAATCACATGATAGTGTCTGGCTGCTGTCAGGCCTGCCTGATGCCCACCAGGGTTAAACCAACAGAGGCCTAAGTGAGGGGGGTGTAGACAGTGGAGATGGCTCTTTGTCTTCTTCACTTTGACTGTCAGACAACTGCGATAGGGAGGAAAGACTCTCACACCATACTGTTGTTTTATTCTGGACTTTAGTCCTTGTTTATCCACACCTCCTCGGGCTCAAATACCAAAGAGGTGATTTATTTCACCATCTAGCGACTCGTTTTCAATCTGCTGCTCTGTCTTTCCTCTCCTTTAGTCCTTCCCTTCACAGTGCAGGCCCGCAGGCTAAAGATAGAGCCTCACCTTCACTGTAGGCTTCATCTGTCATTTGGTGACATTGTTGTATTCAGGGCTAAAAAGATCCTGTCCATACAGACCGGACTCGACAAAGAGGCTCGCTCAAGTTGTCCTGTATAAGCTGGTTGGACGGCCGCCAGCCGCAGGAGATGTGAGTGTAAACACCGTACAAGCCTCACACTCAGCCTCATGTAAGAGTATAAGGACAACACATTTATACAACACTGGCTGCTGAGTGCTCAGTTAGGTAACATGATTAAATCGCTATAACCTCATTTGGGACACCTCACAAAAGTGTTAAATGAGGTTGACTTCAGATTTTAGGGGATGGGATTTATAGTGCAAAGGTTATCCACTTCAAGTTAAATATTTTGATTTGAATATATACAGTATGCGTCATACAATATTGGTTCCTGCAAGATTTTTTTTTAAATGTCAACACTATATTACATTCATAACTTGATTGTTTTCCATGATGAGCAAAGACCCTATAAATCTGATTAGTCCTGCTGCAACACATTGCAAAAACTGAAATGTCTGCAAGATTAAATATCTATAAGACAAAATACTTATTTTTGACAAACAAGATCAGACATGCCAACATGTATGCGTTTTTTGTACATGACACACATTTTGACCCTTGGATTGCAATTCGCCGGTTTTGGTTTCGAGTTCAGTCTTTGCTCGCAGCATGATTTGCACCTCCCCAAAAAAATCCTTAAGCTCCAGCGACGTGAACCGTTAAGGCTGTGATTGCTTGGCTGCTGGTACATTGGTTCCCGTCTGTGTGTGACTCATTCAGAGAGTGGCCAGCCCACCTCCATGAACACCTTCTACTCCGATTTTAGATCAACATTTTTGCAATAAAAATAACTTGTAACGCATCAATTAGTTCTAGCTGCAACACTCCCCTTCTCTCTTTAATTACCATTGCTTGCTCGCTACGAACAAAGCTAACAAGCTAAATAGTTGACGTGAGTTGTAGTTGCTTGCAGAAATGATGTCATGTCACGCGATCAACCCTGAGAAAGAGCTATGAAAGCAGGGGCGTCCAAACGCCAGGGGCCATTTGCAGCCCGTTCTACTGTGTTAGACAAATTTGCACATGTGCACAAAAATCTTAGATACTCTGTACTTACTGAGATGCTGTACTACTGCAACAGAGCAAGAATTTTTGACTTTCCCACATTATTCTTATTGATTATTTTGCTTATGTTAGGAAGTACATCTCTTTTAGTGCCTACTGTATTACTTAACAGAAGCCAAATGGTCTAACAGGACAAATACCTGTCCAAAATATTTATTTTAGACAGATAATCTTACTTAGATTGATATGTTGCATAGGAACCTCAGGGGTAGGCAACCCGCGGCTCCAGAGCCGCATGAGGCTCTTCGGCCTCCTGGCTGTGGCTATTTTGGGCCATTAAAAAATATATATATATTTATTAATGTAATTATTATGTATATGTTATTTTAATTTGGTTTATTTTATATCTTGGAGGTTGAAGTGAAACTTTAACAACAATTTTTTAAAAATGTTTAGAATGAGCAAACGTCTATGTCTCCTGCCCTTACTTGCGGGCGGTTTCTTGAGCGTGCAATCCCTGTGGTAAGATAACCATGAATACATCAAACAAATAAATATTTCATCAATATCTGGTCACAAATGGGAGCCTACAGTCCTGTGTCAAAGTCTTGTTTTACCGCCCCAACTTAGGGAAAAGTCACATCGTACAGATGAGAAGACAAGCTTTTAAAAGGCAAAAACATTTACTTCCGACCTGTCAAGAAACGTTCCTAAATTTAGGTTTGCTTTTTAACACTCGAACTCCCAAGGCAGTCATTTTGACTGTTTTCAAAATTTGCAATGTCATAACTTGGTTAAAAAAAAAACTATGTACCCATAGGACCCTGACTTTTCCTAAATGTGTGTATATTTTATTCTAACATTGTTTTATCATTAAAATTTCAAAACAGAAAAGAGATCTGAGGGTTACTACCTCAAATGACCACAGCAGTCAAATTGACTGCCTGCTTTTTACAGGGGGTGGCATATTTCACTATTTGCTACATTTTTCCCGCCCTTCCTCCTGCTCTACACTGTATTGGCTGTTTGTTTTTTATGCTCTGTGATGCTAAAACCTAGTTGTAGCTTCACTCTAAACCCAAGAGGGACAAAAATGACAAGTAGAAAGAAGGTGACAGCTATGGAGGCTTTAGCCTTGCTTCAGAGAAAATGGTTGCAGTTCGAGTTTGCATGTGTAATTGCAGAGAAGTGTTGTTGTGTCAATTCAATCAAACATTCAATCACTATAGTTTTCATTTAGTGTCCTGATGTGTTTTTTACCTATTCCACCAATTTATTTTTAGATCTTTTTAATGATAATCCAAATTATACAAAGAGTCAAAATGACTGCTATGGTCATTCTAGTAGTTGCAGAATTCTGGTAGACCTAGTGTTAAAAACGGCCAAGCTGCAACTGTATGTTTTTCACAACTTAATCCGGGAAGGACTCAAAAAGGCCATGTAAACTGCACTTGTTTTTGTTGTAACGGGGTAAATTTTAAAAAGACTAAAACTTGTGTTGCATTTGCGGCTTCAGACTGTTTTTCTTGAGTTTAAGAGGGGGGGAAAACAACTCTTTTGATAGAAGGTTGCCGACCCCTGGTCTCGCCCAACATTTGATGGATCAATTGATTAATATGTGTGTCTCTTTACTTTTGTTCCCTATAGTTAAGATAGATTGTGACTTGATCTTATTGGAGATACTCTACTTACACAGAGAGAGGAGCTTAGAGAGAAGTGAAGCTTTGCAGGATCTTTTCAACATCCTGTCTGCGTGACTTGGTAGTAGAGTTTGTGTAAAACAACATCCCCTTCTTCTTTTTATAATCATGAATCTCCGCTAGCACAAAAACACAAGACCCATGTCCAGAAAGAGCTGCATGTCCCCTTCACTTTTTCACACGCGACTAAGTTCCTGGCGTCAGCCAAGCAGATGGATGTATTCACAATGCAGAAGAACGTGCAGAGTGACACTAAAAAGTGTTTGAGGCTTTAAAAAAAGAAAAGCCCATGATTTCCTGAGAAAACACAAACGGGCTGCGCTGTTTTAGCTCTACCAGGAAGTGTGTTAATGTGGGAAAAGTGAGGGCAGGTTGGCTTGAAGGGTTACGAGCTCAAATTCTGGTGTATGGACCAGGAGCTGCCCAATGATGGATGGGCATAGAGAGAGCAACGTTTTGGGATATAACTGTTTGTTCTTCTGTTGCTATTTTTATGTAATGTCTTCACACTCTGCGGCCACATCATTGAGTACATCTAAAGACACCCAATATAATCCTGGATGAGATGCACGTTCACTTCTTGGTATATGATGGCAATATTGTGTTGTTGAATTATAAGATTTAATATCTGTAGTAGACATAATTTATTTTTTTCTATGCATTCCCACTGTTATACCTCTTATTCATATCCAGCATTATTATCTACATAAAGGCAGGAATTTGTAGGGGTGTACAGATGTGCCTAACGTTGTGGCCTATGCATGCACAGATTCAGAGTTTCTAACAGCTAGAACTTCCGTGCATGCGGGTATCACAGGCTGGCATCAGCACAACAACTCAAAGTGCTCTTTTATTACAGGAAATGGTGTGCATCTGCAATGAGGGCACCAATCTGACCCCCCTGTACGGTCACTGAGCTGTGGAAGATGATGCATTAACAATTACAGTTGAGGCACTTGGTTTGAGTCCATGTTCTGCACTCCCTGTGAGAACCAGCTGTGTTTTTCACCTTCAAAATGAGGATGTTCCTGCAAAATGAGACTATCTTTACTCAGTTTGACATATTTAAAGGCCTTATTAAGTGTCACATTACCTTTCATTTAAGACCGCAGAGCAGTTATAGTCCAAGAGAGGTTGTGGGTGAGGTTATAATCAAGAAGGCTAACCTCTACCCTCGGACTTTGAGCGTCTGTGTGCATCATGCATGTGTGTGTGGTCTTGCTGGGTTGATAGATGTGTGGAGGGAGGATTGCGAGGCGAGGCCAGTAAACAGTGCAACATGCATGTAGGAGGTCTCGGGGCAGACCAAAGCCAGAGCTGTCAGATTTGCAGACTGAGATACAGACACTTCCCATTCCTCCACAACCACGCACTTGCCATCATGGACCCACCAACACAGCAGCATCATAGGGCATCAGCAAGCATATACCGGGAACATATCAAGCACCGAAATCCATCATCCTGACCACTTTTTCTCCTAAGCAATGACTGTGATAGAACCAATATGTAAATAAATAATGATAATTGAATATATGTAGTAGGGGTGGGAATCTCTGGCCACCTCACAATTCAATGCTATTACGATTCAGGCTTGAGATTCGATGATAAAATTATTATTGATGCATCTGTATGTGTCTTTTTTTGTGATCAATAATATATAATAATAATAATTATTATTATTATATAATTTATTTTTGCTCACTGTGTACTACTAAAACAAAGCATATTTGTAATGATCCAAGATTTTATTACATTAACTTTTAATAATTGGAAGGTTACATGTACCAACATATTTCCCATTGCACAGAACCAGCGGGAAAAGTAAAGTGCACCAAACTTCAGCATATTCTGAGTAACTAACATAAAAAAAAATTGCCGTTATTCACAAATATACAATATACTTCTGAATTCAAACTAAAATCATGGGCATAGAATCTCTGACAAAATAATATTTTTGCTGTATAGCAAAGTCAAAAACAGCTTTCATGCAAAATATAGATTTCTGTACCAGCGGCTCTCATACAAGAAAAATTCTGGCAGACGTCAGTAAATTATGAATAACCAAAAAAACTAGGCTATCCTTATTCACAATTGCAGTGTCAGTGAAATAACGTTGCGATGGGACGTTGTATCTGGGTTCCAAAGTGAGCAACAAAGCACAAAAGCCCGGCCAAAAATCCTTCGCAATAAAAGCTGCGATTGACTTTATGATTCGCTTCGTCTTTTCCGAGTTGGGTGGAAAATTTGTTATCACAAAATTAGTTATCACACTTTGCTTTGTATTGAGTCGTGCAACCCAGTTTATGCATGGAGTATGCCTGAAAAGTGTTTTGTGCATTATTCATTAATTATCAATGCATTATACATTTAGAAAACTGTTTAAAATTAAACAGAATTAAACATAGTTGTTGTATTTATGACTTTATCCACAACCTAAGGCTGTATTATAAGATTAATATGGAGCTCACATTTACTAAACACAATACTGTAGATTAATAAAATATTATTTAACATTAAGTACAAGGGCATCTCTTTGTGGAGTTTGCATGTTCTCCCCGTGTGTGCGTGGGTTTTCTCCGGGTACTCCGGTTTCCTCCCACATCCAAAAACATGCATGTTAGGTTAATTAGCGACTCTAAATTGTCCATAGGTATGAATGTTAGTGTGAATGGTTGTTTGTCTATATGTGCCCTGCCATTGGCTGGCGACCAGTCCAGGGTGTACCCTGCCTCTCACCCAAAGTCAGCTGGGATAGGCTCCTGCATACCCTGCGACTAGTAACAACATTTTATAACAATGCTCAATTCTGATTGACACTGAGAAGTACTCTATTAATTCTGTTGTTAGCAGAGAGGTTTTTCCTCATATTTTTAATGTATAGCTAACCAACTGTGCATGTGACTGTGTGCTTTATGTGTGTGTGTATGTGTGTATAGTGAGATGTATACTGTATGTGTGTGCCTGTGTGAAGGTGGAAGTCACCCCTCTGCTGACCCTCTTCAGACCCAGGGGTCATACATTGTTCAGGAGGATGCAGACAACCAGGCTGATGGATGACCGCTCCAAGTGTTTCCCTGGCTTTGGCCGTCCTCGGGAAATCGTAATTCACCCCCTGGGAGAGGCTGACGGCAGATCAGGTCCTCTGCTCCGCACCACACTCATTTACTCCAGGATTAAGAACATGATGAGAAAGCTGAGAGCTCAGCAGCATTAGAAAGGTGGAGTAAATTTTGAGGTACAGCTGTATCCCCCTTCAAACTTTGCTCTGGGTGGAGCGGATAGTACCAGGGGAAGAGTATTTGAATGTATGAGATGTGGACTGATGCTCATATTGAATATTTTTAATGTATAGGTACAGGTCAACGAGTATTTGGAAATTGTGTTTTAATGATTTTGCCTGTATTGAAATAAAACAATTGACATAATTGAAGCGTAAACCTCCAGCATTAATTCAAGGAGTTTAATTAAAATATGGAAGTATTAAAATATGAAAGTATTAAAACTTATGGTTACCGGAGTACAGTATGTCAAATTATGTCAAATATACAAATACCATTGAGCCTCTGAAAATGAAGACTGTAACTCCTAAAAGTGAAAAGCTGTATTTTTGGGAAACCTCTTAGATTAAAGATGATTAATTATGATAGTACTGATGTACTACAGTAACTGCACACACACACACACACACACACACACACATACACACACATTTTGTATATAATATTATACTTTGTCATCAGAGGATGTGATGACCAGCAGACACACACACTGAGTGACCCACTGATGACCGTGTTTGAGGGTAATCCTACATGCTGAGAATATGAGAAAGTTTTGGGTGGGTTTTTTGAGTGGTGACTTCCCCCAGGAAGAACTCTGAACCTTTGCTCTGAGTTCATACTGTATATTTGCAGTGTTTTGCAACATCAAAATACAACTAAAATAACTTTCCACATGACATTCTTGAGAAAAAAAAAAAAAGAGCACTCCACTCTCATGGAAACAAATGTGTCCAAACCACAAAGGTACTCTCACATCCCCAAACTTTTAGGGAACATTTTAGAACTTTCTCAATTCTGTGCACAAAATAACCCGTAACTTATTTATTGGACAGTTTGTTTAAAGTATGCAAACATATAAACATGTGCATCATTATTTATATGTGAACTCTGTGAAATTCTAGCATGTCATATTAATGCAAATATTAACAAATAACGTCATTATTTTCATCCCTCCCTACGCACTCTCATCCAGCTAATCGGCCACTCACTGCTCCTCACCTTGCCCTCCCAACTACAACGGCAGCTGATGCTAAACAAGCCCATGCACGATGACAGCCAATCAAAGTCCACTTCAGGGTGTGACTGGCTATTGTTTTCCACCCCCAACAACTCAAGCACAAAAAGCACACCACATAAAAACTGATTTAATAAAAAGGCAATTCACGTACAGAAACAGTAAAGTTAGAAATTTAAAATGAGATTGACGCAATTTTAAAAAAACACTAAATATACCTGTATATATACTTGTAAATATACCCTAAAAGTATTTTGCACGCCCATTTTTTCTATTTTTATCTTTTATTGGATGGACTTTTATTGGATCTTTTATTGGAAAAGGGACCTGACTCACAGAAGTTTGTTACAAAACCCAAACAGTATTGTTGGTCATGCTGTGTACTAAAAAAGTAAATTCAGCAATACTTTGGCTGCATTATTTTAATGCTTTGAAGAGCTATTTCATAACCATATTCAATTCCACAAATCCATGTTAGTAACAAAAGCTTATTATTTAAAAATAAACAAAAATAGGATAAGTTCCCGAATCGAATTGGCGAGACTATAAAAAAAATCAGATGGGATCTGAAGCCAAAAAATGTGGATTGGGACATCCCTAGTGTATATTAAACTTGTGCTTTATATTTTATTTTATTTTTACATCTCCTTTGACCTTCCCATAATAACCTCGCCTGCGACGCTTGCATGTGCTTTGACAGCAATAATCTCCCTCCTTAATTTCTTTTTTCCTGTTTGCTTCTCCTTTGTGCTCAGCTGTAATTGTTGCAATAACAACCGAGATGGTTGACTGAGGGGGACAGTTGACGAGTTGTCCCAGCATACACTGTACCTTTTTTTGGTGTTTTTGTCAAAACAGCTACCTCTCAGAGCACAAATGCATGTTTGGTACAACAAAAAAAGTAGTAAATTATTGTAATCACCCTCATATATTACTTATTCACTTATTCACATGCACCAGAGGTGTACCCAGGGTCCAGGTGCAGCACATGCCTCATTTTTTTATTGAAGGAATAAGATTAAAACAAAAAAAACAGAGTAAAAATGGTAAAATGCAGTAAACAGGCATTTATAAAATTAAAAATATATACACGTATGTAAATACCAAAGTGGCCCCATGCGCCCCTCAGTTTGCGGCCCTCGGTGGAAAAAGTATGGACACCCATGACATTCACTCTGTGTGCAACGTATGCCAACAGCAGACAAGATCAATAAACACACAGAGCTGTTTTACGCCCTCTCTCGACTGTAAATGTACCAGAAATAGAAAATAAACAATTTACATAACAACCACATAGATCAAATCTGCTTTGCGGTTTAAGGGAATGGAATTCTCTGTAGCGTGCAAGAAGAGGAGCAGCACCGCTTTTACTGTTAATGTTTGGAAAGTCCTCCAAAAATAGGATCCGAGCAGGTCCAATATTACATTTATATTACCTGACTTTTGGAGTTGACTTTATTAATCAATCCTTATTCATAAAATGTTTAATCATAATGAAAAATGTTTGCGTAGAGTATATTTTGCACTTCTATAATAAAGTTCAATATGCACTGTGATACAATTTCCTGTTCCGAATGATTTATTATAATATACTAAATATAAGACAATATACCTACCTTTTCATTTTCTTATGTATTGTATTGAAACTGGCAAAGAGTACATTTGGAATACAGGAAGTGAACAAATAGATTGCAATTGATGAGAAAAGGATGGGGGGTAGGATTAAATAAGCTCCGCTTCTTCCTACTCCTTTTGGACATGTGGAACTGTGAATTGTATTATGTGATGTATTGTGATGTAACTTGTATGCATGCTCAAAATGAATGAAACCATTACTATTAAACCATTACCATTACAACAATATACACGAGCTGTATCAAATATGTTACCAAGATCTGCAAAAGGTTGAATCGAGGTAACTGGACTCTTTTTCTTGATTGAAGACATTTCACCTTTAACTGACCAGCTTTGCCACCAGCCAAGTGAACAACCTATCGCTATGGGCCACTCCGACCACCACAAAAACCACCTGTGGTCAACATCCCAAGGGATAAACCCACCAGGGACTTGTAAAGAGGGGAACTCCACATCTAAAAGACCAGTTGCCTCGATTCAACCTTTTGCGGATTACCATGACCTGGATGCTCTACAGACCAGGATCATTTTAAATGACTTAAAAATGCAAATAGTAACTAATTACGGTGGAAATGCATTAAGAGAGATATTAATTAACACATACAGTATGTGTGTCCAATATATGTCCAGTACTATCACCACTAGATGGCAACAGAATTCCGTTGTAAATCTTGATTAGGGTTCATTTCTATCTGCTTTAGGAAATAAACGTAGTGTATTGTCTCAGTCATATGATACTTTTTGTTTAAAACTGGATGGAAAACAATTATAACCACTCGTGAAATATCTCGCAGTGTGTATATTCATGACTTTTTTTTCAATAGGTGTCTTATTTAATGCCGACTGAGCTCTCCTCCCCGCAAAGTAGGTTTTTCCCCTTTTGACATTTGCCGGTTTAAACCATCACGCTTAACAAACCATAGACGATCCGGCTCAGTGGTCCTTGCATGCAAAATGCAAAACATAACAAAACTTTCGAAAAAAAAATGGACCGGCCACAGCATTAGGTACACCTGCACAATATCATGTGATGATGTAAAAAAATGCCTTTAAAAGATAATACTGTACCGCTCAGCTTTGGTTGACAATATGTTAATTATTGTAGTAGCTTAGAAGACTTTTTGGTCACCTTATTTAGTTAGATGAGACGTGCATAATGTTAGAAACAGTTCTCAGTCAGATGCTGTGCCCCTCGACCACTGCAAACTACAACCACAATACCTCTTGTACCAAATAAATACCTCTTGTTCCAACTAACAGTAACATTCCACCTCAGTCATGTGATGGTCAAATTTGGATGCTGGTATTTAAAATTGGGGAAGTACATACTGTCCCTGTCACTTTCTGTCCAGGTCTGTGGTTGATAGGCAGCAGCAGCTCCTTCACATACGCTGGAACCATTTTAGAGCAACTTTAAATACTCGCCATCCATAGCAGCACCTGCATGCAGGCCAGCCAGCCAGTGTGCGACTTGTTGCTCAGAAAGAGGTTGTGTAATCGTCGTGACTAACACTGTCGGTCTAACGTTGTAGATAGACCAGCGCAGTTCTTCAAACCACAAACATCCTCTTCCTCATGCAACAGATTTACATGGAGGCAATCACATGCACAAACAACAATATGGAGCTCACAGATTATTAGAATAATAGGATTAATTAGTTACTGGTTTGGACTTTTATAGTCTAAAATGGATGGAAACTACAACATCACGCCGACTGTAATACTTCTTAGTACATTAGAGCATATCATAGCAATCTCCAGATAGCATCCAAACATGCCTCCCAGTGCCTGTCTACTGTATATTTGATGACATTAGCAACCTGATTGGATGCTTCGTATGTGGCACCCTATGTGAGATTTTATCATCAAACTGTTTAAATAAGCACACAGTTTGCACACGATAACTTACATAAGCTTATACATAAGCTACATTTAAAGTACATATGGTATTATACTTAACAGTTATACAGCTTTGTCTGTGTATGTGGGGGAGGGACAAGGTACTCGGGCAAGGAGCAGCACAAAGGAGAGACCAAATCTCTGTGCAAGAAAAAAAGTTCATGTATCGGCCACATATTCACCGACATCGATTCATCTGTGATACATCATAATCGGCCCGCCGGGATCCAATCAGGTTTCATACAAATATGCCCCCAAGGGCCTGAGAACACTGTAGTTGTTGGCTGTACTCTTCTAAATGCTCTTCTGTCTATGATCCTTCTCATTCTATTCTAATCAAGCGTCACTCAGGTGAGGCAGCAGCAGTGTTGTTTCTCTAGTATCTGACATCACCTTCTCTGTTGCCCACATCCCGTCTGCTTTGCATTCACGCAACACACGCAACACACACAAAGCGAGAGCAGCGAGGCGTGAGATGCATGTCAATACTGCGCTCATGCTTCCCCCAGGACACTCGCCCCACCCGGGTGTTCCCCTCAAATGTCTGCATGGCCTTCCTTCTCTACTATTAAGTTTTGTTTTAGTCGAACATGAAACTAGACTTGAACAGCTCAGCAGTATTTCTGTGGAAATATGTACTCGTTGCAGTAGTTGAAATGTTTTGCTGTGATGTCATTGGTATGTACTTTACGTACAAGTCAGCCTATACTGCCGTATTGGTTCGTCTACGCAATGCATAGACTTACGTGGTGTTTACAAATGTCAGGAGTCATCCATGGCATGTCTGCATGTTGTCTGTTCCTCTTTTTTGGGAGAAGTTGTGTGCTGGATCATCTTCCTGGGCTCCTTCCTGTGTTTCCTGTCCACATCAGATCAGGCGGTCAAGGATCTTGTCAGAGTGCAGCAACCCGGGCAATGACTGACGCAACATCCCATCTGTCCCCTCACCCACTGGATGGCCCACAATGGCTCCATGTTTTCACTGTTACAGCTGATCCTGCAGGCCTGTGATAGCGTGCACTCACTGGACACTTTATTAGACACGTCTGACTACAGCACATTGAGCAGAGGCCTCGTGTTTGATCCAAAGCCTGATCCAAAGCCTGTCGGATAATTGCATGGCTCCAACTTTGTGGGAATAATTTGGGGAATGCCATTTTCTGTCCCCAATACACAAAGATAGATAGAGATTTCTCGCCCTGAGGCGTGCAAATGGTCATGAGCTACTCTCACCGCTTCATGGAGGACAGCTTTGTAAAAAAACAAAACAAAACAACAAAAGGCTTCGCTACACACATGAAATTAAAGCCTGCAGCTCTATCCTTCAGTTAGCTACACATGTGGGAACTGTAAGATTTAATATTTTTCTTGAGTCAATAGGCTAACCTAGCATGATGTCGCTGTTAAAATGTGAGTGTAATGTTAGCACTGCAGCTTACATACAGTAGTTGTGCTAGTATTGCTAATGTTTGTGTCCTCCTGTCCTGCTCCTAAATGTTACGCTGTTGTATGTGATATATGGCATTTACGACATTCTGCAGAGTTACAGTGTAAAAAGTGGATACTGCTTCTGTTGGAGAGACAGGTGCGGACAAACACAGCTCATTAGCATTAAAGCTATATACACACAAAACAGCGTGTTTGCAGTACGGCTCACTCAAGTGTTTAATTTCCAACCTCAAGGCTAGAGTTTCTTCCAATATATTATTGGGGGGAGGAGGTGGCAAATATGAAGAGAAAAGAAAAAAAATAGAAAAATACAGTATAGTAGTGTTTCTGTGCATCATGGGAGAAAGTTAGATGGCGTGTTTAAGAACCGTCAAACGAAGTCGGACGGGTCGCCGTTCGCAACAAACATAAACATGCAAAAACTGTGGGATTTCTGACTATATTACTTTTTTTTAAATCAAATAATGGCCCATATTTCCAAAATGAATATACAGTTCCATAAAATCCATCCATCCATCCATTTTCTATGCCGCTTCTCCTCATTAGGGTCGCGGGGGCATGCTGGAGCCTATCCCAGCTGACTTCGGGCGACAGGCGGGGTACACCCTGGACTGGTCGCCAGCCAATCGCAGGGCACATATAGACAGACAACCATTCACACCCACATTCATACCTATGGACAATTTAGAGTCTCCAATTAACCTAACATGCATGTTTTTGGAATGTGGGAGGAAACCGGAGAAAACCCACGCACACACGGGGAGAACATGCAAACATGCAAAAAGGGACAATCGAACCCAGGTCTTCCCGATCTCCAGACTGTGACATAAAATTCAATGTAGTTATTTACAAATGTATTTTAACATTTTTTCTGTGTTTTTTTTTTTCCCCCCCACGGCCCATGGTTGGGAAGCCCTGCTACGCTATATGGACTACATCTCATCGATGGGAAAAGTACTTGACGTAGCGTTCAAACTAAACTGACAGGATGACTAAGAAATTGTCAATGATATCAACGTGCGATTGTATGAATAAGTTCATTGCATCGTCAAACATTGATGAACTTGATGAACATGGGCTGCATATTGTACAAGTTTCCATCCAACAAAATAAGACACCTGGAAGAAACCAACGTGTAGGTGTGAAACGAGAACAACTTCAAGTTTCAACCGATACTAATAAGAGGATATGAAGCTCGATCGGTGTGTGCGTGTGCATGTGTGTGTGTGTGAGTGAAGCCGTGGGAGGCTTTCTCCCTGCGTTCCAGGATGTGGGATCTCTGTCCACCTGTGTACGCTCCCAGTTCCTCTCTGTCAGCCACATTGGTTCTAAACCAGTTGACTCCCCAGAGACCTGACCAGTATTAGTGTCTTGTGACACAACCTGACCTGCTCCACAACGTTCCAGAAAAATCTTTTGGAACCTTTTGTACCAAGTTTGTTTTGAGAAAACTTGACTTTTTAAAAATTATTTTCAAAAAGCACGCTATTATTTTTTTGTCCGTTATCTGACCTCGGATACGTCTCACATCGTTCTTTATATCGGAATTGGGGGGATTGACATATATGTTCTCTTCTGAAAAAATACAAGAAAAAGCAGTGGAAAGCGTGTAAAAGCTGACAACATATACAGATATTGTAAATACATCAACACTAGAAACGACTTAGTAAAACTTGGTGCTGGTAAAAAGTGGTGCTGGGAGAGCACTGACAAGGATCATGAACCTACTGATCGGAACTTCCACCTTGTATCTTGGCCAGGGGTGCCGCTTGCCACCGGGCAAGGCAGGCAACTGCTGGGGTCCCCAGCCCAGTTGGGGGCCCCCGAGGGCTAACAAACTTTGAATTTCTACAGCAGTGGCGCTATGCAAAGGGGCGCCCTGCAAATTTTTTTCTAGAGCCGCAACAAACTCTAGAATCACCTTTGATCTTGGTTTATTGTCAGGTTCGTACAATTATATATGAAAAAGAACATATTTTGGGGTTACATTTTTGTTTTGAAAGTAATATAGCGTAATATTGGGGGGGAAAAAAAATCCTAAACGCTTGTTGATCAGTAAAATATTTATGCCGAATCTCAGCTATTTAGGTCATCCTGCGACTCTCATCATTCAAAATGCCTTTTATGTCAGAATCTGATGATCAATGGGCACATTTCTTGTAGTTATCAGGCCATTTTACGAAGATTTCAGTAAACAGTGCCCTGCTGCCATGAAATATACCAAAAATGTGATATTTCCCTGCAAGTTTTTCTTCATAAACTGAAAGAGAACAAGCGATGCTTTAGTTTAATATGCAAATTGGTTAGAAAAGAACAACTTTTTGCTCGCGACGTCATGCTTTTGGTACCTTTTTCAGGAGAATGACTCATCTGCAACACAATGGACACGATACAAAAATAGTAGAAAAGGTTTTTTGGGATTTCAACTCAGAGACATGAGGTTTCACCTGTGAGCTCCATTTGGGAACCACCACCACCATAGGAAAATGATCATTTCATTTATTCTATACATAGCGTAAGAGAATACATAAATAATAATTGCAAATTGGTGTGTAGTTTTTTTTGTTGGGTTTTTTTTGCACGATTCCATGCTCTGTTGGGCTACAGTATGTGGGCGGTGGTCTGCTTCCTATGACAACGTCTACAAATCTTCCAGTTCTGTAGAATTGAATAAAAACTCCCCTGAAACCACACAAACACACGCTGATTTTACGAAGATTGTATTCAAAAGATTGAGGTGTGTAGTGAAACGTACTTGAAAACACTTTTTGCAAATCGCTAAA
This sequence comes from Dunckerocampus dactyliophorus, assembly GCF_027744805.1. Taxonomy (NCBI): domain Eukaryota; kingdom Metazoa; phylum Chordata; class Actinopteri; order Syngnathiformes; family Syngnathidae; genus Dunckerocampus; species Dunckerocampus dactyliophorus. The sequence goes on along the minus strand of NC_072821.1, from coordinate 11,555,444 downwards.
AACGTCATTCTGACCATAGGATAAATGAACTGAAGTGTTTTTAATTGCTTAAAATAAAAATGTAAGGCGTTTTCAACAATAACATGCATTTTGTTCACTTGTCAGTCAGTTGGTCATAAGATTTGCTCACAGGAAAAAGTTAAGTAAAAGAAAATAATCCTTTTGACAAGTGGGTGAACCTTCTTCTTCTTTTTTTTCCAAGTTATTTTTGCTTGGATTTTATTATAGAAGTGGCTTGCTGTATTTCCTTGAGGCACATCTTTTCTTATGAGAGGATCTGCCTCCTTCCAGTGTGCAGCACAGAGCAGGTGGCCAAGGATGGCAACATCACTTCTGTTTGTGACACGTCTCTAATGGTTAATTGTGGGAAGCCTCAGACGCCACAAAGAGATGTTGCAACACAACGACAACCACACTGCAGACACTGGATGTGAGCACAAAAGAGGCGCTGTTAGCAGAAACCTGGGAGAGCATGCGTCTTCTTCTCTTCCTGTTGCTCTGCCCACACATTCACAAGTGCTGGAACACAGGATGATAGTTTGAATGTAACGCAATGTTAAATAGGTCAAGATTACCAGATGTGGCTAGCAAGGCTGTCTTTATTGAATGTCATTCATTAGTCCGTAGGTCACAAATCGTCAAATGTTGTTTTTGTTTTTAGAGTACAGCTAATGGGGATCCTGCAGTGCCCAAGAAGTGCAAAACTCGTGAACATAAAGCAAAAGAAATTATGATTACACCCTTGTTGTAATATGTTTGGTTTTTTGTTAACTTGTTTTGCACTTCCCGGGCATCGTCCCGACAAATAAACAGTTCTCATTTGCGACCTTTTTCTAAAACACTTTGGCTAAAACACTCAAATAAACATCCAGAACGTGCACTTTGAACAAACTCGGACAAAACGTTAACAGCGTAGTCCGCACACAATGTAAGTAAAGCTGAATGGAGGAAGACACGAGCTGACGTCTGCCTTGACACCCAACGTGAACTTCAGGGTATTTCTGGGTTATTGATCCGTTTTTTTGTCAACAGTTCAGACAACAACAAAAGTGACAAAATCAAAATCAGAAGTATGGCGTAATGTCGAGGTTACATGTTACGATCCGATTCTCTACTGATCTATTTTTCTAATCAATACACTTTGGGGGACTATTGTTTTACATCAGAGGTGTCCAAAGTGCAGCCCGGGGGCCATTTACGGCCGACTGCTGTTTTTTTTATTGGCCCGCAAAACATTGTAACAAAAACAACACAAAAACACACAAAAAAATCAGCCGCTGCAAAAAATGGAAAAATTAGCAGCAATTTTACAAGAATGAAATGAAAATATTAAGAGAAAAAATATGTAATATCATGAGAAAATGTTGTAATTTGGTATTTAGAAGACGTTTTTTTTAAAGTCATAATATTATGAAAAAAACAGAACGAAAAGAAAGTTGTCATTTTTGGAAAATTAGGTTGTGAAAAAAGTTATATTTTTACGAAAAAAAGTCACAATATTTTGGGTCATAAATACAAGAAGAAAATTTACAAAACAGCTGAAAGAATTTTTTAAAAAACAGCAAAAATGAAAAAAAAAATGCTGTAATTTTACAAGAATAATGTCAAAATATTAAGGAAAAACGTATGTATTGGAACAAGAAAAAGGGTGCAATTTTACAAAAATAAACATGGAACCTTATGAAGAAAAATAATGTCATTTTAGTAGCACAGTGTTGAAATATTAAGGAAAAAATTTTATTTATTTGTAAGTCGTAATATCTAAAGTTGTCATTTTTGGAAAAAGTTAGAATATTATGGGAATAAAATCATAATATTACAAAAATAAAAATGACCAAGATTATTTAAGAAGAAAGTTTGAATATTTGGAAAATTACAAAACTGAAAAATGGGAAAAAAGGAGCAAAGAGCAAAATTGATACTAATAATATGCTATCTATATGTATATATACAGTATATCACTCTTGAAATATAAATAACGTGTGTGTTGCTTTACAAAATATCAACGTGGGTGGCCCTTGCGTTTTTTCATTTTTCACTACGTGGCCCTCGCTGGAAAAAGTTTGGACACCCCTGTTTTCCATGGTTCATCCACGAGCTCTGTGTTATGTGAAATATACGTCACCATTATGTCACCAAAAAACGTCACAGAAAAAGCCTCACCAACATAAATATGTAATAAAAAGAGTCATTTTTCCACGACTGTTTCTGTGTGTGCACAGAAAAACAAAAGAAACGGTGAGACACTCGCAGGCACGTGCAAAAATGTGAACATTGTTTTCGTCAAAACCTTTGACTTACAACTCATTTATTTACTCATTGAAATTGCAAATCAAGCATGTATCAAAATAAATAATGAGTAAATAAATAAAATAAAGAGCATTTTTTTAATGTCCATCCCAGCTGACTTTGGTCGAGAGGCGGGGTACACGCCGGACTGGCCGCCAGCCAATCGCAGGGCACCATTGTTTAACGTAATCTTCCAACTGAGATTTCAGTAAACAGTGCCCTGCTGCCATGAAATATACCAAAAATGTGATATTTCCCTGCACGTTTTTCATCATAAACTGAAACAGAACAAGCGATGCTTTAGTTTAATATGCAAATTGGTTAGAAAAGAACAACTTTTTGCTCGCTACGTCATGCTTTTGGTACCTTTTTCAGGAGAATGACTCATCTGCAACACAATGGACACGATACAAAAATAGTAGAAAATGTTTTTTTGGATTTCAACTCAGAGACATGAGGTTTCACCCGTGAGCTCCATTTGGGAACCACCACCACCATAGGCAAATGATCATTTCATTTATTCTATACATAGCGTAAGAGAATACATAAATAATAATTGCAAATTGGTGTGTAGTTTTTTTTTGCTGTTTTTTTTTTTGCACGATTCCATGCTCTGTTGAGCTACAGTATGTGGGCGGTTGTCTGCTTCCTATGACAACGTCTACAAATCTTCCAGTTCTGTAGAATTGAATAAAAACTCCCCTGAAACCACACAAACACACGCACACACACACACAGAAACACTCAATATATACTTCACTCAGTGAGCAATCTGTGAATTAAGAGCACGCTGTGTCTATGAGCTAAGATCTATGTGTCTAAACTTGACTTGACACAATCTAACAATATTGATCTGGTCTGGAATGATCGATTGTGTGAAACATCTTTCTGACCTTTAACTGAAGGTCACCTGCATGTGTTCAATAGTGTTATCCGTCTCAGTCTAAATCAGACGTGTCCAAACTTTTTCCAGCGAGGGCCACATACTGAAAAATGAAAGGACGCAAGGGCCACTTTGATATTTTGCAAACCAACACATAGATATGCTAAGACGTGACATGTAGCTCATGAAAAAACTGCATCTCACCTTTGTAATAGAGGTGGAATGCTACTAAAAATGACGTTTTTTCCATAATAATACAAGTTTATTCTTGTAAAATTGTGACTTTTGTTCTTCAGTCGATTATGATTTTTTTCTTAATATTTTGACTTTATTCCTGTAAAATTACAGCTGTTTTTTTTTTTTCATTTCTGATGTTTTCTTTTACATTTTCCAACTATTTCATTTCAGCTTTCCTTTTTGAATTTTCTTCTCGTAATTATAACTTTATTCCCATATTTTTTTATCTGTTTAATAAAATAATGTATTTTTTTTATTTCAACATTGTTACTAAAATGATATTTGTCCTCATATTACAAGTTTATTCTCAAAAAAGTGCAACTTTTTTCCCATTAGAAAAACAACAAAAAAATTCTCTTAATATTTTGAGTTTACTGTGGCAAAATTTCTGTTGTTTTCTATTTGTGATGTTTTTTTTGTATAATTTTCCAAATATTCTTCTTCTTCTTTCTTCTTGTATATTGTTTTCTTCTCCTAATACTTTTACTTCATTCTCATTTTATAAATTGTCCCCCAACGAAAGTTTCCAAAAATTACAACTTTATTCGTTTTTGACTTTAAAAAAATCTTTAATATTTCAACTTCATGCTGCTAAAATGACATTTTTCTTTATACTATTACTTGTGAAGTTATGGCTTTTTTTCTTTTCTTAATATTTTGACTTTTGATCGATTATCCCATTTTTGCTGCTGTTGTTTTTTTTTTTTAATTTCCTTGTTAAATTACATTTTCAGACTGTGCTGCGGGCCGATAAAATCACAGTCGCGTGCCGCAAATGGCCCCCGGGTCGCACTTTGGACACCCCTTGTGTAAATGTTTCACATTACTATCAGACACACAAAAATGAAGCAATGCTTCAAATAAAGTACATTCTTAAGAATGGATCGATATTAAGAATGCAGCATTTTTGAAGACTCCACATTTACTTCAATTGACTCATTTCGCTATTGGAAACGTGAGGGTCCAAACTATCCTGCTGTCAGTGTACTAACAGTGCGCTATCAGTGTACAATAACAACATGATATGCAAACAACCAAAAGTGTAATTCAGAGAACATACGATTTTATTAAGAATGGACAGATTAAAACATTTAAAAACGTTTAAAAGTGACGATAGTAAAACCTATCTGTAATATAATAGCATACAAACTTACATTCATATTTCGTAAAATTACACACAGCAAAATGCACAGATTTGCTCATTCAAGGGATGTCCTCGTTGACATTCAATGCACAGTGATGAGCCCTACAAAGATATTTTTAAAAAAGCATGTCCCCAGAGTGAATTGTTTAACTACAACAACACTTGAAATAGATCTGTTGGTAAACGTAAGCAACTTTAAAAACATCTCCCAGTATGACGCAGTGCATCGCGTACTGCAATAATAAACATTTTGTAAGCGGATGCCTTTCTGACAGTGTCAGTCAAAACAGTACCATCCTTGTAGGCGCCAAATTGTGTACTGGATCTTATAGACCGTGCAGGTGTACCTAATGTTTTAGCTGATTTTTGCTTGTTTCACTGATCCAATGGAATGATGAAGAGGGTTCAACTTCTTGCATACAAAAAGCACGAAAAATACCATAAACATTCAGATGAAGCTCATAGTCAGAGAATGTGATCAAGTGTGCACTTGCGCTCTCACGCGTGCTCAGGCGGTGATGGGCATGTTTTCCCTGTAGCAGGTGGACCTTTGTGGACCACTAAAGCCGCACAGGTCCTGGTAAATGCGGGCCATCTGCTCTGCTGAGACGTCCTCACACAGTTCCATGTTGGCGCAGTATGTTTGCGGGCGGCGTGAGTTCACTGCCTCCAGCAGCTGTTGGCACTTCACCACAGTGATCTACAACAAGCCAGGAGAGTTTAACAACTAAACTGAAGAAAGCAAAGTCCCGGCTACACCTTACCTGCACTATTATCAGCTTGTTTTTGGCAGTGTTGAGGCCATGAAGCTCCTCTCCAAAGCACAAGGTGACTGTTGGATCAGGAGCTGGAAACTCACCCTCCTGGTGCAGCTGCAGTGCTGCAGCATGAAACACAAAGTTAGAAGATCTTTGCCAGATGTTTTAGTAGTGGAAACAAACAAGAGCTCACCTTGCAGGAACCTCCCAGTGTCAAAAATCTTCACCACAGCATCCCTCTCCAGTTTACAAGGCACAGGGCTGTAATGCGATTCCGCGTCGGCCAGTCCGCTCCAGAAGACTCTGCTCTGGCACAGCCTCTTGATGAAGATGCCCTCCTGGTTGGCGCGCAGCAGGAGCCCTCGCTCCAGGTGGCCCAGGAGCTTGTGGGTCACATGACGCTGGCGTTCGTACTCGATGAGCTCCGCTGACGGGAAGTAAACACTCTGCATGCTGTCAGAGCTGTAGGGAGCGCCGCGACCCGGGTGCTGCTGGCACGGGGAGATGCGACAGCCTTCGGGATGTGTCACCAGCGTGTTGCTCATCAGCTTTCCTCCGTAGTAGAAGTAGATCATCATTTGGGAGAAGGCTGGAGGACACAAAGATGATCCATAAATATTATTACTTCCCAAACGGTATCATATTTCTTTTAGAATTCGCATAGAAGGTAGAATAACTAAGCCACATCCAACATGAATACCTTGATAACAAACATTTTCCTACATGTTGCCCTGGTGGTGTCATGCTACACACTGCTGCCTTTCAAGCAGACATATATAGATATACATATAGTAGATATACATGGAATGTCCTGTAGCGTAACCAGGACCACGAGTGAAAAAATTTGAGCGGAATTGAAATGCCCATAAAAGTGTCCTAACCCTTCTGCTTGCTTGATGTTGACATTTTCCTCAGATTTTGTATCAACTTTTGCAATAAAAGTTTTTATAATGATTAGATTGGATTGAGCTCCAGAACCCTGCCGGTATCTCTTCAATATGCCTCACACACTTATTAAACACATTCTAAATTATAAAATGTACAGGTTATTCACCACTCATGAATGATGAGGTAAGATGATCGATGAATCGATGGAATCGGCATCGCGGTGTACAAGTTATGTAAGTTTCACTTTGGCGTCTCACAGCAACTATGATATGTTCAAACTGCAGAGCAAAGTGGAAAATCTCAACTTTTTTTTGTTGTTGTTTTTTTTTTTTTACCAGTGGTACGTGTATGCTGTACGTTTTACCTGTATTATCACGTCTAGCCTATTTTTGGAGACAGAAAATATTTTTAAAACTTTTTTTTTACCAAAAGTTCGCAAATTTGCGGGGGCCGTGATTGCTGAATCGCTAATGCGTTAGTGCACATTAGTATAAAAATGCGAATCGAGCGATTTATTTTCTGTCATTGCTGTTTACGCTCAATGGAACTGTCAGATGTCCCTTCAGGGTACTTCACCGTTTTAGTGCCACAGCTCAAGTGGGCTTATGAAACAGAAATAAAGACGTGGCAAAGCACTTTTCATTTCATTTTTCACTCATTCATGAACAAATGTTCACTTTTATACATGTAAAAGTGAACAAAAAGATGCACTTTAAACTGTTCTTTGCAAACGACCCCCGTGACGACAGACCACAATTGTTCCACTCTTCTGAGTACTTTTCTATATTTTCTGTTTGACATCACTGACTCCAGGAAAGCAACCAGCTTGTCTCCTTCTTTTTTTGTCTTGTTTTGTTTCCATTTTTCATTATGCAACTGCAATATTCAAGTGTGTATCCACTTGACTAACAGTCCATACCCATGTTTCCTGTTTTGTTCACTTCACAATTGATGTTATTGCGCCTTTATCTGATATGGACTTTCAGGTTTCTAATCAAGTGATTTGTCATATTTACAAATATGACAATCGTATTTTACGTGGCCTATGTGAAGTACTTGTGTATATGTTCAAATGATTACCTGAGCAGAGAGCGCCAGACGGTAATGGGTCCTGATGCAGCGAGAAAGCTGTGGAACACGGAGAAGACTTAAGACTGTGGACACATTCCCAACAACTTCTGACCACGCTGTTGTGTCATTACTTTGCCTCATCATCAGAAATATTTATACAACAACGAAATAATCACCCTAGTCAGCAGAGTTCAACAGGATGTTAGTCAATGCTTCCACTGCAGCGTTTGATTTGACAAAGCATCAAGCAAACAACAGACAAGCTTGTCACGTCTCATGAATACATTTTGTGGTGGTGGAAAATGTTTGTTGCTTACCACTGACACTGGTCTGGGGCCAGTACTCCGGGCTGGTCTGAATCCTGCAGCCTTCTTCCTGCAAAAAAGCAAATGTCAAAGTAGTAGTATGTCATGAAGAAAGACTCGGACAAACGAGAATGAGCTTTACCTCTTTAATGAGCCCGTCTATGTCTGCAGGGCTGCAGTCCATGTCGGTCATGTCGCCAGAGCTGCTGGCAGCCGCCACCACCATCACAGAACTTCTTCCATCTTTGCATCCACAATAGAAGAAGACATCAAGACTCTACTCAGGTTCCAAACATACTAGTTTTCAGCTCATGAGTCATGATTAAGTCATGAGGGACACTAGACGGTCTGAATTAGACACCCTTTAAACATCATTTAATATTCAGAACATCCGCTATTTACATGTCACAGATGACGTGCTGATGCATAATGAGAGATTTGAAGAGTGTAAGGACACACTGTGCTTGTCCAAGACCTTACGTTTCTGCTCGTCCTCAGGTACGATTCGGTAGACTTTGTATGGTTCAGAGATGTCCAGCTGAGACCTTTCTGTCACCTCCTCAAAGTCGGGACTTTTATTAAGCGCACAACGCAGCCTGGTCTTCCAAGTCGCTGGTTCTGCCTTGTCGCCCTCCTTAAATTTGCCTTTAAACACGGCCCATGCCTGCAGACACGACATGTGACACATAGTCTCTATTTGCATTTAAGCTTAAAAAATAGATGTTTTTTTTTAGTTTTTAAATGCGACTATTTCTATTATTTAAATGATTTACATAAGGCATGGAAACAAAATGTTGTTCAAAGTTATATGTTAGGTTAACACATTGTAATGTAATATTGTTATTATTACTCATTATTATTATTAATTATAATCATTTCAATAATACATCATAATAATAATATATTGTTATTATCATTATAGGTAGACAGAGGTAATGTGATACTAACTGGTCAACACCATAATTTGTAGGAAGGCACCACTAACGGAGCCTGTCTTAAAGGAGTACCACAGGAAATCCAGCCTAATTTCACGTGTAATGTAGGCTACCAACCTTAAAAATGGATGCGTCTACTTCTTGGTTGTAATCCTGTTTCCCTGCGTGTTTCCATGGAATTCGGAACATGGTTCGACTTTCATCCTCCCACAGGAGTCCAGTGTACTGTGCACTGTGGATCTGCTCCATCAGCCACTGTTTCAGTCTCCGACCTCCTGAGTTTGACATCGTGTTTGGGTCACCTAAACCAAAAAGTCCAGGAAAGTCTTATTAAAAAAAAAAAAAAAAGAACAAGTGTTAAAAAATAACAATTGTAAAGAAAGACCATAAATGTCCTTAAAAGCGAAAGTAAAAGCACTTACAACGAGATGTTGATGGAGCTGTCAGACGTTTGAAATGATTCCAACACGCTTCCCTGTCAGGTTTATTGCCGCCTTGTTGTGAATCGCAGTGACGAGCTCATATTCACGCTGACCAATTGACGCCTTCCAGGCTACGTCAGGCTCCGCCTACTACGGAAGTGTAGTTATCTTAACTGTGGGCATTTACAAGAAATGGCTTGACCTGACTGACACAAGCTGGCTTTAATGTTCCTGCCCGCGTCAACACTCCTTGCAGGGAGAGTCACAAGTAACCTTGTGGCGTGGGGATTTCTGTAGATTCCTCCTTTTGCCACTCTGTTCTGAGAACACTATACAATTTATTAGAATTCAGCATCAGTGAGCTGTGTTGGTGATTTTCCACTTGACTAAGATCTGATTATTTTTAATAATCAGTTATTACCATTTATGCATTGTTATTGTTCAGGGTCCAGCTATCCCACCAGCATTTGAAAAAATAGAACAAAAATGTATAAATATATATTATCTGAATCCATAATAATATACTATCATAATCCAATAACATCCATTTATTGTGTTGGTAAGCATCATGTACACATGTATCATTATGATGTAATTGTCAGTGATTGCATTTTTATTAAAATACACAAAAATGTCCACCCATGACCCTTGTGAGGACAAGCGGCATAGAAAGTGAATGAACAAAAAATGTGCAATTAAAACAACTAACTGTACTAATAAAAGTAAAAGACCAAAAAATCTTTACACCCAAAAAAGATCAAATTAGAGCTTCATTACAATCAGGAAGACTGTAGTGTTTGGACTTCAGGGATCCTTCATTAAAGAGCAACATTTTAATGATTTGCTTAGAAGGAAGATGTGCGTTAATTTTCCAAAAACAGCATTATATCTAGTGTGTCATTTCTGATTACCATATTGACCCGGATATCGTATTACCTGAATAGGTAATAGGTAAGAGGCTCGGTTATCTTCATGACCTGTTTTCGGAAAAAAAAAAATTAAGACAAAATCTTATTTCAAAATTACGTTTTCAATATCGTACGCATTTCATTCATCATATTTCTTAGCTCCTCAGTGGTGACCATTACCTTAAAATGAGCATCATACTGTAGCTCCTCTGTGTTTTCCCTGCTCCGCTCTCTCCCTTTGTGTGGTTGGTGCAGTGCTCTGCAGACACTGCAGCCTGTTGGTTTGCATGTATAAATCTCTACACCACAACCATAAGTTGACCTGTTTTTTGTAAATGTTTTCAAAGAGAAAAAGTACCATCTTATATCCGGGTAAATAGGGTAATTTACACCAAAATCAGTAAAGCAGCAGTCCACAGACACCAATTGTTCACCTAGTGTGCACCGATGGCACATCTTTAAGGCTGCTGAGCATATTGCAACAGTTTGACAGGATCCGCATGGAAGCACAGGTGATGTCATCATGGCTAAAGTGCTGAGGCATTTCAGAGTAAGGCGTCTGAGCACTGATGGGCTCGGTGAAGAAACCAAGGAGGTACTAGGGGTGAGGTATGTACAGCCTGCATCAGAATCAACCCATTGCAAGAGGGATTAGCGTGAAGTATAAATTAAGTATTTTGACTTCATGTTTTAGCTGCTGTCTTCAGGATGAGTTGACGGCAGAGAGCAAGTGTCCATGTCTTGTTTTATCCAGCGCTGGTCTCCACCTCGCCTCTGGGTTTCCTGTTGCTCTGTGTACTGGATCAGCAGGGCGCCCACCTGCTCCGGGTCATTAAACGGACTGGGTTGGAAACTGGACTGCAGCCATGCTCGATACTGTGGGCACATGAGCAAATTAAGTATTATCTTCTGCTCAGCACCATCATTACTGAATACTGTGTGACAACAGGTTGGACCAAAATGGTCTGACCAAACACAGATAAGAGGTGTACCGAGTTCCATTTCCACCATCGTTGTTCGTACATTCCTCAGCTGAAATGCTAAATGTGCTTAATATCAACAACTACGAAACTGAACTATGTTAATTTAGATTTTAGTTATTATATAAATAATTAGCAGTTCTACAACTTTTTATGCCAATACATTTTCAGATTCATTCAAAATGTGAATGTTCTAAAGCATAGGTGTCTAAACATACAGAAAAACTGAATGATGGGGGACCAGTTCTTTGCTATTCTTCACTTTATGTTTATCAAACAAACTAAAAACTGAAACCAATCCAATGTTGGTCCAGATTTAATATATTTCAAGAAAAAACAGCCTATATTAGGTAACAAATCAAATAGTTATTTGTGTTTGGATATCTTCAATGTTCAACATTTCAACTTTTTTCTGTATCTACTGTAATCCTTTGTTGTCATGTTTAAATGTGGGCCATGTATTTTTATTTTCAAACCATGCTGTGCGCCATTAAGAAAATAGTTGCTGGCTGCACCTGACAGTCTGACTACAGTATAGACACCCCTCTCTGGAAAAAACACCTTTAAGTTGCACAAGAAAATGTAAGTCAGCCCATCATCAAATCTTATAAGATTTCAACAGCCATCTAAATGAATAACTCCACAATTGTGTGATGATAACCATAGAACTGAAGTGGAAATTCAACTCAATGCGCGGTAGCTGGAACAGCTAAAACGGGAACAATATTGCTAAAGTGAAAAAGAATGAAATATACACCGCAAAGTCAGTGTGTCGTTAGTTAGTTAAATGTGAAGACAATCACCTCCTTGGCACACACAGCAATCCAACCTCTGTCACACATCATCAAAGGTAATGATAATAGAGCTTGACTTTAAACCTGCATGACAGTTTCCCCTTCTACTGCCTTAAACACTACCCATCACGCTTTATCAAGGACCAGTCATTTATTACATTATTATGTATTATTGAATTATACAACCCTTGACTTGTATGATAGTCAAGAATTAAAAAAAATAATAATAATGTATACGTACGTTTGCATTGTTCCCTATGGAAAAGTAAAATTCCAGGAGAAAAAGGTAAATCTGTGTCCTGAAAAAGATTGTGTCTAACCTTTAATGTTCCACCCTGCATAAACCAAATATGTCAGATATGTCAGGTGCGTCGGATAACGTGAGGGCAAAGGTTTTAATGAGCCACTCCACACTACCTGTGCTCCCTTATTTTACAGGTGTTTCATTTCAAGTTATTGTATCATTAAGTTTGGTTACATATCGATTAAGGAACATAAAATGTTATTACATACATCCGTAAACACGTACGTCCTGATAAAAGTAGAAGCTAACCGAAAGAATTCACCTTATCTGACGGATGTCACGCAATCCACTGGTGGACATCATCAGCATATTTTCAACTGAGTGAAGCGTAAACTTCATTTCCACTCCAAGTATCACACATGAGGAGATACAGTACTACATGGCATCCATGACAAAACTACAACTGAGTAACATCCAATATAGGAGCTGCATCAGGAGAGGTATTCCTTAAGCAATGTGTTAAAATTTGCGGTTGGAATATGAAGCGTGAAAAACAGCACTGTATCATACAGAGGGCTTTTACTAATACAGTGGTACCTCGGATTTCATTATTAATCCGTTCCAAAAGGTCTGTCGAAAACCAAACTGTACTGAAACTAAATCAATATTTCCCATAAGAAATAAAGTAAATCCAATTAATCTGTTGCAGACACCGAAAAATATGAACAGAAAACACATTTTATAGAGAATAATTATAGTTTCACATGCAGAAAACAATGCAAAATAATTATAAAAGATGAAGGAAATGGATAAATTAACATTTACGTCACTTTTACCATAATTGAAGACTTGTTAGGAAAGACGGCAATGAGCGGAGGGGAGGGAGGAAAAAGCCACACAGACACCACCTTCATGTTTTGCTTCGGCTTTTTTTTTTCTTGAATTCAATAGTGGTTTTCACCTTCTTTACCAAAGCCCTGCAACTTTTTTGGACCCATGTTGGGTTATTTTGCAGCTGTTTGCAATAAACAAAAGCAGAGACTTGTTGTTTAACTGAGTCAGTTAGCAAAGAACTACTGATGACATACGGGGCAACAGAGCTGGAGGACAATGACTTCCAGTAGGGATTTGAGAGCAGGCACATTACAAACACAGTTGGACTCACGCAGTGTATTAATAACATGACAAGACGCATGGGATTCTTTGTTTGGCCACTCAATTCCGCTGAATCATACGCAGGCAAACAGATCTGATGCTAGACCTCCGTGTGGATATGATGCAGGAGTGGTGTGTCTCTCCTGTCTTGTGTATGTTTCTTGTGATTGTGTCTTTTCTTACTTGAGCTGCAGAACAGGAACCTGTTGCAAGCCAGTTTTTTAATGGAGTCATGCCCCATTCCTTGTAACAAAACTGTTGTGTTTAATTCTTCCTGTTTAATAAATGAAATTAAATAAGTAACTAGTTAGGCGCTTATGTTTGGCCGTGCGATAACCGAGACAGCGTACGGAAACCAAGACATATTTTTGGAACTGAATTTCATTGAAAACCAAATCGTACCAAAACCAGGACAGACGAAACCCGAGGCACCACTGTACCTTTAATCACTAAAGTAACTCCATAAGGTTACCAAAATAATAGAAACAGTTGTCAATATAATGCAGTGCAGTTTGACAACGCAATTATAAACTAAATTTGGTTATTTTATCAAAAAATACTAGGATAGATTTATTGCTTCGAGGTTAATTACTTCATTTTGAGTAAACTTCATACGTCATTCATCTTGGCAGGATGTGAACATGCACACTACAGAATAAAAAAAAAACAAAAAAAAAACAGTTTTCATCCGGAGTCTCCCTTTCTATCGCAGGGAGATGAGGGAAAACTCACATGTAGACATGCAACTTCCATTCAAATCCTCAAAATCAGTGCATGCAAACATTTTGTAAGATCCTAACAGTGATGGAAAACACGTGATGAGCAATATCAAGTTGATGCAATCCCAGCAAACCCCCCATTCCACCCACCCGCGGTTCCCCTTCTCTGCCCTGTGGCTTGGTCAGTGCTGGTGGAACGGCAGCCAGCACACACACACACACACACACACACTGCATCTTTCAACTAAATGTGAAACGTGTCAAAATGACAAGCCAATCTGAAGTGTGACAGTTTGAAACGGGGTATATGGAAAACGTACACAAGACTAGTAATATGAATATCTGCTGCTGGAAAAATAATACTAATTAGTCACAAAAGGTACACCTACACATCTAATGTCATCCAATAAATGAGCTGTAAAAACAAGAAGACAATAACTAACAGACATAAAAAAGATACTGTCTGAGAGTTATGAATTAAATAATATGTTTATTGCGGTTGTAGTGGCACCTTACAGTAGCTGTTTCTAATATTTTGTTAACGCTCCCTCGTCAAGTTCAAGAACTTTCAAAACGAGTTTTATACAGTGCATACTCTTAATGGTTATTATTCTATATTAGAATGAAAGAGAAGGTATTCAAATGTATATAGTGGAATGCACATGGTTTATTGCAGGGTATACCTACAGCTTTAAGGCCACATGTTATCGGTTTCTTAATCTGACAAGCAAAGAGAAAATAAAAAATAAATAGTTCGAATTTCAACCATGTTATCCAAAATCAATCTTAAAAAGACACAACCCTGTGAAAAGTCTGCACGGATCATTTATATTTGCAAAGGCATAATATTTGTATCTCCTATGTCGGAATAAAGTGTTAACTTCTCGCATGTACCTCTGAAACTTGCTTTGTCTGGTACTCCTGCAGCTGCTGCTGGAAACCACAGTTGGGGCCAACAAAGGAGCGCACGGCCTTGACTGCAGTGAGACACTCCTCCCAGCTGTAGTGGGTGACGGTCATCAGGTAGGCCACCACCATGGTGGTGCTGCGCGAGACACCTGCAAGGCTGCATGGGCACAAAGAATGAATGGTCAGTCAGTCTTTTGTGGCCACATAAACTGTGTGCGTTCACGAGCTTCAAGTTGTTTTGTCGTGATCTCGCTTATAAGTCCAGGGGTTTGTCTTCCATTGCGGAATATTTGGATTCCAGCTTTGTTAGCTTAGCTTGCATGCTAGCTATCTGCTCCTCGGCGTTCAAGGCACGTTGTTCGCACCACATCACTCGCGCAACACAGTCATCAACCCCCTTCCTCATATTCTCAACTGCCTTAATCACGCCATCGAATCTGGGAGGAGATCCCCCAGTACACCATCCGTAGTCTCATTAGGAGCATGCCTCGACGTTGTCAGGCATGCGTACAAGCACGTGGGGGCCACACAAACTACTGAGAATCATTTTGAGTTGCTACAATGACATTTTAGCAAAATGGACCAGTCTGCTGCATCATTTTTTCACTTTCATTTTTGGGGTGTCTTTGATTTCCCCCCTCTATAGGGTGATCATTTTCATTTCTATCAAATTATGTGGCATCATTTTGTTACTAATACATCACCCAATTATTATCAGGAAAGATATTCATGATAATTTTTTCCCCAGTTTAGATCTGATGTGTTTTTGAAGTGTTCCTCTAATTTTTTTGAGCAGTATATAATACTGTATAATAATGCAATATTTCCCCTAATATGTCATCTTTCACTTTGTAAAGATGCGGAATTGGCTTTTGTGACATGTATTTTCTCACTTTCACTTTTACTGTGTTTTTGTTGATTTTCTTTCTGCAATGAGCCACGTTCAACAGATGACCACTGCGCCACACTTTGGACACCCATGCGTGTTTCACCAGGAAGGCGATGTGCTGCCAGGTGAGGGAAGGGTGTGTCTGCCTTGTTAGCACTGTCTGTCTGTCGGGTTGCATTGTGGAGGTTTCAGAGCATGCAGACCGGCATTGCACTGCTTGGCAGATACTCATGTTTTAATCTTGCGAGATCTCATGACACCCCTACTAGATACAGCTCTCTGTATGATACAGTACAGTACAGTATACTGCAAAATACAACCACAAGCACGCTTCTCTTGTACTGGGTCTCATTGGATTGTGCAGGTGTACTTAATATTGTGGCAGTCATGTTTATATCCTCCTCCGGTTAAATGCTGCATGCTGGGTAGAGTGCTAAATGTGACAGTCCACCTACCAGTGAACAAGACACGCTCCTCCATTCAGTCGACATTCATGGATGAAGCGGATGCACTCTTTAAAATGTTGCAACCTGTAAAAGAAATCAACACACTTCAAATACTGTACCATTCATTTTAAATCAAGAAGCAATTGTTGATTTACAAGTACAGTAGCTTAAAAGGTTGTAAAGCTAAAAATAGCTCAAGCATTATAGGAATTGAGAAAAGCATCTTGAAATGAAAGTACAAGGAAGTGGCCTTTGTGCTTGTGGCTTATCCAACTGGGATGTGATACGAGTCTAATGTACAGATGACTCAAATACAGTGAAATGCCCTACAATGAAGAAGCTACTTTTCATAAATGGATGTGTCAGGTTGGGCCAAAAGTGGTGCTCATACTGAGACTGTGTGGTAGATAGGGTTGGGCATCGTTTGAATTTCCCATCGATGCTCGAGACTCGATGCCCAACCCGAGTGGTAGACCAGAGAGCAGAACAACAGACAAAGGAAGTAAATGTCATCCATTGTGTCTACGTGAAAACACACGCACACGTTGGTCTCTGGCTTAATTCATTCTCAACCATGCAAATACAAATGAACCTGTCTTAATTAAGTGTAATAAAAGTTTTTTTTTCTTGTAAAACCCTGCCTAACAAACAAAGGCATGACTTGACATAAGGCAGACATAATGTGGTGGACATGAATAATCCTTGCAAGCAGTTAGGAAACACTGATTTCACACAATCAAGAAGTAGAAGGCAGATAGCAGACTCCTGGGACCAGCTTCTGGTTACTCAACAGCAGACACAGTAACAGTCTCTGGCTAAAATAGACACCACCGACACTTCTTCCTGAGACTCAAAGTTCAGAACTTGTCTCTTCAGCACTTTGTTGTGTCTTCCCAGCAACTGAGGCTTCCGCTCATCTTGTTTAATATGCAGAAATTGAGTAGTATTTAAGTTTAAACCAGCTGAATCTGGCGAAAAGTGCAGAGGCAAAGCATTCGGTCTCAGGACTCTGTGGAAGTAAAGTTTGATTTTTTTAAATTAAAGTGGAACTGATAGTGAAAGTGGAATTACTTCTGAATACCACACTTAAAAAGATTGACAAACAGCACAAAACACAAAAAACAAATAAATAAATGGATGGATGAATAATAAATAAATAAATAAATAAATGCTCATCTCACATAAAAAGATCATGGCAAACTGAGATGACATACATTTTATTTTATTTAACATTCTAAGGCACTTTTGCCCCCATAAAATACAATCACTTTTTGGAGAAAAAAAAATTAGCCAGTACAATTGCATTTTCAACAATGACATTGCTGTAATATAACTTTTTTATATTATATCTAACTAATTATTACATTTCCTCTGTCTTATAGTGAGGCCTGTGGCGTCCATTACAACGTTTTAAGTTACCAATTATTTGTAGTATATAGTATATATGCTACATATATACTATATATAGTTCTTTGCTCTATATATGTCCTATATTTATTTATTTATTATATCAATCGATTAAAAATATTTAAGCACGATTAATTGTCTGTTGTGCATAGTGAACTCGTGAACTAATTAATCACAATTAATCACAGATAGAAATAAGTTTTTATCTATAATAAGTGTACCTTTGAAAGATCACATTTTTAATACACCTATCAACATGAGACTGGATAATATGTTTGCTTTATGCAAATTTTTGTTTATTAAACATTCAGTTTTTTTCAACAGCTCAACACAAAATGGATCTCAATGTATAAAAACACAACAAGTAGCCACTGGTAAACGGTCCATCACTCAAATATCCTTCTCTTCAAGCAAATAACTTCACAAAATATAATTGTGGTTAACAGTACAAATAAAAAGGTTGCAAAATACACCCAACAACTAAGTGAAATGAAATCAAGGTATTAGAAAAATAAATATTGAGAACTTGACAACAAATGTTGACAATATTGACAATATTGACAACAAAAAATAAAGTGCTCAGTAAGCAGTCAGCAGAACTAGGACTGTGCCAATGTACCGTAGTGCAGTCAGTCTGTAGCTTATACTTCACTTCCAAACACTCTTTTACAGAGACAAACACACACACACACAAACACTCTTTAACACACACTTTATCACACTTTTCTTAGTCTGGCGACTTCAATGAAGCAAAAGTATGACACCGCGGGTCTTTAAACATGCAACTTTTAGCCATCTTTGACAAAGACAGCAGTTCAAGAACAAACGCTAATCAATACTACTACTAATAATAACGCTAATAAATTCCAATGCAAGCCTTTACTGTCATCTGATTGAGCGCTGTGTGTGTGGTCGCTCACTTCCGCCTTTCTCACATTGACACAAGGCCCCCACACAAGGCTCACAGCGACTGTAGATACAAATAACTTTGGTCTTGTTGAGAGAGCCATCTGCCAGGGCTTTGAAGCTAAACTTACCTTTCAAAATATCCTTTTCTTAGTCCATTTCTGCTCAGTATTTGTTCCAGCTTGTGGCTCCGAATCAACTGCCACACCGCTGCGTTTCTTCAAACTAGGTGTGGGCTTAGGGTGAAACAGGTGCGCACGTTTTTGTGTGTCAAAAAATTAGTGGTGCACACAGCCACAACCTTTTAAAAGCCAAAATCTTGGCAAAAATGTGGATTCAATTGTCATTTTCTGTCAGGTATTCACGCTGTCATGATCCCCTGATGACAAAGGCAAAAAAGCTTTCGACTGTTGAGCTGCATAAGTAAGGCCTCTCGCAACGCGCAATTGTTGCTGAGGTTGGAAACAGTAAGACAGTCATTTGAAACTTCTTATAATATCCTGGGTGTTATGGAAGGAAAAAGTCAAGTGGTGTAGACTTTAAAAAGAGTCACTGGCCCTGAGCCAGAGGATCCAATTGGCTGTCCGACAAGACACGGGACCATCCTCAGCCCAAATGAAGGTTGTTACTGGTGCCGAGTGCAGTCTGATAACCATCAGATGGCATCTATGAGAGAAAGGCGTTAAAAACAAAAAACATCTCCAAAGGCCTCACCTCCTTCGACGCCGCAAAATTGCCTGTTTGGAATTTGCACAAGAGCACCAAACATGAGACATTGAAAGGCGGAAGAAAGTTTTATTCTATGATGAGAAAGAATGTAACCTTGACGGTCCTGATGGCTTCCAATGTTACTGACATGACAAGGAGATCCCGCCTGAGATGTTTCCACACGGCACAGTGGAGGGGGCCATCATGATCTGGTTTGCTTTTTCCTTCAGTGGAACAATGGAGATTTAGCTTGTGCAGGGGTGTCAAACTGGCTGTGTGGAGATGTTGCATGGGGCATCCCTTATGGCTGAAGGCCCTCGTCTGTGTGGTAATGACTGGGATTTTCAACAGGACAGTGCTGCAGTTCATAATGCCCGTGTGACAAAGGACTTCTTCCAGAGTAATAACCTCACTCGTTTGGGCCATCCTGTGTGTTCCCCTGATCTAAATCCAAATGTGAACATTTGGAAACTGATGGCAAGGGAAGTTTACAAAAATGGACATCAGTGAATGCCCTCCGTGAAGCCATCTTGAGCACCTGGAGCAACATTCCGACTAGCCTCCTGGAAACACTGGCATCAAGCATGGCCAAACCAGTTTTTGAGGTGATTAGCAAGAAAGGTGCAGCTACTCATTACAGAATCCTTTTTGAACATTTTATTTCTATTTTAGAGGGGTTTCTGACTTTTTTGAGTTTTAATGGTTTTAAACTTTTGATCAGCTGATGAACAGCCTATTTCAGTTTAATGGTTGTTTGCAATGAATTGCTTGCTCAAAACGTTTTTGTCTCACTCCTATTTCTTTTTCTGCATTCTGAAGCTCTATAGTACTTAGAACCTCCTTAAGATCAACAGTGCAAAACGTAAATTCTTGCAATTTTTCCAATTGGTCTTAAAATTTTGATTGGGATTTTTTTTTCTGCTTGAGTCAACTATAGTTTTTCTCTATAAATGTAATGTGGGGAAAAAGGAGCTTTAACCAGGGCTGGCATGCCATCTACACCACAATATAGATATTAGGGTTGGAAGAAGCTCTTAACAGTATGAACAATAGTCTTTGCTGTGGACCTCATTCAACGGGAGAGGCCCCCAGAACGGCAGGGGCCCCTGAGCTGCTCTGCGAGCGGCAGTTGGCCTCGCCACTCACATCAGTCAGACTGGAGATTGTGACAGAGTGGGGATCATTAAAGCAGTGGGTGGTCAAAGGCAACAGCCAGATGTCACTGAGGTTTCCTTCCTCTGCGGCCTGAGGGAAGGTGCCTGATTGCAACACTGGAGGTCAGACCTCTCCACACAAATCAGCAACATCCATCCTGGCAACAAAGCTACTCCTCTACCTAAGTCACTTTATGGGGCTTTTTAAAGGATTAAGACGTACACCAAACCCCAAATATTTAGTATGCACAAATATATTACAGTGCCGAGCCATGACACAAACAGTAAGTGCAAATGGCAGCACAACCCTGCCCGACCAGTGCTGCAAGGAAAAACCTCATCACTGCCTTCCATTGGCTATAAGATCTAGTAAAAAGGTGGTCATGGGACATGTTCTATATGGATATTACAACTGTGACTGACACTCTGGAAGTGCCTTGCGTGGTTAGTCCAAAATGTGTTAAGACAGAGTTGCATGAACAGAAGCTACATGGAACTTAACATAAACACTGACTCACAGACCACTGCCAGGGTGGAGGGCCAGCTCATGATGCTTACAACACCTATCAGATGACACATGGAATTATCCAGGCACACTCTCTCCGCACCGTTAATACTCATGCAACAACAGATATAGAAAAAAAAATCTTACACTGAATGCAAGATTACTGCATTGGAGAAACACTACTTTTTACACTACATACTACACAAAGGAGGTGATGGGTAACCATTAGAAGCATTACTGTCACCAAGTTATTTGTTGTTCTGTACTATAATAATAAACCTCATGACATGACTCATCCAAATATCAATGCTCACATGGTATTAAAATGTCCAAGGTTGCATGTGTGTGTTAATACTCACAGGTTCTCGCTGGAGGCATCCGCTGCATGAATACAAAGGTAGGTCTTGTCCTGAACAACATACATTTACAAAAAAACAAAGGAGATTACATACTGCTGATGCAACAACCTTGTGTTCATTGCAATTTGGATTGTCAGACACCCCAATATAACCAATATTGCATTTGTGAGGAAATTATACAAATATGTCACATTTTAAATATTCAGTGCCTTGATAGCAGGAATCCGACTGGCATATCTTCAAGAAACTAGTTGTAATGTATTTTTTGTCCACAGTGGGACTTGAACCCTTCCCCTTTGGGAACTCAATGTTCCAAAGCCCTTAGTAGTCCTTACACATTGAGCTATGATGACCGTTTATCTAATATTGGGATTACTGTACAACACAAATACACAATTCCTCACAAAATCTATTTCTTGATGGTGGTCCACATACACTTAAAGAACACGCGCAATCAAATGTAACTCGTCACTGCCCTCTGCTGGCTAACAACACACACCACAATATTAAAGACCCACTGAACACCTACGGAAGATAATTATAAGGCAAGTATATGAAATGTTCACAGCATTTTTATTACACTAACCTCAAACACAGGTCTAGCGTTGTTATACACAGACAGAATATGGGTGATGCCATTCTGTGACAGGCTTTGGTGGTTTTCTGCATCTAGGTCAAGGACAGAGGGGGTAAATGTTATGTAGTGTCAGAGAATTTGAAAGTTGGCACACAATGATGACTGATTATCAATGACAGTTACTCCCATGGTCACTTTGTGCTAGAGCCATCTGCTCAGCGGCTAAAGTTAGAGCACTTCAAATGCCATTTTAAGTGGGCCGTGCACTGTAGTGACAAACACACTCATACCAATTCAGTGTGAAGAAGAGTAAAAACTCACAGTTAAAACCATCATTTAACCGTTATTGGAATCCATTACCTACATTGAAACTAAAATAGCTAGGGATATCTCTCTGTCTTGTAGTGAAAATAACAAAAAGGGGGCTAGATTAACCAGGTATCTATCCAATACTGTACATTGTTTATTCGACCAACCAAGCAGTCCAATAAAGGACGAAACACACAATGACTTTGATATTGCAACTAGGAGTGGTGGAAAGATTGTAATCTAGTAATTGAGAATAACTGTACTGTATATTATATTACAATAATACATAGGAATATATGTTCTAAATTCGTAATATAATTCACCTGATAATACTTTGCAATTAGTTATGTAGTTAAGACCATTTGGCTATGTTCATCACTGTAAATAAAGTCAAGTTCATATTCTTTGCATTTGTCCTACAGGCTTAGAGTTAATGTTTGTTTTCAGTAAATGTGTTCCAATAAAAGTTCAGATAAATACAATATAGCGTTTCTTACCTCTTATATTCCCAAGGTAGAGGCCGTCAACAACCTGCGAAGCAGAAGTCACAGACATGTTGTACACTCGTGAGTTTCTACATCACAGTCCAGCTTCAAAAATGTTCCCCTAAAAAGGAACAAATGTGTCCTGACTTGAGCCTGATTGGATTTGAGGCTTAAGCCTTAAGAACCACCAAGCACAGCTAAAGCAACATTTCCCAGGGACATACAAGGACTGAAGCACTGAAGCGTCATCCCAAGGAAGAAGTGATGACTGGAAAGGAGGATGTCCATTTTCTGATCAAATAATGCACTGGCAAAATACTATTACCATATCTGCAAATATGACTAGTAGATGTAAACAACATGTACGATGGTAGTAGAATTATCAGGAGGTAAAATATGATACTGATTTGGCCCCTCCTGTAATATTTCAGACTCATCATTGGATGGTCAGAGGTCAGATGAGGAACAGATCCTATGAGGGTGGGGGTGGTCGAGTCCGGTGCTCAGTGCATGTTCGCATAAAAGGGGGCATTTGACGTCATATTATTCTACCTCCACTCAAAAGCAAAACGATCCCCGTCAAGTGTATTTTACCCAATATGAGTAAGTGATTATTATGGAGTGTTATGAGGAGTTGAAAAATATTATTACTGCCAAAAGCAACACTGTTGCCTCCAAAAAAGCAAGGGAGGACCGCTGGCAGAATAATTCTGAGCGTATGAATGCAAAGTTAACACTGATTATTATACTAACTACACCCTACTAGCCTTTTCATTTATCAGCGCTCAACACTGCACAACTTTGGCATATTAAAATGTATCCATTTAGAGAATAAATAAATTGGAGCAACAACTGTCTTTTTCCATCTTTGAAATAAGTCTATATTGTTGTCATATTTTACTGCTCTAAATTAAAAAACGCTGTACCTCGTTGTGACCACTCTGTGGTAGTGTTGACATGTTGATTGATGCCTCAGCATGCTTATTCCTCCAGGAAATATTGTAATATAAGAATACTAATGCAGGGACTGCTGTGACATATACACCTGATAACATTGGCCAAGTTAATATTTCATATTGCATTTTATTCCAGATGCATGGCTCAAGAAGTGAGCAAATGTAGTGTATTCCCTAGACTTGAAAATCTATATCCCTTATAGAGAATTTCATCAGGGAATGCAAGCGGATCAGTGTGATCTCAAAACTATTCTTGCTCCCACATCCAGCGGTTTCTCAATAAATGGTGATGCCATCTCCGAAAGTCTGGATTTAACCCGTTCGAGGCCAGGTTATGAGTTTAGCCCAAGTTACAATGGTGATATAGCTTCTTAAAAATAGAACTATCTTTGTTGAACAGGCAAGCCTGGCTTTACACTCCACACACCTTGCTAACCCACTAAACTCGCTTCACGGTATACCCCCATGGACTTTGTTCCTTGCTGAATAACATTGTCAAAAGTAAGTGCAAGCAAAGTCCTTTTGATTTGGTATCACTCTTTGCTCTGTTTGAACAACACTTTGCTTGGTGTTTGTTTACAATGTCTTACTTGTTGAAGGATTTCTGCATGTGTACATGTAAGCATATCTATAAGGATACCCCGTTACTAAAAAACACAAAGTTATACAATAACAACTAAAACCTTAAACAGCCAATTGAACGTAAACTGTCCAAATGTGTCGTGATTGAAGACCATTGAATACAGACCACTGTAACACAATACGAGAACACCAAATAGTAAATAATGTCGGAACTTACCTTATTCATTCCATTGCCCATGTCTTTGTATGTTGTTTATTATCTGAAACTGGCAGTTTTTTTAAACAATGTTGGCTCAAAAACACGAAGCTAGGCTACACTTTGGATTCTTGAATTACATACAATTGACGATAACACACATTACTGTGTACTGTCTCTTTGGCAATGTAACTGCGTTAAAATAAATCTAAAATATCTGTATTTGTTTAAACCTTGTAGACTTTAAGATACTCCAGCAGTTCCGACATGTTCTGTCGTCTTCCGGATTGTTTTTAAGCAGATTCGTTCATCCGGGAAGTGACGTCACGTGAGGGCGGCCAGCTGCGATGGAGGCGGCAGCATGGAGCCGTACTGTATTAAAAAAAACGTAAACTTGTAATATTTTTAAAAGATTAATAAAATTCCAGAAGACGTTAATAATTGGCAAGTTCACCGAGTTAGCAAAAATAACAGAAAATTCTTAATAAATGCTGTGCTGTGGTTCCAAAATATCCGAGAGGCGATGACCATTTCAAAACCACATAGGCTGCAGTACAGCAAGTTTACCAGAAGGGCATCAGTGTCATTTGGTGCTGATGGGCAGGTAGCATTGGTAAATGTGAGACTACTTTCATTGATTACTTACATTTACTTTTTTATTTTAATTAAGTACTTAACACAGTGTATGTATATAAGATTGTGCAGCAATCTAATCTTTAAGATAGCATGTATTAAAAAGCTACATGTAGTTAATGTACTGTATTTACACTATTACCATTTCATGTACACCTGCCCATTTTCTATGCATACCACATAAACAGACACAATTTAGATTAATGTTTTATTTTATTTTTTTAACATACAATGAACGTAAGAGGAAGTGGTCTTCCACAATGAGGTAAAGTGGACCATTGATAAATACAGTAATGCAGGTGTTCTTGGATCTTTAATTGGTCTGCTTTTATTTTCAAATGTGAAACATTATTTGCTCGTTACTTTACTTCTTCCACTGCTTGTTTTCGTAGTCCCAGTTTACAGAGAATCCCTGCACAGGGTTGATTCTCATGTCCAACATCCTCTGCAGCTGTTTCTCTTTATACTCATCATCAAGTGTGTGAGGAACTGGTCCATACACTGGAAAGATACAAAGACAGATGTTGAACCAAACTTTGGCTGCCTGAAAGCAACAATGTAATCGTAAGAGCTGTATTTTTACATGGATCTGAACAAACTGAACAACAAATCAAATACAGCCCTATAATTACTTCAAGAACGTACCATATTTCCTCTGCCAGAGCACCACCAGACCAGTAAAGCCAATGAAGAAAAACACTCCACCAACCACAGACTTCCACTCAGAAGATCCCTGGTTCATCTCAGCAAAGCTCTCCTTGAAGCTGATGCGATACACTGAACAACGAGGGAATGATTGGGCACAAGTTTAGTTCATTAAATGTTTAAAACTACTATATGTATTACTGTAATATTTAACTATTGCAATATAACTGTCTTAAAAGTCTACCAGATAAAAAAAAAAAAAAAACACATTGCATTGCATCAAAGGCTTACATGCAATCTTCTCCTCATTGGAGAGTGCAGCCCATGACCCCTTCTCCTTCTCCTTGAGGGACTTCTGGTCTGCACTCAGGTTCTGCACAAAGCGGATATCCGGGAGGGGGTTATCCCGACTGTCAAGGTAGACAGGGAGACTATAGGCCTCCACCTTGGCGACACCTGCCAAGGTCAACAGAGACACTCATTAAGACTGGTACAGTCGTACGGATTGAGAAGAATACATGTCTGTGTGTTTTTACAAATCAGTGAACATCAGATTATCCCTTTTTTTGCTCTCAGTTAACAGCTTTTGCTCCACTGCAAACTTCAGCTTTAGCGATGTCTTGTCTGCTGCGCAAGCGATGTGTTTGATGAAGACGTCTATTGTGACACTGTAACGGCACAGTAACACGGTATTACAGCCACCTACTTTTTACTACTTTGAGATGTGGAATGTATTTGTTCAAATGTAGGATGCACCCAGCAAGTACTTGACATCTAGCTATTACAGTAAATAGGGAGCATATATAATAAGGCCTATAAAAGGGAGTACATAAAGCAGTGAAACAGGTCCCGGTTGACTCACTGTATCCTCCAAATGTATTTACTGCAATTACAAAAATACCCATACAACGCGGGTCACACATTGGTTATTTTATTATTCCATAAGCCACAAACAAGAATCCATTAAGTCACATGATCATAAGTGATATTTACCATGACCTCCACGTAGGCAGACAGCTGTGGAAATGGCGCGTTTGCCAACAAGACTCAGGGCCCTGGTCGCCAACATTCTATGGAATAAAAAAAACATCAAATGTACTCATCAAAATTCAAATGACAAATTAAAAAAAACTTTTAGGAAAACACATGTTCAACATAAAAGACAAATCGTGTCTTGAATGCTGGTGTACCCAATTTATCAGAACACCTCAAAGTCACGAAGAGGTTCTAAACCTAAAAAGGATACAGGATATATTTTTGATAAGACGAATCAAACCGAATCATACAACACTAGTTGGATCTTTCTAGATTGTGCGTATGTTCTAACGGAGGAGGTCTGTTGATTGCGTGCATTAACCCTGAAATAAAGCTTTCATTTGATCTGACCATATTGTTTATGCAAACAGTCATGTCTTGGGTTTATTGATCCCCAATATCTGACAATCGCGTAATTTAATCCCACAACACCAACAGCCTCAACTATTAAAACTGAGAATTAACGTACAATATTAGTGGGTAATTGTTAAAACCTGACATCAAGTATTGACGTTTTACCGTGTTTCATGGCTAACGTTAGCATTAGCTGCACACGCAAGGTCATAGCGCCGCGGTAAAATGCAATTCATTACTATTGATGTCGGTTATGGGTTACAACGCTGTATTATTCGCCATGTGACTCGGTGGTGGAAATTATGTTTAAAATCAACAATGGAAGAAAATCCAATACGAAAGCACACAAAAACACCTATCGTGCATTCGCTGCTATAAGCTAACGACAGCTAGTCAACCGTTAGCTGAAGGTAGCTTCGACCGGCTTGGACAAAGTCACTCACTTCATTCTAATGAATTCGCCTAAAACTGCTGTGTTACCGTGTAAACTTTGGATATGCAAATTTAATTAAAAGAAATATCTTCAATTGTTACAGATACAGGCAATATACTATAAAGATGCAGTTAAAGAACTTACTGTATTTTCCTTTCTGCGGTCCACAGATACTTTGAAAGGAAGCCTGATAGAGACCGGAAGTACTTCACAAGTTAGTCATACGGTATGTAGTTTACGACAGAATTGGCCATTTTTACGGTAGCATCGTTGTGGTTTACGGTAGCGCCGGCTCAGCGCTAAAAGAGTACTTGAAGGAAGGGAAGATTATGTTGACCGTCGGATCATCGTACTAGGTTATTTTAGACTATGCATAAAAGGACATCCCTTTATCGTGGTTGAATGTTATATACAGTCGTGTAGAGGCTTAGCGTCAAGCACATGCTCTGGCTTTAACGTAACAGCTGAAGTACGACTTTTCTCCCGGCATGATATGTAATATTAGCTAACTTGTCAGTAGTAGTTCCACCGAGTGTCTGGCGTATTCCCTTCACAATCATGCCTATTCAGCTGACAAGTCAGGCGTACTGTAAAATGATCTTACATGCTGCCAAGTATCCTCACAGCGCCGTGAACGGCTTGCTGGTGGCAGAAAAAGCCAAGGAGAGAAAGAAAGACAGTCACCACCACGACCCTGTCTTGTGTGTGGACTGCGTGCCGCTCTTCCACTGCACTCTGGCTCTAGCACCCATGCTGGAAGTTGCTTTAACACTGGTGAGTCTATTTCTGTCACTATTTACTCGCAGTTATCATGCCCAGTCGACACCTGTCATATTGTATTCTTGCGTTAACGACCATTCATAAAAAAAGAATGTTCAGTCATTATTATTTTTTAGAGTGTATTGTTACCCTATGTGCAGTACCCTGTATGCTTTATTGTACTATAGAAGAGAGAACATAGTGATACAGTGTATAGGACAGCCACAGTTACAATGGCACCCTCTGGGATGTGGTTGGAAAACCTGGGGAGAGAGGGGGGGGAAATGCAACAGATGAGAACAATAACGGCAGAACCTGTTGGAGAACCCAATAATGTGCAGAATGAGAAGAAAATACAATAATAGACAGTAATTACAACATCAGCATTGCTACCTGTTATCGTGTTTGGTTTTAATTAATTTAGGGTGTTGTAATGGAAGGCTCAGCAACAGGAAGCAATACTATATATATATCAATACTAGACGTTGTCAGTACAAGGTGGTCCTGGAGTCATGAACGAGTTCCGTTCCTACCAGGGATGGCACGGCACACGGTGAAACGATGAGTGCATAACCTGAAAGCAACGTTGTCGTCCATTGTTCAGTAGAGATTCTGCACCCTGCAGCTATTAGCGCTGCACTTCAGGTAAGGAACTTTACTAAAAATAAAATCGTCCTCACCCTGTTCAAACTCATACTGTTGCACTTGCATCGTCCTAAAAAGAAACACTGTGAACCAGGAGTGTCCAAAGTGCAGCTCAAGGGCCATTTTCAGCCACAGCTTGTTGTTCTTTCTAATGAGATGTATTATTAGCTATTGCACTCATTTGGTTATGTAGTTTATAGCACAATATACAGACCTACATTGGATTGGTTTTAGCGACCCGTACAGTTGCACCCCTAATTCCTACGATGCGTTGTAAGTTGAATTTTAGCGTAAGTCGGAACACATCTTTAGTGGTAGTCGCGGCAGTCGACTGTAGTGTAGGTGCACTTGAGCTTTAACTAGTTCTCCGGTGAGTCTCGTGTTTACGGACCACCACTGAGTTTTAAATGAATTTATGGGAGCACGTACATAACCATGAAACGTAACACGGAGCGTCGAAAACTGAAGACCACCTGTATATCAAATGTAGAGTGATTTAAGGTTGAGCGTGCATATGTGTTGAGTTTAGCATGTGGGTCAGACTTAGGCTGCCACAAACAACTTCAAACTGTAGTTACTTCAGAAATGCAGTGACTATAAATGGGATATTGAAAACACAGCATATCATAATAATCCCTACGCAACATGTTAATATGTCCTCTTTTAGGGATGGAATCACACCGATTTACAGTAGTATTATGATGAAAGTATTATGATCTTGTCTTGGTAATGTCATTCCATTAGTCTCACAGGAAAAAACAAAACAAAACTATATTTTGACTGTAAAAAAAAAACCCTACTTTTTTGTTCTTTGAGTTGAATAAGGTAATAATAAAACTATGACTTAAATCAGCATAATAACGCCAGTGCTTCTTAGCCTTTACACACGATATACTTTTGATACATAGCATTTGTGAAAATGCTTCAACTGGTCTTGGCACTGTTCATAAAGAATCATCTTTATTGGTTTGGTTTAATTCCAAATTGTATAACCTTTGGGGCATTTGAGTTTAGGTGGGACCACTAAAGTATTTTCTTCCAGGGTGGCATGATTAGATTGAGCAAGGTCTTACGTTTCGACATGGCTACTGTGTGCCTGTTTGTCCATCAGTGTTGACTCCTCAATGCATTTGTGCTTCACAGATCGATACTTGGTGTAAGGAAAATAATTACGTCATTGCTGCTTACTATCAAGCCAACGAACGCACAAAGGATTCAAGGTAATGAGAACTGTAGACAGTGTCTTGTTTTGATTAAACAACCAGTAAAAACTGTGTACGTACAGTACATATAGTACCGTATTGATCTGGATATAAGAGAGTATTTAATACCTTTTATATTCTGGGTCTGCCCAACACTAATCAACTTTTCCCCAAGCATGTCAGAGCTTCTCTTCCTGTCACTCACACATACACACCAGTGACCTGGAGGGTTGCAACCCTGACTCAGAGACCCACTAGAAAAGTGTGTCAAAGGTTGGGCAAGTTGGCAAACAAAAGAGCAGTTATAATGCTACTGTGAAGATAATGTAGCAGCCATCAAACAACTGAGCAGCTAAGAAATATGTCCTTTTTTATATTGTAATCTTCCAATTGTTATTTCACTGATATTGCAAACATGCTTTATATTTTTGATTCACAGCTTAAAAATATATTCCGAAAAAGAGGTTGTCTTATATTTAGGATTGTCTTCTATTTGGGTCAATACGGTAGTTTTCCGGGTCTGATGTTGTTGAATGTCTCTCCCCCCCCCATCCTCTCCTTTGCAGACCCAACCAGGTTGCAGAAAAAGTGGGAGCAAGGATTTCTGAGAACTTCAGTGAAGCTGCAATTGTTATGGTAAAACAAGCATTTTGAACTGGAGTAGTACGCATGTTAAAGATTAGATTTTAAAGTCAAACATGTTAACACAAAACACGTTTCTAGAGTTTTACAATTATAGATTTACATGCAGAAAACAATTTGAACTGCACATGCATATATATATAAATGACTAATGAAAGGGATAAATGAACATGTAAGGTTACTTTTACCTTCATTGAAGATGTCATTCTTGACGTGACTGAAAACAGGAAGGTGATGGTGGTGGTGGTTAATCCCGCTGCCACATCGCGTCTTTGGGAAGGGAACAGTCACGTCTTCAATGAAGGTAAAAGTAACCTTAAATGTTCATTTATCCCTTTCATTTGTCATTTATATGCATTTAGAATTGCTTTTAGCATGTCAAACTATAATTGTAAAACTATAAAAACATGTTTTGTGTTAACATTTTGGAGAGTCAACATACATCACAGATGGCGACGTAACTTTCAGTCACATTTGCCTTTTTCTTTGGCTGGCTATTACTATGCTAACAAGGAATGCTGTTTTGTGATACAAAAATACATTAACAACACAGTTGGACTCATGCAGCATATTAATAACATGACAAGACGCACGTCATATTCTACACTAACCGAAGAATGCACACAAACCGGGGCAAAATTGTGGCCTAAATTTTCAATGTTAACCGAAAAACACGCCAACGGAGGCAGATGTTAACCGAGGTTCCACTGTAATCTAATCCATGACTCGTCGGTAAGGGACGTATTAAGTATTATACTTCGGCCGCCACTTTGCCGCAGAGGTCCATTTTGTTGCTGTACTTCGGTCTCCTTGAATACAATGTTTCTCCTTGCCGTGGCCAAGAAGGAAATCCAGGATACTGGTTGTCATCCATTGTTATTTAGCGTGGTGCAACTGATGCAATAATGCATAGTGGTTTTCACAGTTTCCATATTATTTAAAAGTGGAAAAACTGACCGTCCTAAACCAAGTAGAGTAGGTACTCTGCAGTGGAAACACTTAGAATGCCACATGGTGATATGTAAGGTATGTTGTGTTTGTTGTCAGGTGGACAGCAACAGGTTAAAAATGAGCTGCAAGGAGCCCATTGTGCTTATTTATGATCATCATGAAAATAAATGGAAAAGCAGAGACGTCACTGTGTAAGTGTGTCACATTTTTAAGATAATTCCCTCTTTAGTTGTCCACACTTGGCTCTAAGTGGTTTGAACTGTCATCTTTACAGCGACTCCTTCGAGGACTGGAGCGAAGCCCAGAAGATCACATCAGCTCTTCTAGAGGGAAGGTCATACGAGGATCTGGTTGACTTTGACAATCACTTGGATGACCTCAGGAACGACTGGACCAACCCAGTGATCAACAAGTCCGTCCTGGATCTGTGCTAAGAGGTGCATGGATGTTGCTGCCATTGCCACTTCACATGTGTCACAGGAGCACCCAACACTCCATACAGTCCCGGGTCCACCTAGAGTTCTGCTGTTGTCCAGAACTTGTGGACCTTTTGTTAGCCAAACTTTCCTAAGGACAAGCACCCAATGTGCAGGTGTTTCAGAGAAATATGGTTGAATGCATTTTTTTTTTTAAGAATGCTGTGTGTTATTCCCTAGTTAAGTGCATAAATTAAACTTCTAGTGAAACTTTTAATACATTTTCTTCTCTTTTACATTTATATTACAATAAAGTCAGAATTTTAGTTGATTGTACTCCTACTGAAATTAACAATAGAGCTTTGTTACGTTTCACGCATACAAAGCTGTCATACTTGATAGAAAAAAAAAACTACAAAATATTTGTCTTTTGTATGAACACCAGCAATGATGGACTGGTGTTTTTTTTTTTTAAGTTATTCAGAAAGCCTCTCAAGATTTTTAAATTAATTAAGTCTGCCTTACTGTCTGCTTCATTGATTATTGAATCCCAATTGAGCCCCTCAATTCTAATATTTAAAGATCAGAACAAATGTAAGCATACGGTGCAGTCATTGTGTTTAAGATTATGATACTATTGGGTTACGGTTGTCTACTTGTCAGCCATAGCCAGAAACTGCGGTATTGTGTGCTCATCACATTTTAACAGATTTATTTGAAATGAATGTACGTTTTGGAGATGAAACCGTTTATGCTACTTGTCTAGCACTGCATTATCATTTGGAAAACGTTCAGAATGGTCACATGCCACCTTCAAGGGAATATGAATCAATAGTTTGTATTTTGATTTGTGTGCATTAAAAGGATGGCGTTATTTTACTTTAAATGGATGTCTCGCACAATAATAGTGAAAAGCAACTCAAATGAATAAGTTCTACCAAATAAACTACACAGGTCAATACAATGATAGTTATATGCACATTTTATTTTGTCAATTTACTATAACATAAGAGTCCAGATTATAAAATACGATGCAAGTGCAAGTAATTTGCAAGTTGAGCCTTGCTTGTCATCAAACTATATACTATTTTAATTTGTATTTGTAATTATAACACATACATTTTTGGACTTTTTGCACTTTTCGCATCTGAGATTATAATAGTATACAAAGTTAAGATGTTACAAAGATAAATGTATTTTTGGTGCTAATTATTTGAGCAGTGTATCATTTTTTACATCACTTGGTAACACACAAAACCATATTTTCTGAAAACAATCTCACACATAAGTTGATGTTGCCCAATAAATAGAAAATATAGTTCTATAGCTATGTTCAGAAATGTAAATGTCCATATCTGGCTACATTTAGAATAAAAAAAAATAAAATAAATATTTAGAACCGTTTATGTGGAAGAAATACTGACATCTAGTGGTCTGTCCTCGTCATGTCTGCTAGAGAATAGTTGACGCACTTCCTTTTTCAGCCTTTAGTCCGCCCAATGCCCATTTAAGAACCTTATCTGACGTAATTACGTAAAACCAACGTTCGACCAATCACGCCTCTTTACTACTGGTAACGTTTTAGGTGTAGCTTGTGCCATAGCGCGGGAAAATCGACAGTAGCTGTTTTGAATGGCATTCTAAAGTTTTCGGAAACTTATTATCTCTCCTAAACAAGTTATGGACCCCTCGGAGGTCGAGTTCCTCGCCGAGAAGGAGATGGTGAAGATAATACCCAATTTCAATCTAGATAAGTTATATTTAATCGGGGTAAGTACGTCGATCATTCTCAAAGTAGCTAATATTAGCTTACCAGCTGTGTTGACTTACAACGATGTCGTCGAGGGTATTCTCAATAACAACCAGTGTGTTGACGTCTTCAGGGAGATTTGGGTCCTTTTAACCCTGGCCTGCCGATGGATGTGCCCGTGTGGTTGGCCCTCAACCTGAAACAGAGACAGAAATGTAGAGTGGTTCCACCTGACTGGATGGATGTTGGTAAGATGCCTCCAAACACTAACTTATTGAACGATTGTGCTTCCAATAGTTTAGATCAGGACTGTGGCACTAATTTGTTCTATCACATTTTCACAAAGTAAGGAACTTGTCCTTTCACTATTACTCGCATTTTCTATTTATGTATGTTGTAATGCCAATTTCTACCTCATGAAATGGCTAATATAGTCATAATTAAAGTAATAAATATAAAATATAAAACATAAGCAGTATGTTCATGCTAGTCAAATATCCGCTATTTGACAGGAGCCTTTTTTTTTTTGTGTGTGTTTTTTAAATGCGAGTCACAGATTGTTTGTTTATACTGTATGGTACGAGTGCTCTGGTTTTCCCAGTTGTGGCTTTGTGATGCACAGAGAAACTTGAGGAGGTGCGAGAGCTTGAGAGGAAAGAGGACACGTTCATGCCTGTCCCCAGTCCATACTACATGGAGCTGACCAAGCTACTGTTGAACCAGTCAGTCTCATCCTTGGCTGTCATTAAACATCCTGTTAAGACATCATATGTTCTTGTTTATTCATCACGATGTTTGTTTGTGCAGTGCGTCTGACAACATCCCCAAAGCTGATGAGATCCGCACACTGGTCAAAGACATCTGGGACACGCGCCTCGCTAAACTCCGCCTGTCTGCTGACAGCTTCATCCGTCAGCAGGAAGCTCATGCCGAGGTCGGACCATTGCATGCACTTAAAGCACCTAGTATCCAAACAAACACAAACACACAGTATCTAAGTGTGGGGTTGTCAATCTTCTACAGCTGAACAACTTGACTCTGATGGAGATCAACACCATCAGAGGGCTCCTCCTGGATTCGCTCAACTGCATGTACAAGCTACGCTCCAATCTGCAGCGGGGATCCAGTAAGGGACAGTTTTAGAATTATTGATACACATCCTGTTGATCTGGTCTGTAATGAGTTTAGGCCGGGACATCACATGAACAACACTCAAAGGACTGGTCTTTAAATATGCTCACATTTATAAAAGAATGCTGCATGTTAGTGTCAGAATAAAAAAAACAGCAAATATCAATTCTAAGAAGAGTCCAAGGTATAGGAA
The DNA here is from genome assembly GCF_027744805.1 of Dunckerocampus dactyliophorus. NCBI lineage: Eukaryota > Metazoa > Chordata > Actinopteri > Syngnathiformes > Syngnathidae > Dunckerocampus > Dunckerocampus dactyliophorus. Next base: position 11,520,535 of record NC_072821.1, on the reverse strand, counting down.
ACATTTTTGAAATATTTTATTTTCTTTTTTTGTCTGAAATCACAGCCATATATTCATAAATACCTAATTACTACATTCAACAAAGAATATATTACATTACAATGGGTTCAAACAAACATGTCTGAAAACAGGATTCACAGCATCTAGACATCCTCCACTGGTGCTATTTTTGCGTGACAGAGGGGGTGGGGCTTATGCTGTACTGTCTCAAGCTCACCTGGTCTTCCAGCCAATAGCCTGCAGTGTTCTGGCAGAAGTGACAAGAATGTGAAACATTTTAGCTCCATGCAAGTTAATCAGTGACTGGAAATAATGGAGGCACTTATTTGTATACTGATGAGGGTGTTGTGCTTCAGCTTTAATGATAGTCTTTTTGCACATTTCCCAAATTAAACTATTGGAATCCTCAATCCTTGCAGGTCATTGATGGCTTCAGTGCTAAAGTCAGTGAGGAGGCTGTAAATTTTGTCATAAGTTGGCAAGTGTTTGTTTAATTTAAGGTCATTTAACATACCATGGCTGGCGTTTTTAGGCTTTCAGCTTATTTCTCTTGTGGCTGTTTTTTTTTGGCGAAATCATTTCAATTAGTTTGGCACAAGGCCCATCATGGTTGTAGATAAAAGGTTGGGATGCGGTAAAGGCCTGTCACTCGATGCTTGATGTGAGGAGGAGTCTTCAGGAACCAGCAATGTAAGCTGGTGGCTTTACTTCATGTCTCTAAAAGGAAAAAGTCAAGTAATAAAAACTGGTTTGTCAGCGGCAGGGACACATTTGGAGAGGAAAGCGCCGGGCATCACACTTTGCTGTGAATAAAAAGGTGACGAGATCCTGTTTTCTGTTGTCAGAATGAGCTGTTCTGGCCAGCAGCAGTACAAACACTAAAAGCAAGGCTTGCTTTTCCAAACCCCCGCAAAAAGCATTAACATATAAAAATGGCAGGCTTTTTTTTTTTTTTTTTAAAGAACAATGATTAAAATAATAAACATACAAAAATTCTTTTAAGTCTTCATATTATGTACAATATAAGGCTGAAACACCTTTTAAAATTCTTATTCTCAAATTTCCTATTCTGAAATAAAACATTTCCTTTAATTATTTCCAAAAACAAAATGTGCATTTCTGCCCGAATTCAAAGATGTCTTTGTTGTAACACAGTACCACCAGGTAGTTCTTCAGCTTTTTATTCTTAAGTGCACGTCCACTTCCAACGCTCTCACGGCTGCCAGGATGACTTCACTGCCCAGCCGGCCGCAACACGTTCTTATGGACTTTATTTGGAACGTGTCCTCTCCTAGGGAGGGGGGCCGCTCCCTCATTGGCAGGATTGTCTGTGACAGGGTGGTGGCGAGGGCGGCCTAGGCTGAAGAAAAAAAGTGTGAAAAGCAGGTGTGAGAGTGTGTGCTGCTCTCCTTAGTGGCTGCGTTGGCACACGTTGGCTTCCTTCACTTTTCATTCAGCCTGTTTCTCCACCATGGAGCCGAGGGGGCCAGGGATAGATCTACTGTCAGTCTGAGAGGAGAAGCAGCCGGGGACAGGGGGGCTTTCTTGGATGGGTGTTGTCACCTGGGAGGGTAGCCCTTGTAATGTCCACCTCTGGGCCAGTGTGTCTGTGGCAGAGTTAAACACTTCCTGAAGTGCTCCAGCTCTGCTTGCAGCTTCTCCCTTTCCACCGCCAGCTTCTGCCTCTGGGACATCAGCTCCTACAGCAGCAGGAAGCAGCCATCAAATACTGTACAGTGTTAACACTTTCAATGAAGGACTAAAAATAGCAGGGATTTTGAAAAGGACAAGTGGTTCTCGTTTTTATTTCATCAACGTAGCTCACATAATGGACAAGGTTGGAAACACTGGTCTTACAATGAAGTCACCCATATTGTTTTTTTCTAGGAAAACAATAATTTGGGGTTTAATGGTGTATACAACAAATGACAAACTAAAAGAAGATCTGACAGACATATATGTTCTAACATGTTAAACGCAATTTTCTATGTTTAAGGGATAGTTCGAATTTTTTGACATGAAGTTGTATGACAGTATAGTCCATCAACAGTGACTTACCCCGCACTTGGGCCCATGAGCCCAGTTCTGGTCGGATTTTGGTGATGAGAAACGTAGGTCTGGTTAGTTACCGGGGTTACCTAAGTAAAACTGAAACATTTGCATGACAAAAATGCCCGTGTGATGAAGATGCATCCGCCGCGACGTCGCAGCCATCTTGTTTACATGTGTTCCACAGCGGATGAAGATGCGAGGGTCGCAGACATTTTCATCACATACACGGCAATGGACAACCGATGATAGCGTGCATGAATACAACGTCAGATCAAGTAAAGCCGAGCGATTTGTGAGGTTTGATCTTTTCCAGGAGGCATTTTTGTCATGCAAATGTACTGTATTACTCTAACACATTTTGTTTTGAGAAGCCAAACACTTTACGTAAGCAACCCTAATAACTAATCGGAACAACGTTTCTCATCACCGAAATCCGACCAGAACTGGGCTCACGAGCCCAAGTGTGGGGAAAGTCACTGCTAATGTACTACACTGCTGATGGGGATGTCATGCAACTTCAAGTCAAAAACTCCGAACTATCCCTTTAAATTAAAAAAAATGCTACATCATTGGATGAAACTTGGTTTAACATTACAACTTCTGACAAACACAACATACCACACAAAAGATGATCTGACTTTCTTTGAAGTGCCATCGCACATAAACAATAACATTTTAATCATACAACACATGTATGGATTATTATCAAAATATATTGGGAGTACTCTTGGATAAAATACCTTGCTATTACAAAGAAACTAAAATTCATGTATTATAAAGTGTAGCCAGTAATTTAAACATAAACACACAAACAAACTGACCAAGTCATGCCCATGAAAACCTTGTTTGCAAAGGAATGAAGGACTTGCATTAGTCCGATACCCTTATCGGCAAGGTCCATAGCTTGCTGAGTGTGTGTGTGTGTGTGTGTGTGTGTGTGTGTGTGTGTGTGTGTGTGTGTGTGCGTGCGTGCGTGTCTTACCCCCATGGTATGAGACAGTTGTTCAGCAGTGAGACTGAGGTTGTAGTTTTGAGCTTCCAGTCGTCGACACTGGCTCTGCAACACTTGTCGCTCCAGACTTTGTTCTGTGGGGTGGGGTTGGGGGAGCATAAAAAGGACAATGAGTGAGTGAAATAAAAAGCAAAGCTTAAGGTTTAAGGGAAGTAGAATTTGAAAGTATTATATATTAGGATGAAGAAGGATATGTGTTATCCGATGTCGGAGTCAAATCCTGACTATTACAATAATAGCATTAAAAAGGATTGGGGCCAACCGGGATCTTTAGCTCCATCTTGTGGGCAAAACAGGCAACAACTTCATTCAATTCATATGCATTGAAATGAACACCAAAGGGCGTAAGTGTAAATCATGGACAGTCGGTCTAATAACATTTGTTGCTAGGAATTAAATATTACAGAGTAAATAAATGAGATAACTGTCTTTACCTTCAAAATATTCCTGATAAGCTTCAAATATGGATTCAATCCCTTGCCACTTGGAAGTTGGCGCCTCCTCTTCCTCCCCCTCCTCCTCTTGGTCCTCCTCCTCTGAGGCAGACAGGTCCTCCCTCGTCCCTGAGGTGTCGCGGTGCATCGGTGCGGAGAAGTGCTGCCCGTTGGGCTGAGGGTGAGCGTGCACGAGTGCATGAGCTGACGGATGCGTGCTTGTTAAGTGTGAATGAGAATGCGGCCTGCCGGGGGCGCTCTGGAGCTCGGGAATGTTGTAATGGACAGAGGACTCCTGCAGGGGAGACGACTCTGACATCCCTGTGGCCACACCTGACAACACATAATTTTAAAGTTTTTCAAGGAGTAGTGAAGGGCTTCATTGATGAATATTAAGCTCTCTGTGGCAATAATTGCCATTATTTTATCAGGCGATCTTTATAAAAGATGAAACAGAGGGAATATAATGATACTTGTCATAATGTCCCTCAGTTAAAGGTTGAAATGAAAGCGGTCGTCAGTAATGTGAGCTCTGAGATGTGGTGATGGGACTCTTTAAGTAATAATCAAATGTCTCCTCAGAGATAGTCATTAAATGAGCTCAGAAAAGTATTTCCTCACACTCAAAAGCCATATCACAGGAGATTCAGGAAAGATATCCATTCCAATTATTCCAAGGCTTCCTTTGTTGTGTCCTGCGGCCATTCTTGGCTGGTGCTGCTTACCTTTGTGTTTCTGCAGCGCCTTCTGAGTGGACTGCAACACAGATTCATGGAACTGCTGGGCAAATTCTTCCGGGGTGAAGCTGTCCCAGGGTTTAGTGCGACCATTCATGCTGTGGAGCCCCTCTTTAGCCTGTAGGGAGAGCGGGGGCCGCAAGCTGTTCAGCAGGCTTGAACTCCTCTTGGAGATCGGGCCTTCGGTGGACCCCCGGGCCTTGTCTGGATAGACAGCTGGAGAAGGAGGATCCTTTGGTCTTAGCGTGTCCCCGAGGGGTTTTGGATGGCTATTAGGGGACAATGGGCAATGTGACGAGGGGCTGTGCGGCTTGACACCATTGTGGTCATCTGATTCCGAGGCGGGTTGGGAACATGATGAATCTGCAATTACGTGAGCATATTTTAGGCCATGTAAACACAAGTACTTACACTGGAAACTCATGTTTCTGTCTTTGTTGTATGACCATTTTATTCATTTATCTTTTTGTTTTGTCTTGTTTGTTTTTTTATGACATAAGGTACACATGATTACATTATTAATGGAAAAAAACAATGGTTACATCTCCACACACAACCTGTTTAGTTAATTATATCCACAGTAAGAACTTCATAGGAGCAACTTCACTATCTTTTCCTCCATTACCCATAGTTGTTATTTGCCTTTTTGTGGAAATGATGGGATAAAATGCTTGTAGGTTACTGTGCCAGCTGTTGCACTAGTAGGCACATGACGACTGACACAGCCAGGGTAGGCTCCAGCTCAACCTTGACCCAAACGGAACATGCGGTATAGAAAATGAATGAGTAATATTAGTAGTAAGTAAAGAAGTAAGTAGTAGTCGTCAGTAAGTAAAACTTTGGAATGACATTGGACCTGTTATTGTGGGAAAATCTACATTTGAAAATAGAGTATCTGTGTTTATATTACAGTGGAACCTCAATTTTCGTATGCTCTGGTTTTTGCACAAATCGGTTTATACCAAAAATACTGCTACAAATAGGTCTAGGTTTTCATACACTGTCTCAGTTATCGTGCGACCAAGCGATGTGCCTGACAAACTAGTCCACGGAATGGAGTGCCCAAACAAACCATCCTCAAGTTGGTGATTCAGTCTCTGTGAAGAATGGATGGTGGTTCTTTCAGAGTTGGGACACTTTAGACAGAGTTTGGCCATGGAATCCTTTAATCATTTTAATTATGTGTTTGTGGGGTGTTTATTTGTTCATAGGATGCACACAGAATGATGAACAACTTCTATCTGTCTCATTCTTTCCTCTAATAAGCACAGTGTGCTGTACGCTAGTGGGGTGTTCAAGAACACTGTGTATTTCTGATTGTTCGATGAATATATGCTTCTTTAAAAAAATTAAATATGGTTGCAACTTGCAAAAGCCAGAACTTTGATAAAGAAGGTGGGAAACACTATTGCATTCAAGAAAAAACACATTGCAAAGTGTGACGTTAGCGTTTGTCATAGGATTATTAACAGGATTGTAATGTAAAGGTAGGAATCTTTAACACAATTTGCGGAGGGAACAGACATGTTACAAAATGTGAGCTGGGCCGGTGTGTGTAACGACGATTGTACCTGCTGCTGAAATTTACAATAAAGTTCAAGCAAGTGTACAGCTCTAGCCGTCCACTCCGTTAAGTTTATAACAGACGAGAATGAAACAGCGTCTGCATGGCTCTTCCTCTCCCTCCCCCGTTCTTTCCACTCTTCACTGTGTTCACCAACATCAGTCTTCAATAAAGATAAAAGTGATGTTAAATGTTCATTTCATCCACTTCAGTCATCATTTATACGTATTTTGCTTTGTTTTCTGCATGGAAAACTAGAATAATTCTCTATAAAATGTGTTTTGTGTTATATTTTTGTGTGTCTGAATCGTATTCATTGGATTTACATTATTTCTTATGGGAAAATCGATTCGGTTTTCGTCAGTTTCAGTTTTCGTCTGAACTTTTGGAAGAGATTAATGACGAAAACCGAGGTTCCACTGTATCTTGTTGGTGCTGTGGATGGAACTCATGTAGTGAATAAACTCGCTAATGTGACACTTCAGGGATGAGGAAGAGTGTCTCACCAGGGAGCTGTGCTGGAGGGCTCTTACACAGCGGATGAGGGGCATGTCTGATGGTATCCAAGGTAACACTCTTCTCTTTAATGGCTTGAAGCATCTCCGCTACCCTTTCATTATCTACAAGATGGAGGGAAGGAAAAAAAATCAAAATGATGATTGATTTTCGGCGTCTTTGTCTCTTGATGTGTGTGCGCTGTCTGACAGTATGTGCGCTGTGTTTCTCACAACATCACTGAATGTCTACCACTGACACTCGCCGTTTTCAAGATACACATATAGAGCCCCCATCTCAAATTGCATCATACATACAATTTAAATACGTACGTTAATGACACAGGAAATTGAGGGTGAGATGGTGGCGGCTGGAGTCAACATGTTAATGAGAGGCGGGTGCATGTGAAGCAGAACGCTCTCGGCTGAAGGGAAGCGTCTGTGAGCTGTGGAGCCCACTGAGAATGACTACAATGCTCGGAGAGCTAATGAGTATGAGATGGTTTTGCTTTGCTCTGCTAGAATGAGATGCAGCACTAATACGAGTCACTGGTGAAGATGTCAGCACGCCACATAAAAGGGTACCGGGCCGATGCTGTAAATTTTAATCTGTTCAGTACAGTGACATGCGAAAATTAAGAGCTGGGATGAGACACTCATAGCCGCCTTGTTACAACATCTCTTGCCTCTTCTCTGCTGAAGGGTGACATGGGAAAGTCTGAACATGGTAAGGAAGCGCTTCTTTTCCTCCAGCTCTGGTGCTCGGTCCATCTCCTCGGGAGTGAAGCGTGTGCTGAGTTGCTGGGGAGGAGGAGGAGGAGTGCGTTTCGACTGTGAGGCAGCTGGTGAGGGGCTACGCTCCCTGAGCATCCGCCGCCGCTTTCTTCTCTTCTGCTGCACCAGTTCATCCCGCCGGCCCACAGTCGTCAGGCTGAACATTTTCAAGAAGTCCAATTTCTGCTCAAAAAATTAAAGAAAATTAATCTGACTGCCAATCCGTAGGTACTTGTTTGTGTACAGGAAGCATGTGCGTTGTACCTCTGTGGAGTCATCAAGTTTCAGTGGGGGCTGCTCTGCTACCCTTCTTAGATGTGCCCTCACCTCCTCCTCATCACTTTCATCATATGAGTCATCCAGCTCATAGTAGTAACCTATGGAACACACACAGGCCATCACTTGACACCAAACTAACATCAACAACTTGCATAGGCCCATTTCCACCAAGCAGCTTGGTTCACTTTGGTACAGTATGGATTTTCTCTCTTTCATTGTAAAAAAGAGGAAATGCAACCACAATTATGGCTTTCCATTCAAAATTTGCACCATGAGGTGGTGAACTGAACCGTCATGCTTGGTGGAGATCACAAGTGCTGCTTTTCCACTGCAGTGGGTTTTTCACTTCAAACTAGTGTAACAGAGCAGAAACCTGGTTCGCATTGCCAGCAGTAAGTAAAGCTTGTTCCCTGTGAATGTCAGCCTGTGCCAAGGCAGCCCATTGTCATCGATTCTGTTCATAATTTTCATGGACAGAATTTCTAGGCGAAAGCGTCCATCGGGTCCAGTTTGGGGGCCTTAGGATCTCGTCTCTGCTATTCGCAGATGATGTGATCCTGATGGCCTCATCAGGCTGTGGCCTTCAGTGTTTACTGAAGCTGAGTGTGACGCTTCTGGGTTGAGACTTGGCACCTCCAAATCCGAGGCCATGGTTCTCAGTCGGAAAAGGGTGGATTGCACCCTCTGGGTTGGGAGTGAGGTATTGCCCCAGGTGGAGGAGTTCAAGTATCTCAGGGTCTTGTTCGCGAGTGAGGGAAAGTTGGAGCGTGAGGTCGACAGGCGCAGCATCTGCAGTAAGGCGGTTGCTGTACCGGACCATCGTGGTGAAGAGACAGCTGTGCTGGAAGGCAAAGCTTTCAATTTACCGGTCGATCTATGTTCCCACCCTCTCTTCATATCGAGAAGAGCCAGTCAGACAGTAACAGTAAACAGTAACAACGATGAACTCAACCAATCAGCGGCTGAACTAGTACCTTGTAGTGCTCGCTGTTGCCAATGGAAAAGTGCCAACAGCAAAGCTGAGTAGGTATCGTGCAGTAGAAAAGTGCCATTTTAGGTGTTATGCAACTCTGGCTGTGTGAGTACCTTTCTCCTTGGCTTCCCTCTTCCTCTTCTCCTCCAAGTCCAGTTTGCTGACGGGCCTTCTGTGTTGCTGAAGAATCTCATCATAGATCAGCATTGTGTCTGGCACCACCTGTCCCAGGGCTGACCCAGGGACCATCCCGACCACTTGTGCATGTCGACTGTGCCCATGGAGACTCTTCAGCCCAGCATTGCTTTTGACGGCTCCCTCCAGCTCGTACTGGCTGGTGAGGGACATGGACCCCCTCTGCTGGCTGAAGAAAGAGTGAGTGGATTTCTCTAGATCGGCAAGAAATGTGCTGGGCTCTGGCAGACCCGGAGGCCCTCTCGGTTGGGGATACTTTTCCATCCCTCCGCTGTCTCTCCTCCTGGCTACATCGTCATATTTGGAGGGGCCGAGGGGCAGTCGGCTGAGCTCAAAGTGTCCCATCCCTGAGGGATCGTGGTTGCGTCTGGACTCTGAGGGTGTTTCTATTAGAGATGCCGGGTTCCACAAGGTTGTGGGAGGTGGAGGGTGGTGTTCACGTGGTTGCTGGGAGGGTTTGGGGGAGATGAGGGGCGGAGGGGCACCTAAGTGGGAGTGGAGTTCTCGGTTTCCTGGTTCATGGTTATTTGGTCTGTGAACACATAATCCAACATGCTTATCAGTTTGGCATTCACTGAATTGAGAAATACTTGTGTTTCTCAAGTGTGGGTACAATACAAACATACAACACTCCTTATATACCTTCTAGTCTGTGTGTGCGTGTGTGTGTGTGTGCGCGCGCATGTGTGCATGTGTGTTAAAGGCAGACAAAGTAAGAGGATGTGGCCACAGCACACAATGTCCTCCAGATATCAATGGTAATTTTTTATCTGTTAGGCTCTGTAGTTCTTCCAATCACAAAGATACACAGACACAGTCTTCCACAGACACGCATTATTCTATAAAAAAGTCAAGGAGATATATTCTCCTAAAAAGCAGGCAGACACAAAAGAAATGGACTGACATAAGGATGCCATTTTTAGCAGGAAATAATTTGATAGAAATGGTATGCACTGCAGCCTCATACATACTTCATTTTTTGGGGTTGAAACAGATATTTACGTAAAAGAAAATGTGCATAATTTTGGTAGAAGTACTAGGTATAATCTCCCTGCTTTATTTAGTGCATATTTATTGCTTCATTTACCTGTATGTACATGCAAACAACATAAACTAATGTCAACAATGTCGTGTGCAATGCAACTTAGCAATTTTGTATATGATATATTAAAGTTACGTTTTTGATGGCTGAACAATACACATACTTAAGTGGAATACAAATCTGCATCAGTGAGAAAGAGAGAAAGGCAGACAGACACAGACTAGGTAATAAAACCTGGCAGGAGAACATGCTGCAAGAACAACATCACATTATCCAAGCCTCCCATTTCTGTTTATATTCCGGTATATGAGACTAAATGTGCATTATCTGCAATCTGCAGCCTATAATGAGATTTGGTGATTGTACCGTTGTTTTACTGATAGTGGACCTGTGTGCATCTCTCCTGTCCTACTAGTTCAGCATGAAGCAAACGCTCACATCTTAGTCACACACAGCATCACTAATACAGACACAGGGACAAAGGAGAGGAAGTAGGAGGCTTATGCGGTGCAAGGTTGAGAGGATTAGTCAAGAATTTGCCTTTGTGTAGCTTAGCTGTCCCACCCGCTGCCTGTCTGAAAACCTCCTAGCCAGAACTCATGAAACAGCAGTCATTGGGACCCCACTTTGCACTCTGCATCATCGCATAAACATCGCTGTCAGTCTTGTCTCCATGTCAGACCGTCAGACACAGAAGCTGGCATGGGCAGGAATAGAAGTGGCATGATGCTTCTGTCAGGGTTGATCTTTTTTGCAGTCCTGTCTGAAAACAAACCTTTAATGTTTGTCAGCTTTGGACGCTTCTCAACACTGTTGCCATTGTCCCATCTGACTAGTGTGAGCTTGGGATATTCCCTTTTGACTTTGAAATGGTACTGCACCAAACATACTGTGCTAACATTCTTGCAGTTTGCCAGACAGCAAACAGTTACCTCTGCTCATTGCTGCCACATAGTAGTGTTTCCCATCGATTCATTTATTTGTCGTGGCCCACGAGAACTCAATTTGGACTGACACATATACATTAAATTTTACTTTTTTAAAAATTATTATTATTTTTTTTTTTTATTGGTGCTACCCGCTTGCCCTAACTCAAACATATAATGGGACTGTCTGTAGCTTGTAGATACAACTCTGTACAGCAGATGGCATCGTAATTTCGCTTCCTAAACCTTAGGCCAGGGGTGTCAAACAATCCTACCAAGGGGGCAAAATTCAAAGCTTAAGGTCACGGGCATAACTAAATTTAATAGTCCAATATCTACTTTCCTATAGTGTCTGACGCCAAGAATGTATCCTAACTGCTGATTGGATGAGGCAGGAAAAGGGAATGGGAGACGGCTGAGGATATATAACTGCGGTTGTTTGTTTGAATAAAGAGATTGTTGATCGACCACCTTCTTGTGATCCTCTTAACGTCCCGGCAAAAGCTACGGTATTTTATATCAACACAAAAACATCACAATCCGTGAGATGTGTGACCCGGAAGAGTTTGCAACTGTGGAATGGGTGGATTGTACGCTTCCCAGCATGCTTTGCTGTAGGTAAAATGATCTCTTTTAACTGTTGTGCCTCTTTAAGGTTTTATTTTGTTCAGGCAGGATGTGATAGTTAAAGTGGTGTTGTGTTTAGTCATGTACAGTTAAATTACTGTTACTTTTGGTCTGAATTAGTAAGAATGGTTGTGCAATTCATGCTCGATATTACACTGTCAATCTTGTAACGCCAGAGGAGTAGTTGATACTAGAAGAATTTCTTGATTATGCAGATTGTTGCAAGTACATTGTTGAGGTCGGCGATGTGGTGCTAGTTTCCAAACAGTTCAAATGTTGCCCAGATTGAAGTTACAGGTGTCCGCCATCTCCTGGTGTAAAGTAGTAACTATTTGAGGCACTATATTTGCAGCTATAGCTTGTTAAATTCAGCAATGTTGCTTGTCGCAATTTTGCGACTTTGGCACTTACAGGGTTAACACACCTCATACACGCCTGGTCTCCCATAGGAGTAGCAGGAGGGGATTCAGTGTTGCCAATTTAATGATCTCGGAACTCAAAAAAGCGGCTTGCGACAAATCTAAATAATTTGTGCATTTCAGATAGATTGCAGTCCTGTGGAAAAAACTGTAGTAAAATGTTTCTGAAGTTAATCACTGGATTCTGAAAATTGTCATATAAAAGTTAGCATTAAAATTGCTAAGACATGAGTTCATCTAAAAAAAGTTTAAATGTAGCTATACAAGTGGATCATCACCTGTGCAGGTCTGACCTGTGTTCTGGTACTTCAGCAGTCCGTCCCAAGTCCAGGTGCTGTTCCAGAACCTGCTGGCGGAATTCAGACACCTGGTACTGACGATCTGCTTTCTCTTGCCGCAGCTTGCGTTGCCTTGCCAACCACCTCTCCTCCTCATTGTTCCTCGGAGAGATTATAGAGGTCGGGAGACCGGTCCCCACAGCACTAGGCCCCATGTAGAGGCTGTGCCCTGAGATCAGACTGGAAACTGTATGATGTGATTGTACCATTGCAGGGTGGAGTCCTGGTGCGACTGGTTTGGGAGCTGGAAGGGGGGGCTCTTTGGTTTTATCTGTGAACGGGCAGAAAGATCATCGTGGATAGGTGTTTTCAATGACAATGACGGGTCCACAGAGGTAGAACTGACACATACCAGCCCGATTAGGGGTGAGTCTCTCTGGCTTGGCTCGGTCCTCTTGCCCCCTCATGGCATGGAGCTCAGCCAGGTAGTGGCTCTCCATAACCTTGGACGCTTGCAGCTCTTTCTCTCTCAGCACTCTCTCCTTTTGCCTCTCCAGTTCTTTTTCTCTTTCCCTCTCCTTCTCCCTTTCTCTTTCTCGCTCCCTCTCTCTTTCCCGCTCCCGTTCTCGCTCTCTCTCAAGCTCCCGCTCCCTCTCTCGCTCCCGCTCTTTCTCTCTTTCCGCCTCACGCTCTCGCTCCTTTTCACGCTCACGTTCCCGCTCCCTCTCTCGCTGCCTCAGTTCATCCTCCAGCTGAAGCCTGAACAGAGAATTAGACAGGGGCATAGATGTGAAGAAATTTAATGGCTTAGAAATGAAAAAAGACAGCCTAGAATACAGTCACATTTAATACACATGCTCGTTATGTATTTGTATATCAACATTGGAAGGATTTTACCTCTCAGACTGCAGTGCTGAAAGTGAAGGGTGTGTGAAGTCTCCAGGATAGCGGACACCTGACAGATGCATATGGACTGCAGATGGATGGATGGGGGGTAAAGCTCCCCCTGCTGGAAGTGGATAGAAAGGTGACCTCAAAGCAGAGAGGCAGAATGGGTCATCCATCCTGGGAGATAAGGATTGCAATGGAAAAAAAATAGTGTCAGCCTTGGAACAGCACAGCGCTGACTTGCATTAACCTTTGTGCCTCTGTCTCCTTAAAGAAGAAACATCACAGTGTCTTCCATATTTCAAGAAAGCAGTGGTGTCTGTCAGCCAGCCTCAATCACCACACAGCAGCTGCCAGAGACTGTGTTGTGTATTACAACTGTGTGTTGCTCGTGTATGTTGGTGACATTCACAGCTCATCCCCTCATTAAACCCATTACAGTGCAGTGTATGATGGCTGCTGCACTTCTCTGATGTTGTGAGGCTGACAGACAGTAGGGGGGGAAGGGAGGACGCAGTCTATATGAAGGCCTGAAGCAAGCAAGGCCCTTCAACAGACTCACATACACACTTCAAGCGCACAGTCATACATAATGCAGCGTCAAAATGATCCCGTTTAGGAAAAGAAATTTTGCTGCTGGTACTTCTGAGTGACCACTACTCCTCTTGGAAAGACCTCCACTCCACTAAAACTTCAGACTGATGCAGTGTGGTTCAGAACTGTACTGTGGTTACCTTATTTAACAACATGAGAGAGGCAAAATATTAGATTTACCTCGAAGTACAATGCAGTACAGTTTGACACCACTCTAAATTGTAGGATTTATTCATTTATACCTGGTTTGTGTGGCGTCTTTGTATATTGTGCAGGGGGGCAACCTTTACCTTCCAATCCAAAATGATGTTGCTGCATCATCAATACCGTCGTCCCTGGTTTATCATGGTTAACTGGTTCCAGCCCTGACCGCGATAGTAGCATTCAATATGAATAAATTTAATATTTTTGTAGTTACAGCATAGAAAACCTGTTTATGCACTTCTAAAAATGTTTTTTTTAACATTATTAAAGCCCCTTAGGCATGAAATTACAAGCAGTACTATTAGCCTTGGGGAAGTTACTTCTTGTTGTAGTATCTAAAATGTGATGTGGGCCGATTTCATGGCATTAAAAAAAAAAAAAAAAAAGACTGACATCAGCCTATCGTCCATTTGTCATTTGATTGATATTGACAGCGAGTCTAACATTAATCTGCCATACACAGACGTACACTCCGCCAATACTGCTAGCTTTGTTTACATAACATTGCACTCTGCTTTTGCACAGGCTACGGGATCCCTGCAGGGACATAAGAGACAGCCGTCACTCACAGACTATAGCAAGCTACTGAGCTAACTAGTTAGCCTTCAATTTGTTTTTGTCGGACTGCAAGGATCCATGGCTGCATGGATGCATATATTTAAAGTAATAATAGGCCGTTGTCAACCACGAAAAACAGCTATCATTTCTTGATGAATACATTTTTGAAAAACCACCATAGAGCGAGGGAGCTGGGGTGTAGCCAGGGATGACTGTATACATCTATGGTAGGGCTCACCTGTATGGGGTGAAGGATGGGTGTGGTAGATAGCTGGGGTGGTAATATGCAGCTGCAGCAGCTGCAGTGGCGGGATCCAGGCCCAAGGGCAAAGAGGGCATACGGAGGGCATCCTCAGTTGTGGCATAGGGCCTAAAACCACGGAGGTACTCTTCTGGTACAGGACCAGGCGGCACTGCATTAGGTAACTGTCTGGGCAAGCTGTCACCATAATAAAAAGGGAGTTGTTGTGATGATAGTCGTTATACAAATACAAACAAGATATTGTAAAAATATTCAATGATACATAATGTAAAATTCCTTAAATGATACACTTATCTAACCATGCAAAAACACAACAGGAGGCAAAGCAGTGTGACACTCACTTGAGAGCTTGGAAACGTGAATCCTGCATTACAGCACTGGGGGTTAGACCAAAGGCATAGGGGTTTCCCAGGAGATGGGCAGGGACTGAGGGGCCACCTTTTTCCTGGGGGAGGGTCCCCTCTGCACCCAGGCGTTCCCTGCTGGCCCCACGAGGCCCTGAATCAGCCTGGGGGACAAAAACAGCGAGAGAGTCTTAGTCATTGTTCGGGCAGACATGTGACCGACACGCTTGTCAGTGTTCATGAAGCACATCCCGCGAGGAGGGTTGGGGGGAGTTCTGTATATGATGTAGCAGCGTTTCTCACAATCTCTCCCTTCATCTCAGGCACTTCTATCCACACTCTCACATGCAGCAGCTCCTACAAAATATAAAACCCATCACCGTTTCTCAGAGGAGACGTGCTGCTGAATGAAAGGGTAGAATGCAATACCTCTCAGCAACAGATGCCATTCTTATGATCAATAAGGAAGTGGTAATGTACATCACCAACACAAGAACAGGAACAATAACTTCTGTCTTGCATGTTTGTGTGTGTGTGTGTGTGTGCGCGCGCATGTGTGCGTGCAAAACTTTCACACTGGAACATCCAGAGGAAGGCAACATACAAAGAGAAACATCCCTCCCTGCCTGCGTTTCTCGTCAATCCTACATCTCTGTCACCTCCCTCCCTCTCTTTGGCAGCATGCTTGGACTCACTTATCCAATCCCACAACACAAACACACACTGGCAGGCAGGCACACACACACGCACACACACACACGCACACACACCCACACACACACACACACACAAACACACACACCATTTCAGAGCTACAAAGACATCCTGCTGTGGGAGTGTGTTTTCTGAAAGCTTTGGTTTCTCTCTGCCAACAAATGCAATTGCAGAACAGAGAATCTTGCAACCTTTGTAAGTTGTACTAGGGAACTGTTTATGGGGGGCTAGTAAGTCGAGAAGGAACAGCTATCTGCCACAAAATGAGACTTGAAGCAAGGGTAGAGCAAGAATGAGAAGGCGGGAGAAAAATGGTAATGAGGGCAAGAGGAGGAGGCAGTTCTAGTCCCCACTAAATTAACCTCTGGTCTGGGCAGGATTAGAGGGAAACCTTGCAGGCGCTCTGGCCTCACTGCCACTGATAAAACAAATCCCATTTAGTGAGACATTACCCTCCGCATCCTGTTTTTGCAACCACTGACCAAAACTGAAGCCGAAGAAGAATCCCCACATCTTTGTTTCGTAGATCCGTTTCCACTGTTTGCTTATTTTACTGCCCTCTGATTTTCTTTGACGACTTAATGGTTTCCTAGAAGTCTGTTAGCATCACAAGGAAGCAGTCAGTCTGCATGTAAAAGAAGATGTAGACTGCATGCATGAACTGAGTGTTTCTAGTCCTTTTTCCGACCAAGCAATTAGATAAACACCTTGTTTGTCATTCTTTCTTCAGGGCAGTTGCTTAAAACACCAAGTAAAGTACGTATTTCAATGATAAGACAGTACAATAATTATATGCGCTTCATAGCTTAAAAACACAATCACAACCTTGTAATATGTAATTCAATGATGAAATCAAATTTTTAGTTCTACTGAATGAAAAGTGGGTTAAGCCTGTGTTCAGTATTCAGCATCTCACACCATGCTTGGTGTGTGACAGGCCCATGCTTTTCATAATAATGGCTGCGACTCAATAACTGTTGGTTGGTGCAATGCCCAGATGCTGATTACCACTAGAATCAACTGTTCCTTTCCACCCAATTTCACAGCAATCCCATCATAAGAGGATGCAACAAAGCAGCCAACATGACAACAAAGCACGGTAGTCGTGCTGCTGCTATTTTGCAATTGCCATACTGGTGTCACTGCAAGTCCTCGCCATGTTTCAGCTGAACAACAAAAGATCCAGTCCTCTCTACATGCAAAAACTACGTACAAACACGCAAAGAGATACGCGGACATTAAAAAAAATCCATGCTCTCTACCAAAGGCTGCAGTCTTCATTAGAAAGATGCCCTTCATTCACTTGGCAGTGAAGGTCCACACACACTTTGACCTTTTCCCTCTCTTTAACAGCAGCTTACCATATACACGCCACTGCTCACAAATACAAGTGCACAGCCTTGAAGACTGCATCCATTTACAGCCGTCTTCCTTGAAGAGAGTCAGGCCCATAACCTCCAGTGAGGCTGGGAGACCCCGCACATTGTAGAGTGCTCGTTTATGCCTCTCAGATGGAGCCGTGACTCCAAATTGCCAATTAAAAAGCAATTACGGGCCACAGCGGGAGCAGAATCCTGCAGTCATTAAAGCAAAATGCCAACGCACCAAACCCTGCTGCCATCACTGCCTTGGCCATTACCCCCTGTATGAAAGACTGCCTCGTCTCAGCCAGAGAGACACTGAACACAAAGCGGGGTTCATACTGTATGTTAACACAGCAACAAACAAGCTTTTATGAGACACTGTAAAGGGGGCAAAAAATGAGACCACTAACTACAGATTTTCTTGGTATTCAGTGATTTCTATGACCTTGTAGCGCCCTGTGACCACAGGGGTCTTTGAGCTCACTGTAGTAAGTATCACAAACAGACAGTGACGCCATCTTTTTCACCCCCAGTGTTGTACTCGGCCAACCCTGTTCGACAACCCATCTTCCAAACTAGGGTTGGGCGATAATTTATATATATGATGATGTGTTTTTCCTGTGACTGTGCGACATGGCGCACTGTATTGATGCATTGGCGCCTCACGTGTACCAGAGCATGGTCCCCGTCACCGGAGAATAGCAGAGCAGAGACAACAAAAGACAAAATGAGCATGGCTGAAGGCGGAGGAAAAGAGGCGACTATAGACGAAGAAATTGTTGCTAAGCGGGGAGGTCGCTCTGTAATATGGAAGTGGTTTGGTTTCGATAGAGCACATGTGGAGCGAGACTACAATATGCAAAGTTTGCAAAGCAACGGTGACGACAAAAGGTAGGAACATGACTAATTTGTTCTACCATCTCAAGTGCAAACACAGAGTTGAGTACGGAGAGTGTGTCATGAAGCATGAGACAGAGTCAGCGAGCACGTCTACCCTTAAACAAGTCAAAAACACAAAACGCTTTTGCTCATGGCTTATGACAAGAAAAGTAAACAATGGCATGAACTGACTGATGCGGTGTCATTATTTAGCAGAAGACAAAATGCCTTTATACTCAGTCAAAAAGGACAATATTTAGCTGTATTACTGTTTTACAATTTGCAGTTGCTACTGAAATATATACTTGAATTCTGAATACTTTGCACTAATCTAGTTTGGTAGCCACTAGATGCACTTGCTGTACTGCACAGTTACCAATAAATGTACTTTACAATTTGAGACGTGTAGTGTATTTAATTATATTGGTTAAGGTTTGTAGGTTTTTATACAAGATTCCGCTGAATTTAATGATATCGTCATATCGCGATATATCTCAAAAATATCGTGATACATGCTAAGGTCCATATCGCCCAACCCTATTCGGAGCCCTTGTCATTCCTCAGCCTCTTCATTCTTTGGCTCCATAAGGCTGCTGGAGGCCCACATACCTTTTCAATTGTAGCTTGACCTCTTACAACTACACAGTGAGCATACAAACCCAGGCTAGTATATGGGTTTTTTCAATTACACTTTGACCGAAGAATGGCTGAAATGCTGACAGCCTTGAACAGCAATAGTCCCTACATCCCTTTGAATCTCTGGCTGACCTTTGAACTCTAAAAATGTTGTTTTGTAAAAATCCATGGTTAAGCTGAGTGAGGGTCATGAGAGGGGGAGTTCAGGCAAGAGGACAATGGCCTGCACCCGCATATTTCAAACTACATGACCTCCTCAGGGGCCCTTTGCGACACCACCAACTCTTCTCTCCCTTCCCCTTCAAAGCCGTCAAAGTGTCTGGGCGGGTTTGCGCATGGTGCCAAGTGCTGTCCATAACCGTGCACTTGGCCTCTACCATTAGCCCTGAGCTGAGATAAGAAGGTTTAAAGCAAGGCCATAATCCATAATCCACTCCTTATCAAAGCAAGCAGCTCTCCCTCCCTCTCTCTTTCTTACGCCCCACTACATAACAGCAACTGGGTGTCAGGACTCATGAGGTGGAAGATGCACTTGACTGCGTGGGTGAGGAAGGTGGGATTAGATGTGTGGTTGGAGGAGGGTTAAGAGGCTAAAGGCTGTGGACTTGGGAGCGGCTGCTGCAAGGGCAAGAGGGTTAAGTAGGGGGAGGCGCTGGAGGGGCACAGATGTTAGCTGCCGTTGAGGCTGTCACATCGATGTCCCGGTGGCAGCTGGCATTGTTTAAGGCATGGAGCCAAAAGGAGGGGGGTGGCTGAGTCTTGCGCCAATCTTCATTGCCCTGCTAGCTGTGCAACATGTACATATGTCAAATATGTACTACCATATTCTTGAGTAACAGGTCAGCAACAAAATCCATTAATCCCTTGTGAGCCTGTCTGTGTGCATGCTTGTGCTAACTGGCAAACTGAAGAATGAACATTGCAGCTTAGATGCCACACAAGGGAAGAGAGGGCGTACACAGGCACAGAAATAGAACAGCTATTAGAAAGGGGTTCATGTTTTTTTTTACCTGGCGTCCCTCGCTCCTCCAGAGACCGTTGCTAGTCTTGGTTGGAGCAATGGTGACGACGGGTGGAGTGTTTGGCACACTGTGACCTGCTGGGGGAACCAGAACAGGCCCTGGACCAAGAGGACCCCTCTTGGGCGTACTGACTGGAGAGCTGTGATTGGTCGCTGGCGATGACACTGGGGAGGATTCACTGCTGATGGAGGAGGCAGCTGTGAAACGACAAGAGAAGAGAAATTAGTACGATACAAAGCGTAAAATAGCAAGGTGATGTTCGCCTGTGCTACAGTATACACAACTAATAAAAGGAGAACTGATCAGTCATGCAACATGTGCGATCCTGCAGCTCATAGGACCTAGGTATTGGCATGATTAATCGACATATCAAGATTTATAGCTCTCAGACTTTGAGGGAATTGTTGAAATTTCTTCTTGGAATAAAGTGATCAAGATATCACTGATGAATGAAATTTTTCCAGATTCATAGATCAAGTCAATTTGTTCATATGCCCATCGCTCACAAAAACCCAAAGGGGGATTATAGCACTAGAATAGCAAAAAATAACACACACACACACACACACACACACACACACAAAAAGGCCAGATAGATGGCCCTAGGCCCCTATTATGAATTGACAGTGATTACGATGAGCAGCTCTGTGAAAGTCAGAGTCTCACCACGCCACGGAAACACAGCTAGAGAATGAAAAACTCACGGTGAATGTATACACATCCACACACTGATCTGCCATTCCGCTGCAAGCACGCACACAAACACTCACAGCAGGTGGTAAGAAGCTGCCCCAGTGAGCTTCTCTGCTGCGCCACAGAGGCTGTGCCACATTAACAAAACCCTCCAGGGACAGCCTTTAGTACAGGGTCACAGTCTGGTCACATGCTTCGCTTTCCTCACTTGTCACTTCCTCTCTTTTTGGTCCCAAAGCTCCCAAATGATATGCTCACATTCACACATCACTGTAGTTTCAGTTACACAACGGCATACGTTTACCTCACTGTATGCAGACAGCGCAGATTCCTAACAAGGGTGCCCACTAACGTTGTCTAATCTTGACCAGAAGGTCTCCGCAGTTCATCCCATAGCTCATCAAAATCACAGCATTATGCTGTCTAACTGTGTCACCATCGTCTCAATGGGACACACAGTGGATGAGTGCAAAAGAGCATTCTTGTGCAGGCTGTGTGAGCATCGACAGAATGTGCTTGCAATAGACACACAAAAGAAAAGCAGTTGAAACCACAGGCCAGTTTCATGTCTACTTCCGCCGCACCTATCACACCATCAGAACAAAAACCACAAGTCTCTTCCATATCACCGTTTTTTCTCGCAACAGTTACCGTGGCAACCGAACAGACAATATCATCTCATGGTGGGTGCGGTCAGGGATTTTAAACCACCTCATTCTGACTAATAACACTAAATAACGGAAGCACTCAATAATGGCAGTAAGGCGACGGTCCAGAAATCTGAAAATCCGTGGTGAGAAGAGAGGTGGAGGTCCATGAGGGGCAAGAAGACAACAGTGGTGATGACACGTGAGGTGAGACATGAAAATGAAAAATGAGATGGGCGGTGACCGGGATTAAAAAAAATTGCGAGGGAGAGTGCAAAAGAAGTGTGAGGTGAGACAATAGGTAGATGACAAGTGGTGCACATGGGTGAGTAGGGTGAGGATGTTGAGGAAGCATGTCTTGTCTACACAAAGTCAATTAGTGGCTTAATCCTCCCCCCCTCACCTCGAAGAGCCATTACTTTCCCCTGCAAGACTAGGCCAATCAATAGCTGCCCACTCAGCCTGCAGAACGAAGGTACGCTTAATACAGCTCTTGTGTCACAGTCTATTCACTCACCACACACATACACACTCAGCATACATGCACAAGGGAGGGGGAACAAATGAGGCTAGAAGGAAAGAAGAGGCAGAGATGAGATGAGGGAGGGGTGATCACACTGATACTGTACTGCTAAGCAACAGACCTCCACTCCATCTATTTCTCCCACCATCCCCCCCATCAACCCCTTGTTCCATCTCCTCTGCTTCCTCCTCCTCTTCCGTGTTATGGCAAGACTGGAGAAGAGGCAGAGCAGCCTAAATAATTAAGTGAGCAGCAAGACAAGCAGGTGAGTGGGAAAGGGAAATAAAAGAGCTAGCTGACAACAAAGAATATTAACACGCAAAACCTTGCTGTGATTCCTTTACCAACTCACTTGTCACCAAACACCCACACATTGCTTCTCAACACCCTACCTGATTTGCTTCTTTAAAAGAACAAGGGCCATACAATTCTATCACTTCTTCTAAAGCATATGATGCTATTTCATCTGTATTTGAATATGTTTTCTGTTATGTTCAATACAACACTGGAATTGAAACAGGAGTTAAGAACGTTCAGAGGGAAGTTCTCCCATACCTCGATTGAAACTTGCCAGACCACTGGTAAGTCACTATAGAGTGAGTTTACCCAGAATAGCCAAGCTAGCATTAATTGAACTTATTTACTTTTTGTGGACTATGGGTAGACTGCATTCATTTTAACATGACCATATTTCTGAAGGAACCAGTAGGCTATATGTACTTTATTTTGCTTTAAGTGGTTGATAACTTTAATGTGAAGAGGTCTACTTTGGCCTCAAGCTCAACTTTAAATATATTATATACAGTATATACACTGTATATACAGTATAGACACACACACACACACAGTATGTTATTTATCTTATTTATACAACACATAAATACAGTAATGGGTCAATGAAAATCATACATCTTTCCTATAGTCAGAAAAGGAAGTTAAATAAAAGAGCCACATCTAGTGCCAAATGTTATGTTAAAGCATATACACTCCTGACTGTATGTTTATGTTGCTGTCTCTGCAACCAGGGGCCAAATAAACCATCAATGAATTGCGATGAAACACCAGCATCCCCAGAAAACTACTGGAGATAAATTGCATATTTTGCATACCAAGCCCCTGCACCAAACCTGAAGGCAAAATCAGAATATTATGGCATAAAACTCTTGATGATGGGATGTAGGAAAGCGAGAGAGAGAGAATGGAGTCTCAAGGAGTGAGGAGAGAACGTGAGCATGGCATCTCAAGTTGTTTGATTTATGGGATTCTTCTTTCTGGATCGCCTCCTCTATTACCAGTCTCCACTCTCGCAGACTGCCTCCGCACTTGACCGCACCAGCTGAGCCACACATGCACACGCATTGAAAGCACAGTCACTTATTAACAAACAACAAACCAAGTTGTTGTAAGAGGCTGTATGTCCCTGCAGAGGCTTTCGCCTTCAACCGTGACCTCGGCCAAAAAAGCCAACATGTCATCACAGCTTCTCAGCAGGTTTCTTTCATTGAGTGCAGTAGGTTTTATTATGATTAAGCTGGATTGCTAACCTTTACACAGTTCCTTAAATGATTTGGTGTTGCCAACTTGCCCCTACCGAGCTCTTCCACCACTGGCAAACAGCCTAATCCACCCATCAAGAAACCCTTACCACCCCTCCTTCCCAGCATGCATTACAACATCAGCACTTAATTAAACCATCCATTTCACACCTGGGGTGCATAAAAAGCACCCAGCCAGCCCTACATCCATATGCCACTGCACAACACGTGAGCTTCTGCACACATCCTGATGGACACAAACAAATGTAGCATACACCTGCTCCTGTGGTCTTGGCCACACACGCTGACAGCACATAAAGTCTGTAAATCTGCATCACCGTCTGTGTGTGTGTTTGCTTGTGCATGTGTGTGTGTGTGTGTGGTGGGGTGTGTGCCTGAAGATAGGGGGACGCAAGTGTGTGTTGTGGTGAAAAGAAGGGAAAAGAAGATGGCGGATAAAAGTGTGTCTTATGGTGACTGTACAAATGTAAGTGAGGAGAATCACACGCAAGGTTTTGTAGTATGGGCTTGAGGGTGGGGTTGGGGGTGTTGTGTCGTGTGAGTTGTCAAATGATCTTGTTTGTGAGTGTGTCAGTGACAGTCACAGCCTGAAGGATTTTGCCTTGAAGATAAATGCACAGCGCAGCCAGCCTGTTCAAGCTCCAGGCAGGCTCCAGATGGAGAGGTCACAGACACACTGCCTTGCTGTCCCAGCATGCTCTGGGTTCCAAGAAACAAGGAGAGCCTCCAGACCCACACGCACGCATGTGCACACATGCACATAAAATTTGATAAAGACACCAGGTTTTTACAAATCTGCGAATCACTTCCAAATCATCTTTGTTTTTCTTGCCAATGCACTCCACTATCTTGTGCACCTTTTGTTCTCTCTCTGTGTGTTCACTCGATTTCCAGGCAGGGTACAACAGTTGGTATGAAACCAGTTATGACATTTTGTTGGTGCGTCTACAAGCGTGTGAGAGGAAACAACTGTGAGGATTAAACCCAGATCTGCCTAATTAATCACATATCAGCGGGCCGTGCTTTCTGAGGCAACGTGTTATCAGCAATTGTGTATGTGTGTGTGTGTGTGTGTGTGTGCGTGTACGTGTGTGTGTTTTGCGCCACTCTGATGCTCATTATCCATCACCTCCCTCTTCAGGGCAGCACTCAGTACACAGAAATTCATTATACTTGCCACAGACAAGTGACAATGCATGTGTCTGTGCGTGCACGTGCGCATGAACATCAACGGTGCTCTGGGACTTAAATCAGTCCAGCAGCTGGAGGTGGTGATAGCAGCACTCACACCAAGCTAATTCCTCCAGGCCATGGGACAGTGAGTCATGTTATCCCATAGACAGTATGCTGCACAACTCACCTCACCATGGCGCAGAACAGATTGAGTCAAGGCAGCCCATGAAAAGACGGCAGGCAGCAGCTTGCTTGCTTACAAGTTTGCAAAGACAACTGTTTGCATGTGTGGGGGTGTTGGGGTATGTGGCCTATAAATAAAGGCTCAGCAGACGGACGTGGCTGCAGCTCCGGGGGTGACATGTCTCTTTCCACCCCAGGGTCATGGCTCCAAACAGGAATGGCGTCGCTTGCCCTTGTGCCCTGACGAATGACTCATGTACATAGTACATCCGAGACTAGCCAGGCAGCATAGTCAGCAAGCCACAAAAATAGCAAATTTGTACTTTTAATTAAAAAAGGGCTTCATCAGCCATGATCTTGTGCCTGTTAGTACACAATGACAAAAAATGAACTCTCCAACTTGAATTTATATATTCTCCTCTTGCAGCAAGATGGAAACAAAATTAAAACCCAAGCAGCCATGCCGGAAAGAAAAGAAGAAAAAAATATTCTACAAAAAAGGCGAGCCCAAGACAAAAAAAAAAAGGGTTAAAAAGCAGTTGACAGAAATGGCTTCTGGAAGGGGGGATTTTTCTTTTGGAGTGGAAAGTAATCTGGCATGCATGTAGGGTTGAGGATGCGAAGTGAGATGAAGGGGAGAAGGATCTAGACAGAGGTGATGAGAGCTGAGTCTTCTCACTATCTGCATGTAATAAATTATATGCAGGGGTGCCATGTGCCCAGGGACAGCCGGGATGCAGAGGGGGCATCTGATTTAAGAGCTAGAGTGAGAGTGGACAACAGAGCTAGCGGAGTCTAGACATAGATATGAGAACACAAATACTGTATACACACACCTCAATAAACCTAATTCATAAGAATTTTCCTATTCAAAGTCCTGATCATGTTTTAGCACGTTTTTATGTATATTTATGTATATTTAGTTACTAATAATTCCAGTAGGATAATTGGGAAAACTGTATGATGGGGTTCATGCAAAACCACGTACTATATGGACACAGATAAAGAGCACATTAAGTGTCTCAGTAACAATAGCTCCTCATCATCCCACTTCAATCCACCACTATTAGCAACTGTCCATGAAAGACAAGCACAAATATAGCAGGAACACATCTCTGGCACAAACACAACATCGAAGGAGGCTCTGGAGACTCTGATTTTACGCTAGCATCACAATGTTACCTCGTGGTTCTTCTGCCTGTTTTGCCAGTTTTCTGAGGGCTGCGGCGAATCCAGAGTGAGCCGACTGTGAGGCCGGGCTTCCATTGGCTACGATGGAGCCGTTAAGAGGCGACGGGGTGAGGGGGCTGACAGTCGCCGTTGTACGGGTTGCTGTGGAGATCATTCCTAAGGATGGTGACTTTGGCTCATGGCTCATGCCTGAAAAGTGGACAGAAGAAATAGGAGCATTTCAATACTCAATACAGCATTTAAATGAGCGAGCTTTCAAAAATGTCTCCAGACATTAGTAAAGAGAATACTCGATTGAATGAGGACTATGCAAAATAACAATAGACAAAATGGATGCAAAAAAGGACACATGAAAAGCAGCTCCCGTGCACAGTGACAGTGTGCTGCTGAGTTTCTGTGACAGCTGGAGAGAATGGGGATGTAAGGGGCCGAGGGGCTTCCATTGTATAGTTTTGGGTCAGAGGTGGAAGGTTACGAGGGCAGGTCATCCTTCTTTAGCCAAGAACTAAAAGTCTGGCTGTGTGTCTGCTCGAGGTCAAAGGTGAGACTATGCACTACACAGGAACGCACATGCTCTGACACAATCTGGGTGATTGTACCTTGTGTGTTAACTATGCGTGTTATCACTGCTCATGGAAATCGCACATTTTTAGCATAAGACAGTTGGAGGGGAAGAAAGGGCGGGAGGTGGTTCCTTTCCTTCCCGTCTGTGTGTGTGTGTGTGTGTGTGTGTGTGTGTGTGTGTGTGTGTGTGTGTGTGTGCTCATGTGTTGAAAGGTGACACCGCGTTGACAGCCCCTCAGTCAGTGGAATCCCTAAATGCCAGAAGGGCGTGTGGTAGCCTTACATGCTCCGGCAAAGCAGACACACAGAAACACTTGAAGGGCAGCCAAAAGGGCAGCCTCATAGTGTAGCGTGCATAAAAATGGCCCATTTACTTTTTTCCTAAAAGATATATCAATAGCACAATTGTATAAATGGGGTTTACATTTGAGTTTACCCTGGAGGCTGTGGGGGATATAAAAAGACTCTGTGGAACAGAGTTACACGCAACTCTTCGTGTGTGCTTGACACATACACACTGACACAGCAGCAAGTCAGACATGAGAGAGAGAATAACATTCCCATATAGTCCTGTCTTTAACCCCCCAGTTACCCGGTGCACTCCGTGTGAACCCGGCGCACAATTAATAATAGAGTCAACAATGACTACTGACTGAACAATACACACTGCAGCATTGGGAGAATGGCAGGCAAACACACACACACACACACACACACACACACATATTGCCCTGTCCAGTAATGCAACTTAGTTAACCCTTTTTCTGGTGGAAAGAGACTGGAAAAGTCAGTAAGGAGGGTAAACAGATGAAATCTATCCACAATAATGATAGAAGGCTGTAGGTCCACCGCACACATGAAGCTACACAGTGAAAGAAGACAAGCATAAAGCTTGACAAAAACACACAGAACCACACATCCGGAGGTCTGGCCTCAGTTCATCTCCCCCACCCCTCAACCCCCTACCACCACTCTTCCCTCCCAAGAGACAAACAGATAGCATGGTTGTAGCTCCTTACTGCACAAAGGACTGGAAGCGCCTGGATCCCCCATGTCTGCTGCATCTTCAGCCCACACCAGTGCACACCGGCGGCCATTGACAGGACGTACACCATCTTCCTGCTCAGCCTCTTGCTCCCTCGCGTCTGTCTATCTGCTTTTGCCCACCCTCGTCCGCCTGCTCTGCTTCCCCGCCTGCCTTTTCCTGTCTGTGGCGCTGCCTCTCACAAAGACCGTTTGGAGCTTATCTAACAAAGCAATACACCACACGCGCTGCCTATCTCTCCCCTCCGTGCCCTCGCTCTCTCCCTCTGAGTGAGAAAACAGAAATTCTTAGCCTAGCAGCTGCTGCGATGTCACATGACCTCACCCCCCTTCCCCACCCACACACATAAACCTCCCTCCCTTCTTCTCACTATCCCTCCTCCTCCTCCTCACCCCCCCTCTCAACCAATAATTCCTTAGCCATTTGTAGATAACAGACACAGGCATGCGTGCCCGACCAAGGCGGGCTGGGGGAAGGTGTAAGCGAGGGAAAGCAGAGGAAGATGCTCAGCCCTTCACCATGTCTGACCCCTCTGGCGGGTGTGCACAGGCTGTATCTATGTGCATGTATTGATGCAATGGAGAGCACTAAGGAATGGTAAATTCCCGTCTTGAGAAAGAAAGACACGTTGAGGCCTGTGTCGAGCCCTCAAGCATTGCAGAAAAGAAAGAACCTCGGTTATAGGAGCATTGCCCACAATGAGCCAAGATCAATTAGCTTTATGGGCATGACTGGCGTGTCATGACTATTTTGGCATTCAGGAGAATGGAAACACTGACTCAATAGTAACTTCTCTGCACCAAAATTGAAATGATGCATTTATGCTAGACCAATTGTAAGCAGGGTGATAGTGGTGGAGAATACAGGAGGGAGTAAAAGTGTAGCTCCCCGCAGAAGTGTGACTTTGTCCTTTTTGTGTGTGTTGTACTTCCTCCTGCTACTGTACGCCTCTTTTCTCAGCAGAGGGAGGGAGCGGGCAGGCCACAGACATGACATGAGGTATTACCTTGGGACAGAGCTATACGGTGGCGAGAACAGAGCCAAAGGTCACCCCTTGACAAAGCACAATTCTGTTCTTCACAACATGCTCTGGCTCTGGCTCTCCCCATCACAACACAGCTCAGCCTGCTCTTATCATCAGGCAACCACCAGGACCCAAATGAATCAGTTGTGAACTGTTACATCTTTATAACAAGGGAAATAGCTTTTAAATGTGACACTTTGCTGACAAAAGCATAAACAAACACCACTTAATAAATCAATTATTACATGTAGAGTTTGAACAAGGACCCCTAGCTCCACATTAATCTTCATTATAGACATTGAGGAAAATGATATGCGCACAACTTTGTGCCATCAATTTTGGGGAAGGCTCTTTCCTGTTCCAAAGCTGGCATGTTTCCCTTTACATAATTATATGGTGTAACACCACTATGTCACAGAGTCATAATAAGTGTAATAGAAAGTAAAGCAAACATACACAAGGCATGCAAGCCAAGGCTTTTGTAGGAGACAGCACTCCACACGTGTCAGCCTACCTCCTGCATCCCTCACATACAACGCACTTGGTCAATCCTACAATGCTTGTGACTGTAGGCACTTCAAATATCCAGCAGATGGCGTCATCTCCCAGTTAATTGTTTAATGCGTCCATAGAGTGCTCTTCCGAACCCTTTCAATCCAGTAGCACATGAGACATGAGGAAACTAACTGATTTAACCGAGTGCCCCAAAGGGGCATGAAAATCTTAAGTGAAGTGAATACATGTTTTGAAGTTTGGAAACGATGCACAACTTCAACAGTTGCACTGACAACCTGGTTGTTAAAAGGAATCTGTTACAGACTGAGCTTCCTTGAGCTCTTAACCCTTTCATTCCGTTACGCCCTGAGGGAAAACAAAACAAAAGGCCTGAAGAATGGAATGTAGATTACAACAACCCACACACATACAAACATGATTCCGCCCATAAACACACACACATACACACGCACATGGCCTGAGCAGATTAACTGCTAAATGGCATACAGTAAACATGCAGTTTTAACACCCCACTGGGAGTAAAGCCGATCACTAACTCCCGTAGTCAAATAAACACACAGGTCCACCCTTTTGCTAGTTGGAATGTAGATTACTTGTTCTCTCGCTCTCTCGCACACACACACACAGCTGCACAAATGCATGAAATAAATCCTCTTGGCTCCTGTGTGCCCCGGCCAGTGGGTAGATAATGCAGTGGCAGCTTTGGCAAGTGGTTAATCTTTAACCAGGAAGGGATTTTCCTATCAGCTCGTTAAAACTAGCAGTGGTGTCCCATCCAACTGATCTAGCTACCAACCCATCTATGTATACGCCAAGTTCAACGCAGTAAAGCTGGAAGAGGATCGGTCCACAACTGTGGAAGTATCGTTCACTCCAAAGGGAAGCAGATGTATTTTTAACTAGCTTGGCTTGGCACACTTAAGTTTTAGTAGCCACAGGATAAACAAGCGTGGCTGCAATTCGCTGACGTGAAATATTTGGCAAGGGAGGTGGTTGTACAGGTTTGAAAATCGAGTTCCAAACTCTCATACATTTAACAATCTTGATGTTTGTTGACTCTTTCCACTGTGCTAATGGAGCAAATACACAATGTGCACTGTACGGGTTCTCCCAAAAACCTGTTTGAAGGGTTTCACTTTAACAACTGTTGCTCTAAGCAGGAAAAAATTGACAACTCTTCTTTGTCAGTGGATGAGCTTTACTGACATGGGTAGAATGGTAACGGCAACAACGGTTGTATAGCTGGCAAGTGACTTTCATTTTATTGTGTGACCAGCAAGCAGACAAGTAGAAAAAACAGCTCATATCATAGAATCTGATTTCTGCGAAGAGAGACTGTGTCCAAACCACACAGGCTTCGCTCACTGGGGGAAATTCAGTTTGAGGGCAGGTTCAACTTCCTGTCATGGTGAAATTCGCCAGGGTTAAGTAGCTCAGCCACTTGCACAGGTGGGATTGTAGTGTTAGCGTGATGAGAACTTGTCATCCGTTATGCCTGACGGCCTTGTTAGCCGGCTAAAGATGCAATGACAAGGGGGTGTAAGGGTGGGAGGAGGCCATGTAAGAGCATTTCTTACAATAGACAGACAGATGTAGAAATACAGTACTAGTGATGCTGCAATGTCGGCACGATAAATGCTTGCATTTATACACCACCACAATGGATTTCAAATAAAAGGATTAAGATGTGAGTGCAGTTGCTTCCCTGCAGATGCTTTGCCAGGTCTTAACTCACAAACCAATAAAAAGTGTATCGTTGTCAAAATACTTCGGGACCGAAATTTGCATAAAGAAACTGTGGAGTACAGAAAAAGCATCAAGGTCATATTGTCAGTTTAGATCAACAGGCATTTTTCAAAAAGGTTAAGGTAGGTGAGGCATGGATGGTGAAGTTTTGACATAAGTATACACAAATGTATGTCATCACACACACACACACTATTCTGAAGCACAGCAGGATAAACCTGCCCTGGTGGTTCCAGGTTTGTTTGACTTCAAAGATGAGATGTGAAGACAATCTACCCTCAGGCACGAAAGAACGGATGTGTCTGTTTGTGTGTTTGCACATGCATGGACACCTGCAAGCGCATGCCTGAGTGTGTGTGTGACACCTCTTGCACCTCGTAGCAAAGGCCAAGCCATCGTATCAGGGAAATCTTACAACGGCAGCTCTATGGCTGCCGAGCTGGAGAGTCAGAAAAGGAGAAAGACAAAGAAGTTAGGGTGAAAAAGAAGGGAGTGAGGAGCGAGGAATCAGGAAGAGAGCCAGGGAGTAATGCCTGTGTGAGAGCTGTCATTATACAGCAGGCCTCCATTATGCAGCTACAGCAGAGAACAGAGTACATCTCTCTCTGACCTCACTTGCTCTCACTGTCTTCAGTACAAACACATACACACAAATGCACACACACAGAAATAGAAAAAATAGAAAAGAAATAGAAAAGGACTGTGTGTGTGCACCTCATTATTCATCTCTCACCTCCTACTTCTGCTCTCCTCTAGTTGCTCTGCACACCACCACCACCACCTCAACCTGCCTGCCAGCAGCTTGCAACAAAAACACAAATTTCAAAAGACCAGACTGCATCTTTTCCCTCTAGTCACCTTCCTCTCCTTTTATTCGGAGACACAGAAAGGCAGTGTGTCTTGAGGGTAGGCACGAGCTCGGATGATTTTCTACCCCCCCCCATCCGACTCACCCACGCCGACAGCACCATTTCCTCTGTCTGTTAATTACATGCTGACTATGGTGGAGGTTGCTGTGTGTGTGTGTGTGTGTGTGTGTGTGTGTGTGTGTGTGTGTATGTGCGCATGTCATTTGGGGAGTGTGGCTGTGTTCTTAGAGACACCAGCGTGGGCGCGTGACAGCACAGTCTGGTTACGCTTCACAATGCTGCTTAGGGTGCAAGCACACATATGCAAACACACACTCAGACACGCAAAAAGCGTGCACACATTAGTGCCTTCTGTCTTCTCTGGCGCTCATGGTCCATGCCCCGAGAGTCAAGCTGTTGTCTGTATGGACGCACACTCTCAGCAGCCTCTTGCTGAGGGGGATGCTGCCCCCACTGCTCCCCTAACGACAGGGCCAGCTTCAGCACCAGCCCAGATGTTCGACTGAGAAAAGAGCCCACTCTTGACTCACCCGTCCTTGCTATCAACATCATCATCATCTATGTCGCCACCGGGTCCTGCTGACCTTGTCGTTTAAGCACCTGCTGCAGCGACACTAGGAAGGTGGCAGAGAGGCAAGACGTGACAGATGCTGTGTTTGTGAATTCAAAAGCACAAATGGAAGCAAACATGTAGAACAGAGGAGTTGCCATTGACCTTATCATGGCTTGCACCTGTGCACTGTTACATTTAAATTTCCAAGAACACACAAAGGCTGCATGTGCTGTTTGGTACAGTATATTCAACATTCTGTTTTCCATTTTCTCCCTCCACACCTCTGTAGATGAAAATCAAATAAAATCATTTATACTTCATTTGAATAATCCATTCATCCTTTTTCTATAGCACTTATCTAGTTGAGGGTTAGAAGAAGCTACAGCTCCAGTCCACAAGGCACATATGGAGATATAGATATATAGAGATATAGAGACAATCAGCGTCACTGAGGCCATGTTCACACGGGGAACGTTCCTGGGATTTTTTTTTTGGAAGGTTGAAAAGAAATTTGCGTCCACACTGTGCCGGATTAGAAAATGGTTGCACTCAGATGGGAACGGATCAATGGGTAAAAACGATGTACTGTAATACACAAGGCACACACCAGCGCTGTAAACAGACACGCAGACGGAACCATGTGACACACCAAAATATAGAAGAGGAAAGCACGCTTGCTCATAAGTCCATTGTGTTCCGGTTTCCAGGGCTCATCTAAATTTACGACCAAGTGGAATTACCTCTTCTTATTATTTTGGAGTATAAGACGACAAAATATCAGGAGAATGTCGACTGTGGTGAGTCTTGTCTGTTGAAATATTTAGATATTATGTTGGCGTGTCGTCAAAGCTCAGTTCTGGTCACATGACAGCAACGGGTTGGTGACATTGTTTTCATGTCGGCTGTCTACATGAAAACAACAAGCTAGCGTTTTCAGATTTTCCCAGTCTGAAAGCCCTTTTAATAAAATACCGTTTCAAGGCACTCAGAATACCGTTTCCATGTGGATGAGAGGCTGAAACGATAAAATACTTAGCCGTTGTGACTTGAAAACATGCATACGGCTATTCCGTGTGGATAGCCCCTGAGTGAGAACTGAGCTCAATGGCTGCAAGGAAGTCAGCTAAGTGAACTGCTACAGTATCAGTGACTATTAAAACGCATGCATTCATCCATTTTCTATACCACTTGGCCTCATTTGGGTCACGGGTAAACTGGAGCCTACCACAGTTGACTTCGGGCAAGAGGCAGGTTACACCCTGGACTGGTCGCCAACAACAATTCCCATTCCCATTCCCATTCCCTTTCACACCAATGGACAATTTAAAGGAGATCCGAAACCTCGATCTCCTGACAGTGCGAGCAACATACTAATCATTAGGCCACCACGCAACCTCTTTTAAATCACGTTTCATTAAAAAAGGCAATAATCAAAATGTAAATACTGGTACTGCAAACAGTGCTATCCACACTTATAAACTGTATGCCTTAATTAATCTCAAAGTTCATCATCTACTTGAACAAATAATCAGCAATCCTCTATTGTATGCCTTACCTCTAATAAACATGTGGTCCTCTCTACAGTTAATGAACAGGGTCCACTATTTGAGGAAATATGGTGAGCATTATTGTCGATGGTTACTATGCTTTTTATCTGAGTATAGGCAAACTGGGGCTGATAAAACCACAACAAGGATTTATTCATAAAGGCTTCCTTCTTTATTTCCATACAGAAACCATTCAGTCATTTCTATTTAGCAATATGACCTTCATGTGCAAAAATGAATTGAGCTTACAAAAAAAAGAGCAGCTCTAAAAAAAGAAAAAAGGTGCCAGATAACACAAAGCAGGCAACACGGATCATGTTGAAGATGGTGAGCTCTGTCCATGAGCTGAGCAAAACACGCAGTATGACAGTCAGCTGATTGAGCTGATGTCACAACTGAACGGTAGTGACGTGTGTGTGCTTGTGTGTGTGGCGGAGTTGAAGGGTTAATTGTTGAACAGATATAGGGGGAAAAGGAGACAAGATGATGAAATAGCAGTAGGAAAAGGCTTTTGTTAAAGAGTTGCCTGTAGTGCAATGCTTGGTTCACCTGTCTTACTTGAAGAAGCACAGAAGACTGATAGACACAATCACACACATACACAGGTGCAGCATGCATTATGTATTGAGCACACTCATATTAATAATGCTGAATGAAAGAGGTGAGACACCAGTTAACTACGGTCAGTGCCGAGTGTGTGTATGAGTCTCTTATCTAGCACGCTCATATTGCCTACGCTGTGTTTATTTAGCCTCTGCTTATCAGCCTCAGTGGTACGACAACGGCAGCAACAAATGGTGGCTAACACAAACGAACACACACAATCTACAGATATCTACAGCGAGGTTTGGAGTGGTGAGTGGAGCAAGACTTACTCAAGCGAACGGCAACCATTGTTTTACACAACTGACTCTGTGCTCTTTAACGTGATTTGGTGACAGTGAGTCAAACTGGTTTGGACGGCTTAAACTGTTTAAACTGCTAAGGAGATGTGGCCTATTAGTTCTCCCTTGTGCTACATATTGTATCCTCGTAAGAGAATATTATTGAACTAAAGACTGTCTGGAAAAAGTTTTTTTAACTAATATTTTTGATACAGCACATTATTTGACAAGCAAATTAATGTCACACACGCATTCCTTGCAAGCACATATCAACCACGCCCTCCTCATAGCCGGGTGATACACGGACATACCACCATGCATGTTCGTGAGCACATGGGAGTTGGTGAACACACGCAGAAATACACAAGTTCAGCTGGGAAATATAGAACCAAAAGCAATGTGCATTGAATAATAAAAAATAACCACAGGAAGTGTCTGGTTTGCTGTGCTGTACTTGACAACTTCCTGGTGTGCTGTTCGATTGGGTTGTCCCTACCCTGCCATCCTCTCTGTCTGTCACTACATCATCCTGCTCATTTTTTCAGAGAAGTGCTTTATGACTTCTTTGTTCAGCTGTCCTAAATGGTCCAGCGTCCCTTTACTACTGTTTTCTTAAACATCCCTTGTCTCCAAAGGGTAAAGCGATCAAACAGGACCCAAAATGTCACAAAGTCCCAGACTGAACTCTAGATAGACTGACAGATGTGGCGGCAGAAGAGGGAAAAAAGTGTGTGTGCTGGCCAAGCAAAACCTTCATTTCCTAGACATCCTACAGCGGTTTCTCTTCCATCACACAGGCAGACCACATAGCCATCCTGCCCTGACACACAAAGAGAGCGGTTTGCGTGCACCGCCATTTTCATACCATCTCAGGACAATGTTTTGTAATGCTAGTCAAAACTAAGCCATGCCCAGTGAAATATATTCCCACCCTCTCTACTGAGGAACTATGCAAAGCCATGCAAAATACCTTCTCTCTCTCTACAGTCAGTATTATTCAAAGCTATCAATGAATGCAGTTGATAAGGAAATGCTAAGAGAGTCACCTTTAACTCTTAGCTCCTTGTGTAAACAGGACAGGGAGCTGCTTGGGACTGTGCTAATCACTCTCTAAACAGCGCCAGGTGCTGATGCCACAGACAAACTGTCACCAACACTTTCCTGAACACAGCTGCCGTCTACCCCCACCCCAACACCACAAACATTACAAAAGGCCCCTGAAAACATGCCAACCTGGTAAGTTCACTGAGTAAAAGGGTCAAGGACTTTAAAAACGTCATGTCGTGGAGGGGAAACGTTTGGACTGAGCCAGCTTTGCATACATCATCTTTCACGCTCATCATATGCTCAACTATTAGACATACTGTATGTAAGTCTCTTACAGGAAGCAGAAATCCACCACAAGTTGAGAAGATGATGTGAATTTCATTCTCTCATTGTCAAGTCTGTCCATGCTGTTCTATCTTAATGTGAGGCAGAGAGCTTTTGATTCGTTGCACATACTGTAGAACTCAAATGGCACTCGAGTGCAGACGTCCAACAAAATATACAAGCTTGATATGCCAAAAATCATATTTGGGACTGGCAGTATAAACCACGCCTAGGCTTTATGCATTATAATTAGGTGCAAAATTAAGGAACATGTTGAAAAATCTGAATGCAAATAGGATTTCTGGATCCACACCACATTTTAATGGCTATTTCCTTGGCCCATGCTTCACGCCTCAACACTTTTATGTCAACGCGTTCAGTAGTTTTGGTGTAATCCAGCTGACATGCTAACAAGCATATGAACACATAAAAAACAAGCCCCCCTGGGGTAATAAATCAGACAATTTGACAACAGTGACACTACACACGTGTGTCAAATACTGCACACAAACACAACGGAAATTACTAAGGGCATACTCGCACTACGCCAATTGTATTGCGCTTGGGTTCACTTCACACCTCAATTGCAGCACATTCAGTACGCTTCCCCTCATTTGGCACCCCTGAAAAAGGTGGACCAGGTTATGACATGATTGCATGTATATTCACACACGTAGCTGAGTTATGGAATGAAATGAAATGGGGACATTTGCCGCTATGTGGACACAGAGCCTCCAGAGCCTCGGGACTGTTCTCCCTGAATGTTACCAGCATGTAGGCTTTCCCACGAGGGCAAATAGCATCCTGTACCAAGTCTACAACATGAAAGGTGCTTTGAAGGCTCTTCCAAGTCCCCATTTTGGAAAAGCTAGTGTCTCTTCTGTTGTTGTTGCTTAATTTATTGGTAGTAATGTTTCTTCTGTTCTTATTCACTTTCTTGTGTTTTTCTTTCTTTCTTTCTTGGGAGAATGAACAGAACAAGAATTTCATTGCAGAGCAGAACTACCTGTTTTACTGTGCATATGACAATAAAACTCTTGAATCTTGAATCTTGAAATGTGATTGATCTTTGCAGCTTTTTAATGGCAACCGACACATTTCATAATAGAAATAATTGGGAATACTCAAAATAATCCAGATGTCAAAACCCACAGCATGCTTGCTCACAAGCGCCTACTCTACACTCTCCACCACAAACATGTCATTAAATGAATGCTATCGCTCCTCTAACAAATATAATACAGTGTTCCCTAGCTACATCGCGTTTCACTGTTGCTTCTCAGATTTTTTAAGTGCAATTTTGCTTTTTTTTTTTTTTTACAGCGTATGAACGTGCATTGCGTTCTGCGTCCTTGTGGTGTATTAGAGCGATGTATCCATGCTCTGTTTTATGTGTCTGTTATTGTATTTACTAATGCTACCAGTCCAGAGTGTTGTGAGAGTTGAAGATGTGTGCTGCTGGAGTAAGTCCCACCACAACCTCAGATGGCTAAATACTGACCCATAACAGTCCTGATTGGCTAAGGAAGAACCCGCCCACTGTGTTCTGATTGGCTGTAAACCATTGTCAATCAATCTCCTTTGTGCAGCACTGCCGTGTTTCCTGTTTGCTATCATTTGCATAGTTGTATGATTGCTAGGGCGCATTACGGAATACTGTAAATGAATCTTCACTTCATGGAGGAGTAAAATACTACAATAGGCACTATATGTTTTAACAAGGATACAAAAATGCTACAGCCGAACGGCGCTGGGACGAGGCACGTCATGGGAGTGAATACGGTGAGTCACTTAATTTGTTATGTGCAAGAAATTCATTAAAATTCAAACGAAATGTGGACTATGACAGCTTTTAAACGAGACAAATGTGAGAAAACATTAATGCCTGTCTGAGAAAAGTGTGTAAAGTGTACTGTGAGGGTGTTTAAAGCCTTAAAACATATATAATAATTGCAAACAAAGTTGGATACTTGGCGGATTTCACTTATTGCGAGCTATTTTGGGAACCTATACCCAGTGATAAACGAGCGAACACTGTACTGTAACTGTGTATACTGTAAATATACAGCCACCATCTTCCGCAACTAACTTGGAAATAATCCACAAAGTAATGGGACAAGCAAACAGACTAAAGCACGAATGCTCAGTATGAGGAGGGAGGGGAAATCACACCCAAGTACAGCACGGTACAAACAGCACTAGCATTCATGCTTCTGTGTAGTCCCTGCCGCTGGAGCTGAGCGCGTGCCGTGCAATTCTCCGCCAAAATGCTAGTGGCGGCTAGTCAACACCCTGAGCAACCATGACACTTGTTGATTATTTAGCTTGTTAGTTTCCTTCGTAGTAAATGAAGAGAGTCCTGGTCTGATCCTATAACTGGAACTAATTTATGCCTTACAACAGTCACTTTTACCTTTAAATCAGTGGAGGGGGTGTTCGAAGGTGGTCTTATAACTGTAACCAATAACCAAAACAACCGATCATAGGTCTTGCTTAGTGCTGATGCCTACAGCTTCAATAGTATTCAGATGTGCGATGAGCACATTGTGCGTATGCGCCCGGACAGAAGCAGCTGTTGAACGTGCCCGCGCTTTGAGTGCAGTGAAGGCGCGCGCTTGGGAAGGATTCAACACTGTCCACCTGCCGCGCACACGCGCGCACACACACACACACACACACACAGGGTCACATCCTTCACTGGAGGGCACCAAATGGTCAAGAACATGTGTTTCTAGACGATCATAGAGGAGAATGTGACCTTTAAACGTGCTCCATTTGCTACCACACACTTTATTGGACTTTATTTGATTTAAATAAGCGAGTAAAGAGAGTAAAAAAGGCTTTGTGTTGTGGTTTGCATGATAATAACATCAACTATAAGTTAATTTGAGTGGGGAGGCGATTAGAGGGGGTCAAACCTTCAGGCTAATCTGCTTTTAACAGATAATTGTATGGCAAATCTTAACAAGACATACATTGAATAAGTGCTAACACTTGTATCGCTACTAACTTGGCGTACACGTACAACACCAACAAAATGAAAAACAAAGTAGCCTATTTTCGTCGATTTACAGTAGTTACCACTTCCTGCACACACCTCGCCATATGCTCGGTTCTTCAGCCCTAAATGTTCTAAACGTCATACTCACCGCAAACATCAAGAATGGGCTAATTCCTGGCTTGACTAAATAATGAGTAATCTCCTGGCGTCATTGGAGGTAGACGCGCGGATCCATTTCTCCCCGTCGAGACTTTTGTTGTCACGTAGGAAGCTCCAGCAGCACAGACGACAGAGGAAGGTTTGCCGGCTGCAGAGAGCACGAGAGAAGGGAGGTGGGGCTTCCTCTTCGGCGGGGGCAGGACAGACAGACACGCCGGAGGAGGGGGGTGTAGGGCTGGGGCATAAGCACCTGCTCCCCCCCGCCCCTTCATCCACGCCTCCAAGCCTGAAGGACAGACTCTTCTTTGCCCCCCACCCCCACGACATAAAAACAAAGTAGTCACTTCCTGTTTCTTGCAATCTATTATAGGGTAGCTTCAACTTAATAAAACAAAACAAGTCATACAATCTGCTCAGACAGGCCACTTCATTAAACACATTACATCTGCACAATATAATGAGAGTACTATCTTGACTGTACTGCACGATCCATCCATTTTCTACCCCACTTGTCTTCATTAGGGTCAAGGGTGAGCTGGAGCCTATCCCAGCCGGCCTTGGTCACCAGGCAATTACAGGGCACATACTGTATAGAAAAACAACCATTCAAACACACATTCACAAATATGGACAATTTAGAGTGTATATATATATATACTCTAAATATACTCTAAATACTCTAAATACAAACTAAATACAATAAAAATATTAGAAAGTGTAGCTCTACACCAATGCAGACTACAACTACAATAATAAACATATTGTTCATCAAAACTTATGGCTATACTTGCCCCCCATCCCCACCCTCATACAAAACCAAATGCACCGTTACAGTTAAATAAATGTGGTAGTCCTTACAATCTATTTTTCCCCATTTTTCATCTCCCAAAGCATCCGTTAAGAAAACAATACAGCCAGTTGCTAATATGAAAACAAAATGAAATAATAGATTTCTATTTTTAATTGAAACAAGCAACAAGTGTAAAGAAAATGCCCCTTTGTTTTGCTATTTAACGGCGTCGCACAGCTCAT
The DNA here is from genome assembly GCF_027744805.1 of Dunckerocampus dactyliophorus. Lineage (NCBI taxonomy): Eukaryota > Metazoa > Chordata > Actinopteri > Syngnathiformes > Syngnathidae > Dunckerocampus > Dunckerocampus dactyliophorus. The sequence goes on along the minus strand of NC_072821.1, from coordinate 11,480,987 downwards.
GAAAGAAAGAATGAGGTAATTCCAGCAAGCGTCCACAAGGGGACAGCCACCAACCAAGAGCACAGTGATGATGACAACCTCTACCAACCCGGCCTGGTTTATCAATGGTTTTACTTTGGATTAGATAGCAGCGGCTGCACAGATTGTAAAATCAAAGCCATTCTTGTAAGCAATAAAGGCTGCACTGTTCTCCTAAAGCCTAGGATGAGAATTTGGATTAGATAGGTGATACTGCATACTAGAGAGGAAGTGCAATGACGCACTGGGTTGATTTTTACATAAACCTGTACCTGCACCGTGAAGCAAAGCAAAAACACTAACAGCTCATGTTTGCACTTTAGATGTCATGACCTTACCCTTGAATGTGCTTATGGATGCACCACTTGTGCAGTGTGTGATATGGCCTGTTGTGCCTTGTCTTTCATCCAAGCGCTCGTGTATCCCTCACCTCCATTTGACCTGCTAGTGAGAGTGAGCAGGTATAATGACGCGGCACGGAGACCTCCGCCTCTGATGTGCCTCACGCCGTCTGTGCACATGCTACCCCTTTGGACAGCTTTCTCCTCACTGATGGAGACACCTTCTGTTCACTTAGTCACATAGCCTTGTGTTATAATCTCTTTCATTTAATTAGTCTTTTTTTTTTTTAAAGCTTTTATTGTTGAGTAATTTCTGGTGATTTGGCTTTGCTGGCGGTGACAAGTCATTTCACACCGGCATTGCAAATTTTCACAAATATGTTTCGGTATTAAAGGATAACATTAATATGCATGACTTAATTAAGTGTATCATTGAAAATTTGTTATATGCTGTGCAGTTTTTGATAGCATATGCACACGCATGCTACGTTCCCTCTACAACTGCACATTTGTCTCACTAATGTAAATAACATGTAATGTAAAAAGCTGTTCCACACACATACTGTTAAATTGGTACAGCTCTTATACTGACTGGATCTCTTAGATTGTGCAGGTGTACCTAATGTTGTGGTCAGTGAGTGTACTGTATACAGATATTAACAAAGGACACAATTAAATGGATCTAAACTACGCCCTAGCTGTAAAGAGGTGTGTTTCTGTATTACATATCTCATTCCATCTTTTTCTCCTCTATCTTCTTTTATCCTCCACCTCGACATTGCTACTGCTAAACATTCCTCTTCATCTCTGCAGCCTTTACCCCCCCAACCCCTCTCTCTCAGCAGCAGACCTGGCCTAAGGCAGCGTTTGCTTAATTTAATAAAGGGGCTTAAGCTTTTGAGAGGCTTGTGAAGGATCTGACTGCTGTTACATTCATTACAATCTATCAGCCACTGGAGACAGACATGGCTGTGTGGAAGCTGGTGCAGGTTGAAAAAATGGCTCTAATTACATTTGGACCTATTTGTCCTCACTGGTGGAAAATTAAGTGAAAATTAGTGAAAATGATGGCAGCCCCCCATTCCCCTTCTCTCACAATGCCTCCTTCACACTTTTTTGAACTCACCAAGACAAATCTCCACACTACCAGCAACACACAAGCCTCATGCACCGCCTCCATTATGTGGACGACAAGTGGCATCTCCTTTAGCCTTCACCCTAGGGAGACTCAAAAGTCTCAAAAGGAGGATGTTTAAAAATGAGTCCCAACCACCGCCACTCACCCTCTGTGGATGGCGAGTACCCCTTCAGGCTTCTCTCCATGCTATCTTACATATAAATCATGTCTTTTACCAAACCATGCACAAGTCTGCATTAACAAATTAAGATACATTATACACCACATAAACAAGAGTTAATTCCTCTCTGACACTGATGGTACCTGCTGTAAAGTTCTGAATAAAGTTCAAGTGAGCAAGTGTACTGCTTTAACCGTCCACTCTTTATGGTTCAGGAAGTAACGGACTAGCGTGAAACAATGTATATGCTATATATACATCCATCGATTTTCCTCACTAGGGTTGCGGGGGTATGTTGGAGGCTATCCCAGCTGACTTCGGGCAAGAGGCGGGGTACACCCTGGACTGGTCGCCAGTCAATCGCAGGGCACATATAGACAAACAATCATTCACGCTCACATTCATACCTATGGACAAATTAACCTAACATGCATGTTTTTTGAATCTGGGAGGAAACCGGAGTACCCGGAGAAAACCCACACACGGGGAGAACATGCAAACTCCACACAGAGTACCCAAACAGAGATTTGAAACCAGGTCTTTCAGATCTCCTGACTGTGTGGCCAACATACTAACCACTCGGCCACCGTGTGGCCCATATACTGTATATACATATATGGATTATCATTTACGCACACGTTGACCACAATTAGTTTGAGAACTAATTAAAATATCATAAAAATGTTTCACTGCGCTTTATTTTGATAAGCATGCACCGGAATCGCCTGTCTGCCTTGCTGGCACTTGTGCATGTGCGACCAAATATACGACACATCTTGTGTTGACTTTCACTTTGTTTCTTATTATATGGAGAATGAACAATAGCCCTAAAATGTGTCGTCAATTGACGAGACCTTGTCACATGCTAAGCATATCTATGCCAGTGTGTGTGATCGCTCACGATTCAGTTTCATTCCACTTTCTGGCATTTTTGGTTACGTGCCTGGCTGGCAGCATCTAGCCAGCTCGGAGCTACAAGTGGCTATTACGTTCACGGGATACATCGATCATCACAACTTACTTTTTTAAAGTGTCACTTAACAATCTTGCTCTCTTGTTATCATTATAATACTTAAAACACACTAGTACTCAAAACACTAGTTGTGTGTAGAAGTTGTGCAACAGAAACACATAGTGTGTACAGCTTTAAACAGTGACGCTATCACAGGGGTCTCCAACAGGTCGCTCGTAAGCTGACTTTGACTAGTTCACCAAAGAATATTTGCTTCACCTCTTAGTCTTTTTCTAAGTGTTGAATTCAAACACGACACCTGTATTTAACGACTAACGAGCACACTGAGTGGATATGTGCTTTGTAAATAAAGTGCTATTTAAATGTTGGTAGTGCTCTCAGCAACTTTGCAATGTTCTCGGTTCATGTTTTTCTAGTTGTTGACAAAGTTAAACAAATAAGTTCATAAATAAGTTCTAAAAAATTGCTATTTGTCATAAAAAAAGCAGACTCAGCAGCGGCACAACAAAGCGGCGACAGCCCACTACCACAGCTTCAAAAAATGCTCGGGGAAACCCTGCTATGTATGTAAAAAAAGTATTTGCACAGTTACAGATGGCTGGCTGGGCCACTGTGTGCGTTGTTCCTTGGCAGATATCAAATAAAGGCTAATAGAGCTAATTAACATTCTGATGAGATGTTGAACCAACAGCATAGAAGCAGCTCGCGTGACAGGTTAAACAAGGAAGAGAAGGTGGAAAGAAAAGCCCTCTATTGTTGCTTACGTCATCTTGCAAAAACACAGAAGGGCTGTTAGACTTGAGTATCCATGAGTGCAATAGTCTGCTTCAAATCTACTTGACATCACTGGAAATATGCTTCTTATCTGTTCCCTCCCACCTATGTAAATACATGCAGATGTATGAGCACATGGTGTAAAGTGACATAAAGCAGAGCAGGGAAATGGAGATCTTAAATGAAAACGAATGGAGTAGGAAGGAGATCTATGAATTGTTTGGCTCTGTTCCCTCTACCTGTGTGTGTGTGGTGGGCCCTATTCACAGACATGGTGGTAATAGGCAGGGGGGGAGCCAGGATGTGTCTGAGCCACTGACCTGCCCATTAGCTCTCTCCACTCCGTTAAGCCCTCGCATCGATCACCCAGCCGCACATCATTGATCTGGAAAAACAGGCACGAGAGCACTACACACCCTCCGCCTCTCAGTATTGGTGATTGCATGTGTGTGTCTGAGAGAGAATGGCTTTTGCTTTATGTCTATGGATGTTACACAGTCGGAACACTCTCCATTAGGGCATGTTGTTGTATCGTTCTCTAATTATTCAAATGTATTCCTAATTCCCACCTCTCTGCTGTGACAAAATTAACAATGTGCACTCCTCTATTAGCTATGTTGGCGGCAGCTAATTGTTAGCTGTCAGTGTGAATGTTTAGAGCTCAGTGGCGGCCTTTAAGCCCTTGCGGCACTTCACCCGTGCATGCAAGCAGGGTTCGAGTGAGTTACATGGGAGCCAATTCCCCGTAAATTCAGTAAATTCATCCTGCAGGGGTCTTGTATATATGTCAAAATAGTATACCAGTATGACTACACCAGCACTTGTATGTCAATTTATAAAGTAGATTCTCTACTCAGTCTTGTTTGAAATGCAGTAAATGAAAGATGAAGCATAATGAAATGAGGATATACAGGTAAAGAGCGAGGAAAAATGATGCGAGAGATGGGGAGCACCAGATGGAGAAGTCGATGCACATCAGTCAACACAGCAGATGTGGCTGCTTGCTTCTTTTCAACGTATCAGTTTCTCTCAGCTGTTCTGGTTGCCTTTTTTAAAATATGCATCCCCTTAATAAGCACCTCTAAATATGTTTGCAGAATGTGTACACACGTGCACTCTTAATGAAGAGCAGTCCGAGTATTGACGCTGACTACAGTATCATTACAGTATTTGTAACTTGTGATTTGCCATGCTATTCACCCAGGCAAGTAATGAAAAATTGCTATTAATGGTAAATAAAATCAAGTTAACATTTTTAACAAATTCCATGTGAGCCATGTAAAGAATACAACCCTGGGAAACTGTCTGACCCCCGAACACATCATGGCACATAAACCTTAAACAGATGGCACAGGGATGTTGATAGCCAAACCAATTATGTTTCTAATTATAACTTAATAGCACCCACACCGTATTCAAATTGAGCTGATGAGTGGGGGTTGTTCAATCTAAACAAAAAGACAAGTGTCCAACTGTGTGTAACGCACTGCTTCTCTGGTTAGCAACACATTTACTGTACAGTATAGCATGGAATGTATGGGGAAATATGCAGGAAACACAGCCGGGAGGTGGTGTGCCTGTATGTGCTGATGAGTGAGTTCAAGTCCATGCTAATAGGGTAATTGCATTGATTTCCATTTAGTTGCACCCTCTGATGTTATTTACAGCATTTAACCTAATCAACAAGGCCTTCCTCTCTTCTCTCAGATCACTTTTTACAAGCTGTGACATGCAAGCAAACCATTACCCTCTATACCTTTGTCCCCAATCACATTCCCCTTTCACAACAGCCCAATACATTATTTGGCCATTAATAGCAGCCATTCTTACACATCTATTTGCTGCCTGATTCACTCCAGTATCACTCTCCCTCCCCTTCTATCAGGACACTAAGCCTGTTTGAAGTGTCCTTATCTGATAAATTACACTTTCATGTGCTGGTCCTGAAGGTGAAAAGTGGGAGAGCTTTGTTTCGGTGAACCAAACGTTAAGGCAATGTTTTATAGACAAATTATGCTTAATCATGGTGTAGTGTATTGTCTCTAAGTAGCACGTGCAGGGTATCCTGCATGCGAAACCTGGATGGGATTGTTTTCTAGTCTAAATTTAGTGCTTATATTCTTGACTGATGACAACCACTGTTATTGTGTAATCCTAATTTACATTTAGTCTCATTCTGTGCTTTTTATACAGAGCAACAGCAATGTATTAATTCTGCACAAGATGGCTCTCTCGCTATTTCAGTTATCACACAGAATATGTAGGATACACTGTAAAAGCATGGTGATGACATCACTTTAAAGTGTGTGACTTTGGGTTAGCAATGTCCAGACAAATTCCACTTAGCAGTGCATGTGTGAAAGGTGTTCGAAAACTGCCATGCGTCCCAGCTTCCCAAGGGAGGGGACCTTGTTGTGCTTCAGAATGTCACGGTACATGTTGGAATGATTCCACCAATGAACTGCAGCTCCTCAGTGCCGGGAGCACTCATGAAGCCTCAGATCATGACCATGCTTGACTGTAGAAAGACTCGGGATACTACCGGCCGATAATGGCTTCTGCTGCCTCTCAACGAAGGCGGTCACATCTTTTCCCTCTCCGCTCCCTTCCCTGCTTTACTTCTTATGTCTTCTTTTTGTCCTGTGTCATACTTTTAAGAGCCTCTCCCTGCGTTGCTCTCCAAAACTAAATAATGGAATTGATCAACTGGTCTCTCCACGCAACTGACAAAATCTTTTTGACAAGAAGCTCAGGATCGGAGGAACCAGTCTGCCCTGACGAAACGTTCACCGCCGGTTATGTAATCGACAGTTGAGGGAAGTGGAGAGCAATGTGTCTGGCGATTCTACTTTGGCTTTGGAATCATCTACCTATTCAAAACCTTGATAACAGGACTGTTGCTGGTTGGGATTAGGCACTGCCCTGGTGTATCACAAAATTCGGTAGACGGACACAGCAGTCCAAGTGTCCACTAGCTACCCATCATGATTGATGGATGGATCGAGAGACCACAATGGACAAACAAGTAGTTGAGTCTATTGGAATGCGGCTGCCGCACTAACCCAAACAATCTAATTTGCATTTCGGCCTCCCCCCTTAGCATCTGCCTCGACCAAGGTCGGTGCTGGAGCAACTCCTCCAGGAGATTGCTGCAGTGAGCCGCTCTGCCCCTCCTCTTTTTCTTTCACAGAGACCTGTTGTTTGTTGTCTGGGGCTTGCTCATGGACATGTCCACTGCAACTGCTGGGTTATCGCGATGACACCCTGCGGACTTGAGGCTCCAAGATTGGACACTAGGCTCTTTAGGCCTACACACACATGCATCCAAGAACACTCAAATACATGCACATACGCACACACACCCCTTCTCTCATCCCACGCCTTGGCTGCTGGCCTGAGCTGGAAACACCTCCACTCCCCTTTCCACCCTCCCTCGGTGCAAGTCCTCAAGTTTATGTGGTAAAGTGTATATATTTGTGCCTACGTTGCCGAGGTTTTTTTTGCCAGTCCCACACTGTAATCCGCCATAGGAGCTTAGTTTGGAATTATCTTTTTTTTTTCCCCTCCCCTCTCCTCTTGTCGTTCCCTTTCCTCTCCGCCCTTTTCATCGCCTAGTCATCCTGTCCTGTCTACCCCCTTGTCTTATTGTATAGTATGCTGTAAATGTATGGACGGGTGATTGCACAGTTTCACTTGTACCTCTGTATAAGTGACGAGTCAAGACCATTCTGATTCTGATTCTGATTCTGAAATATTGGTTCGTATCGGCATTGTTTTTTCTGCCGATAATGATATCAGTGTAAGTGATGATGTGCTCCACACAGCAACAAGCTTGCTAGCTCAGTATGCCTGCAGTCTGGAATTATTTCCAAGTTTCGCCTTTGGATTGTATAAATGCGCAATCGAGAATCTTACGATGTCAGCTGACATTGTACAAGCTCTACACGACAAAAGGACGGTAGCCATGAAGCTCTTTTATTAGCATGCAGCTTTGTCTCACCGTCACACCATACAGCCCAAAGATAAATCAGCACACTTCCGGCCTTCACAATAAAAATTATGTGCATTACATCCTGTCAGACGGCATCGAACAAAACAAGGGTCTCAAAGTATAGGTTCACTTTGCAATGCAATTACTGGTTATGCAAGAGGGAAGTAAGGCCTCTTTCTTTAATTGGTCGTGATTTCTTTATGATTCTTGTTGACACATAATGTTAAAATAAATATGGCACTTCTTCTATAACTTATATTGTATATTGCAGTATTTGTATTATTTTGCACAAACTGTTTACTTATGAAATCCATCCAGTAGCATCAGAGTAAAGGAAGCATAATGTGTTCTTTCATTACATGAGATGTGACCAGACATTAGCTTGAGGGGCTGCTGTCAATATCGATATCAGTTGATATCGGTATCGGTAGTGAAGTGCTGGACAATGTCAGTATATCAGATATCGGTAAAAAGCCAATATCAAGCATCTCTTGGAAAGACACAATTATCTTGAACAATAATGGTTAAGTAGAGTAATTTTCAGTGTATAGTAGCTTTATACTGCTATACAAGCTGTACACTGACTACTCTAAAGTGTATCCTAGTTTAACTTCTATAGTATTGTCCCTTGAGAAGACAACTTTCTGGATAGATGGATGAAAATGAAATTATTATGAAAGTATTTCTGTCATGAAAATATGAACTTAACATAAACTACCAGACAAACTGAAAGCATGCATGGCAGAGATATGACAGCCAATAGGCTAAATCAAATTCACCTTACAGGGTCTTCCATCTTGATCTGTACCTTTCAGTGTCACGAATCACAACAATAGAGTTTATTAGAGAGAAGGAGCGTGGCGCTTATTAGCATGCAGCAGACAGAATGTTGCATTAGTGCTCCATTAATGTGGTGGTCACGTCCAGAACAGAGGCAGACTGCATCAGGCTCATCATCCCTCTTCTGCACACATCAAGGACTTGACAAGAATTTGAAACCTACCATGCTACTTAATTAAAAAGGACTAGTTTCTCAATCTGTGATGCAGGTTGGTAAAGAGAAACCACATATAGTCTATGGAGAAAACACTGGGACAAATACGTGAAAATGGAAGTTAATGTAGAGAAATATGCTTTGTGCATGATAACAGAAAAGTACAGAATTGTGAAGTTAAGTCTCAATCTATTTTCCGCGTATGCCTCGTGTTTGTGAAGCTCATCTTCACATATGATACATATTTACATTCAAGGGGTGTGTGGGTGGTATAGCTTGGTGCTAACACCATACAGACACTTATGTGCAAGTGTGTATCGCACATACAGTACAGTACGTTTGAATGGAACATATGTCATTTGAGTTCATTCACTGCAGTGGATCACTTTGCTGACATATTTTAAGATTCTGTTCAATCAGATGGTATAAAACCTTAGGAGGCGCCGCTGAGGATGTTTTTGTGTTGTAGCCGAAGGAAAGAGTGCTCAGTGGTGACTTAAAGGGATAGTTTGGATTTTTTTTACATGAAGTTGTATGACGTCCCCATCAGCACTGTAGTCCATTAACAGCGACTTACCCCCCCACTTGTTCTCCTAAGTCCAGTTCTTGTCAGATTTCTGTGATGAAGAACGTAGTTCCGCTCAGTTGCTGGGGACAATTATTAAGTAAAGAGTTTAGCTTCTCAAAACAATATGCTTTCAAAAGATTAATACATTTGCATCACAAAAATGCCGTCTCAAAAAAATCAGACCTCACAAAATGTGATAATATTAACATCATTCTGTAGTCAGACTCCAAGTTAGGCTTTTCTGCGTTGATGCGAAGTGTTGTTAGGGTTTGACTCCTGAATATGATGTTGGGGTGCAGAAGATCTGGTTAAAGGCACATGAAAAGAAATACTCAGCCCATTCACCTTCCTTCCCTCCATTTGTTTCATTGAATACTGGGGGCATAAGCTGCAGGGCGTCTACCTCTCTCCCAGTGCAGCCATCCATTAAATCTAAAGAATGAGGCTGATGGAAAGCACTGTGATAAAAAATAAACTAAAATGTAACTGACAAGTGATGTTGCTAACTAATGTGCTCTAAAAGGAGTTGCAAAATACATGCAAACTACTACCAGTCATGTACAGTCGTTCTTTGCCACTTCTAATTTTGCTGCTTCAGTCTACCACGGTTTTTCAAAATATATGAATTCATAAATCATGCTGTTTTGTAGTTGAACACAGCCAATTATTAGTAAAAAAAAATGCATATTGAAGCAAATTTGACTTTTTTTTGCCTAAATTAAGAATTTTCAAGCATAAAAATGTAAATAGATTTTCTATACTCCTAACTCAGAAAATACTTTATAAATAAGGAATGCTACTTTGCAGAAATTCATACTTATCACAGTCAGGTCTCAAACCAATTATCGTCGATAAAAGAGGGATTACCGTAGCTGCAAACCCAAAAGCAAGAAAATAAAAAGATTTTTAAAAAATTGGCTTATCTTGACACGTCATTTGTCCGCAAATATGTGCAAGTAGAGTCTATTTTTTAATTGGAATGAGGAATAGCAGCAAGCAGCATATCATGCACTGTTTGGAATATACAATATAATTCTGTGAATTAATCAATCAATGTACAATATATCTAAACGTCAAGCAAACAATGTGTGCTCGTCAACCCTTCTTTAGTCCCATTTGTACATATTTAAAATAAATATATAACAATTAATCCAGAACTTCTGAGCCACCTCTTAAATGACAATGTGCAACAGATTTATGTACCAGCTTGTCTTTGCTCAGCCCTTCTTGGGTCGCCTCAGTTTGGGGCAGTTCACTTTAAAATAATGTAGCGGGAAACAACGAAACCCATTGCATCAGTCAGTCAACATGACAAGCTAACAAACAACAGCAATGAAGTAAAACCAGAAAGATGAGGACAGAATGAAAAGATTTATACTTCATTTGTGGGTGAACACATCAACCTCCCTTTCTGTTAGCTCCTCTATGCCTATAACTGCCATCCATCCATCCATCCATTTTCTATACCGCTTCATCCTCATTAGGGTCGCGAGGGCATGCTGGAGCCTATCCCAGCTGACTTCGGGCGACAGGCGGGGTACACCCTGGACTGGTCGCCAGCCAATCACAGGGCACATATAGACAAACAACCATTGACACTCACATTCATACCTATGGACAATTTAGAGTCACCAATTAACCTAACCTACATGTTTTTGGAATGTGGGAGGAAACCGGAGTACCCGGAGAAAACCCACGCGCACACGGGGAGAACATGCAAACTCCACACAGAAATGCCCAGGGGAGAATCAAACCCAGGTCTTCCCGATCTCCAGGCTGTTCCTGTATTGGCCAACGTGCTAACCACTAGACCTAACTGCCAATTCATCCTTTTTTTTTTCTTTTTTTTTAGCTCCATCAGCCTGGCCTTAAAACACCTACTTTCTTTGGACAATTGAGGTGTGACACATTAGGTGTTTGCTCACACTCTTTACATTCCAAAGCAACATAAGCTATGGCTATGAACATTAGAAACACATTCCTGAAGCCAAACACACGCTTCTCACTCCTCCGACACACTTTCCCTGCATGCAGATGGTGTGTGTTCCAACCAGCAGGGCAGCACTGTGCATGTCAACGTGTGTGTATGTGTGTACATGCGTTCATATCCACGAGTGTGCATATCTCTGCATGCCCGAGGTCTCACCTGGGGGGGACGTGAAAATTAACACCAGCAAATTTTACTTTCATTTTAATTTTGCTGGTAACAAGACCATCTGCTAACCATCCTGTTCTGCACAGGAAGCAGATGAAAAAAAAGAAAACGTAATGTAAGGCTGTGCAGCAATTACTGCCACAGTCCTTTACTCTCTGCAACCCCTCAACCCTCTCTGCAACACAGCGAGGGGCAGAGATAACAGCTCAAGGCTACGGTGCTGCTGCCAGCCTATGAAGCTCTCTGTCTCCCTGTGCCTCGCCATCCGTGGTGTTCATGATGAAAGAGGGGAGCCAGATCAGAGGAAAACAGGGCGACCCAAAGACTTGGATCCAGAGTTGAGGCTAACAACAGAGCACAAGCATTGCCCTTCACATTTCACCTACATAACAGATTGGTGGACACCTGGTATCACACAGAAATAGCTGGACATAGAAGTATAACAAGATCACCCAGTACAGGGATGCAACTCTAAGACTACAAGTCCAAGAATGCATTGAGCTGTCCCCTACTCCTCTGCAGCGCTCATGTAGTTCATTTTGGATAAAAATGGAAGCAAAAGGGGTAGTTTTACTACTTCGATAGCATCAATTACCAATTCGATAGCATCAAAAGCCAAGTGCAGTGGCCTTTGAGGGTCATAACGGTAGACGTGTACTTGCTATCAGTACTTGTTATCATCATACATTATTAGTAATATAATGCACATTGCTCACAACAGTCAGAATAACATGTGCAATGTTGACTAACCCTTTATTAAATAAAGAGCCCATAAAGTGACACTGTAATGTAATTGAATAAAGGTTTCCAGTGGTGAAAAGGGTGTAGTATGATTGCTGGTAGTATATTCATGTACATTGGAACTGCCACTGTGGGTGGCAGAAATTACAAAACGACAACTGCCAGCCAAGTCAATTTATATAATTATACAACAATTATACAACCTCGTACCAATACTACATCATTAAGTGCACAAATCTAAAATACAAATGCACATTGTTTGCAGTGAACAATGTTTGTAGTCTCATGTGTTTGGCCTCCAGTGTGTTGTTACAAATTCACTCTGACAGCGGCCTAACGAGGGCACTGGCTTTTGGCTTGTGTATCTGTGCCGTGTCGAGCAGCCAACAACACCTAAACACGCTGATTAGTAAAAGCTCAATTACTTGCAGTCTATGTGCTCTCTATTACATGCGTCTGTATAAAACCACCGCACGTGAGGAGGAGTCTGCACTATTCGGTAAAAGCTTGGAAGTGTTTTGTTTGCTGCAAATAATCGCACAGGAGAGGTGAGAGGGAGTGTGAGGAATAGTCTCAAATAATTAGCGGCTAGTTAGCAGTTGTGCCCAAATAGAGGGTGTGCTGTACTAGGTGGTAGATGGTTTAAATACTGTTGTGCTTTTTCGTTGATTTGTGCAAGGAGACATATTCTAGATAAACAGAGCAAGTATATGTTTTTTTTTTCCACTATTGGTGGATGCTGGGAAATTTGCGAGTATGTCTGCACCTGTGTGCATGCAAGCATAGAGTGTGCACAGCTGTCTGATACACTTACAGTCTTCATTAATATCTTCTACATCTTTGGGGACCACTTCCAGAAAGCCACACTCTGCATCACAGTCATGAACCGCTACCACCCTCCCCCCTTTCCCTCTCTTTTCTCTTGGCAGAATCCTCCGTTGTCGACAGGTGCACGCTCCAGTGCCAAGTGCCAACCTGGCTTCCGTATGCCTGCCTCTGCATTGCCAGCCTGCCCCTCACAGCCACTCCCTGACAAGATTGAGCTGGCCAGTCCTCTCTGACTCTGTTCCTAGCTCCCTCACACATCGATCCCAAATCTTCCATCTTCTCCTGGCTTCATCCCTCTTGTGCACAAAATCAAAGAAGCCAAAAAACTCCACTTTCCTTGCTTTCACCATTTTCTCACCTTACCCTCCTCAGTCCTCTGACTGTCTCCTTAAGTGTCTCCCAGCCCTTTTCCCCAACCTCTCCCGATGTGATGCAGACGGAGGAGAGCAGACACTCGCAGAGCCAGGAGCCAGGCCACATCAATCAACAGCAGAGTGCAGCACGACTGCGTGTCAGATCAATGCATCATCCTTCAGCTGGTTGTACCGCAGGATTTATAGGGGACCTCGCTGCATGCTATGTGATGTGTGGGGCATGTTTTATCGCAGGCTGTTGTCTCCAGGCTCATGCCATTCTAGCGTGTGACTACATGAGGGGGAGGAAAAAAGTGTGCATGTTTGTCCACTCACTTAACAACCTTGTCTGACCTTTAAGCTTGCACAGTTTTCGCCACAGGGGTGTGAACCCGCATCTTTACAGGCTTACACCAAATGGTAAGAAACCCCCCACAAAAATCTAGTAACTTTACTAGATATGTCACGTCTTTTAAGTACACAAAAGGATTCAACACCCGTTGTAAATTACATTTATTTATTAAATGTACAAACCTACAACTTCATTTTCAGTAAATACTGACCTTTTGTCATATTAGTTTAGTTTAGCTTTGCTGGTTGCAAGTAACTTCATTGTAAATGTTGCAAATAAATATAATTTACAACAAGGACTGAATAATTTAGAGTTCATATTACAATATAGTAGGAACCCCCACCCCAACTCTCCTACTAGCTTTATGTTGATGTTCTCCTCCGATTTTGTATCAACATTTGCAATAAAAGTGAGACTAGGTTCAGCTCCGGATCCCTCCCCTTCTCTCCTCAATTGCCATTGTTTACTCATGACACAATCTAGGTTTAAGCCCTAAATATGCCACATACGTATGTAAAGTATAAGATATATAGGTAGCCAAAGATACGTTTGTGTCTCACAGGCACAGCACACAACTATGGTGCATTCAAGGGCCGCCCAACAAAGTGCGAAATCTCAACATTTAACAAAAAAAAACATTATCAGTGAAACATAAAGACATAAACATGCAAAAATTGTGGGCTTTCTAACAGTGGTACATGTATACTGTACATTTTAAGTTTATTAGTTTGCATTTAGAAATTATGAGCAACTTATGGTGAATGAGATGTACTTTCTGAGTAAAAAACTGAAAATAAAAGTGAAAAAAAGAGTTTTTTGACCACAAAGCAGCAGATTTGCGGGGCTGTGAAGACTGAATCACTAATGCGCGTGGAACCACTGTACTGGCGAAATGATCACACGAGTACTTTCGCATGGGTAGATGTTAGTTTATGTGTTTGTTTTACTGGTGAACTTATCAACCATAAACTAATCAGCTGAGGGGCTATTGACGTAGTGGATAAAAATTGCGCCATAGTCTGATTTTCTCATGTTTGTGCTTGTTACATGTAAAAACAACTTAAAACTAAAAAAAAAAAACAAGTCAAACAACCAACCTGGTAAATATCATGTCTTCTTGAATTGATGTGTTTTAGTTTGGAGACATACAGTAGACGTAAAGTTTTGAAAGAACCGTGGTGAATATGAGGTGTCAGTTTAATATATAGTGATGAGTTTCTAGGGCTACTAGCTAACCATGTAAGGTCATATTGACATAATAATTACACTTCGCCACTAATGGAGTGAGGACCTTGATCCTCAAGATCAAGGTTAATCAACACCAAGAACTAATCAGCTGACTAATAATTGTCTATATATTTTTTTCTAAGTCTGGAGACACAGACGTAAGGTTTTTCAAGTTTGACTTGGCAGTCTTAACTTTTACATTGCTGACACTGACCTTTGATCTCGACCTTGAGAGTTCGACAGGTAAAATGGCCCAAAAGCAAAGAAGCTACAGTGTATGGTGAATATGAGGTGTTTTTTTCAGGTTTAATCTACTGGTAAACATTAATTCGGGTTTTACAACATAATCTTATGCTGTAAGGTCATATTGGCAAAAAATTTGACTTCACCGCTAATGAACTGATGATCTTGATCTTGAGGATCAAGATCAGTCAACACCAAAAACTAATCGGCTGGGTGACTATCATTTTCTGTATGCCCACCATGTTTGGCGACGATTGGGAGATGGATTTTTTTACCTCTTTTGGACCTTGCTGTGAGCTTTGACCTAGACCTTGAGCATTTGATGTGTAAAAAAAACCTGACACCGTGTGCTGAATTTCTAATGATTTGTGAGGGTAAGAGAATGAAAAGTGTTGCAGACAAACAAAGCAAACAAACATAGCTCTCCTTGTTTGCACTTGTTTGTCAAGATAAGAAACAAAAATGCAACCAGTGCACATGAAGCTGGCGGTGACAGAGGAGGAGATATAGCATGAAAGCCCCTCGCCCCATTTTTGCCCTTTCCCCCACTAAAAATACAACATAGACAAAAGACAAACACTTTTAGATGAGATTTATATGCCACTAAGGCTCCTGTGCTATTTGTTTAGTGGTCGCTGCTGGGCTTCGACACACAGAGTGATGGAGCAGTAATCCCATGCCCTCTTCTCATTACTCCTCCTCCTGAGGATGCCATCGGAGCCATCTATTAAGGACACAGCCATCATTTATCATCCACCACCACTCCTAGCCTAACACACGCTTCAACTATATGATGCCTATTTTAACGGGATGTTTTAAGGCCATTGCTGATCACATGGCAGGTGAGAAATACAGACAGCATTAAAAGGAGAGTGTGGAACAGGGAGATGTTTCTTTGGCTCTTTTCTGGCTTCTTTAAGAGGATGTGATGGGCTCTCGTCATTCCATTAATCTGTCTCCAATGATTCATTTCCATATCCTGTGTGCAGCCAGGCGGAGAGTGGCCACATGGAGGGATTACAAACAAGCACACACACTGACAAGCCACAAAGCAAGACGGAGATGATTAATTCAACACGGACTGAGATAGGGCCTTTAACCCAGGCTCGTTCGTACTGTGCGGTAAATATATCTCAGCATCCAGGAAGCTGCCACCCCGCTGACCATTTGCACTTCCTGCTGACACCCAGAAGTCATCTGCCTTTCATTCTTAACCTCTTCAACACCCACACAATGAGTGAAGAAAAGCCCCACGGCGGCACAGGTATTTACAACCAGCACTCTGCTTCCCTCTATGAACCCTGGTGATGACTAATGGGGACGGGGAAGAGAGCGGCTGTCATGCACTACACATGCAGCATTAACACATGACATACTGCATATAGCTACATGACAAACTGCATGCAAAATAGGAAAATTTGGGAAGATGCGCAACATTTCTTAATCTTTGATGGCTAAGCTCCGAAATCCCAATGATTAATGATTAGAAGGCTGTCAGCTTAAAAAGGCATCGCCCTCCCACCATAACAAACACATACTCTTCTACAGTTGCAGGATTGGAAAAAAAAAACACTCACTTTCCAAATCCCTATTACTCTCTCTTTGGGTGGTACATCTCTTCTTGCCCTCCTCTTCCTCATAAATCTTTGCCTCTTAATTACCCCGGGAAGAGTGGGAGGATTACCGAGCTTCCACCGCTAACCTCATCTGTCTTTTTTTTGTGCGCTCGTTTATCTGGTGATAAAAGTAGAGTTAAACAGTGTTTGTTTTAAGTGTGTGTCACTGGGCTGTATGTTTTTTAGAATTGTTATAGTAGAGGCTGTCATGAACAGACAGTTGTGTGTGACATGTTTGTAACATACTCCCTGCTTTTTATATTTCACTCAACAATGCAAAGTCAATCTGATTTGCCTATTAAATACCTGAGAGCTCAAATGTGGGCTGACTGTGGCACTTGGTATGTACGCGGTCCCGTACATCGGTACTAATGTACTATAGCACTGTCAATAACTTGTCTATCCAACTGTAAATTAAATGGTTAAACTAGTCAGATACAACAGTTAAATGCATGAGAAGAGAAAGAAGTGTGATAAGCAAAGAGCCTCATGAGGAAAAGGCCCCATGTAATTATTGAATTTAACTATTATTTATTGCTACAATTTTGTAGGATTGTGCAGGAAATATAATGCACTTTAATTACTAAAAAAAACATATTACATGTGTGGGCAAACACAAATATTTTGTTTATGTTGTTTATAAATATATATATGATATATTTTCATGAATATGATCATTTCTATTTATTTTTATATGGGCTGGTGGCCTAGTGGTTAGCATGTTGGCCACACAGTCTGGTTATCTGGAAGAGCTGGGTTTGAATCTCTGTTGGGCATCTCTGTGTGGAGTTTGCATGTTCTCCCCGTGCGTGGGTTTTCTTCGGGTACTGCGGCTTCCTCCCACATTCCAAAAACTAGGTTAGGTATGAATGTGAGTGTGAATGTTTGTTTGTCTATATGTGCCTGACTGGCAAACAGTCAAGGGTGTACTCCGCCTCTCGCCCAAAGTCAGCTGGGATAGGCTCCAGCATACCCCCGCGACCCTAGTGAGGATAAGAGAGGATAAGAAAATGGATGGATGATAATTTATGAAAATAAACTGATATTGTGACAATGGTGTTTTTGCGTTGATGCACAGTATTTTCGGCATGTTGATTTCCAGCCAGCAACATGCAGCTTAAAAGCAGAACAAATATCCTTGGACCAGTACAGCCGTATACAGTATGTGCAACCCGACATACCTTCACTAGAATAATGCTCAAGTGCCTCATATGTGTAACATAGTGCTGTAATCCATTGTTATTACACTGATTACTATTGTGTATTAGCTGCTAATACTAACTTGTCATTTTCTGCGATGTGACTTTACTGCATCCTGATGCAGCACTTTCAGTATGTCGCACTGTTGTGCATTAATAACATAAATTATTGTGATAAAATGCTGAGCTGAGCAATGAGCAGTGGCTATTGCATAGATAAGCTTCACTCATGCATTGCTTGTGCAGGGCAGCTGGTGGGACGCTTATAAACCACCGTCCTTCCCCAAATGTCAAACCACGACTCATCCAAGAGCACATAAATGGAACATGATACCGAATACACGTGCGTGCGTGTCAGGCGAGCACACGTGAACCCAGAGCCATCAGATGCAGACGGGGTTTAATTAGAATTCTCTGTAGTCTAATTTGATTAGTGGAAGCAATGGAAGATGAAGGCAATTAGAGCCAAGCAATCTCTGCTGTTGGAATGATATATCAGGCGAGAGGTGACAATAGACATAAACAACGCAGACATGCAGACATTCAAGACCACATCTGACCACTCATGTATTCCAAATGAAGTTCATGTAGATTTACAGCAGTTTCAAGCAAAAAACGCAGAGCAGAGCTTGACATACATGCAACACAATGTAACGCACAAAAAACATTGGCATCTCCTAGAGGTAAGTTCACAGTACTGTAGTGCATTAATATACTGTGTCTAATTACTGTGCAGCTATGATACATATTCAGTGAAAAGGTTGAGTTGAGTTAGTGTGTGTGTGTGTGCGTGTGTGTGTGAAAGAGAGAAAGAGTGTGTGTGTGTGTGTGTGTGTGTGTGTCAGTAGGACTCCCCCGACATGGCCGGTGGCTCGCATCCAGACAAGAGTGCAGGCCGCAGGTGTGCAGGTCAGGGTTTAACAGCTCCGGGTTTACGAGGTGGCTAACGGGGGCAGCCGGTGAGACGCGCCACCAACAACCTTTACGGCCGTGACCGGAGCGGTGCCACCTGCGGACTGGCGTGGAACAGATGCCACACAGAGCTCAGGTCAGAGCTTTTATATAGAGAGCAAAGCAGAGGGAGAGTGCGAGTGGGTGAGGGAGCTGGTAGTCCATCATTGTGACTGCTTTACTGTCACTGCTGCCATCTAATGACAGAGCCGTCAGGGCGCATGGAGTGGGAGGGATGGAGGGACGGCAGTGGAGTGGATGGGAGTAAAATAGATAAATGGATGCAATGATAGAGTGAACGGGGGGATAAAAGCATTGCAAGAGGAGGAGAAAGATGGCAGGGTAAGGCGACACTTGCATAGACGTTGACACACACACACACACACACCCATTGAGAGATTTGCAGGACTGATCGAGCTTCAACACATGCGTAGACATGAGTAGTAGAAGGAAGGAGACTGTGCTTTATAATCATTACAGTACTGCAGAAATCATCTTTTCTAACACAGAATGGACCCGGCGGCTTCTGTCAATGAATTGACAGGCACAACATGCTTGCCAATTTAAAAATCCTCGACACGCATTATCTTTCACCCCCTCTTAACAAGCCCTCAATAATTACAATTAGTCCACGCTAATGTTGAGCTCAGCCTCCCTATCGATCAGCTCATTGTGTGTTTTAATGTGTGTCTGGACTAAAATATCTATGTTGTTTCCAGATTCAGGAGGAATTAGATACATTTGAAAAAAGAACAACAAAACCATAAGCGCAGTTCCTCTTAAATACCGCATTTCCTCATAAAGTGGTGTTTATTTACTCAACTGCAGAGAGGACCAGGTTCGATTAAGGACAAGTCATTAATTATAATTTTGTGGTTATATAGATCCAACATATATAGCAGTAATTCCCAACCACTATGCATTTGTGTGCCGTGAGAGATCAACAGGTGTGTTGTGTTAAATTATCCCATCCATCCATTTTCTATGCCGTTTATCCTCACTAGGGTCGCGGGTATGCTGTAGCCTATCCCAGCTGACTTCGGGCAACAGGCGGGGTGCACCCTGGACTGGTCGCCAGGCAATCGCAGTGCACATATAGACAAACAACCATTCACACTCACATTCATACCTATGGACAATTTAGCGTCGGCAATTAACCTAACATGCATTTATTTGGAATGTGGGAGGAAACCTACTCCGGGGAGAAAACCCACGCACGGGGAGAACATGCAAACTCCACACAGATATTCGAACCCAGACCTTCCAGATCTTCTGACTGTGTTGCCAACATGCTAACCACTCGGCGACCGTGCGGCTGTGTAATTATCCCATTTCACTTAATTGGTCTGAAAGTGATGATTTATTTACTACAATGCATGTTTGTTCATCTATATGTGCTTGTCACGCACAGTGTCAAGCAGAACAATTACAGGAAAATGCTTCACTTGATGGCACGAGGAGGTACATATTTAACCTGTGTATCCACCTGTTGCCATTCATCCAACATTTTTTTAGTGGTGTGCCAGAGATTTTTCTCATACAATATGTGCTTTGGCTTAATAAAGGTTGGTAAACACTGACATATAATATACACTGTGTGCGCATATAGTAAATAAGGTAGGTGCTGCTGTTTTGGTTAACAAAATAGTTCAAACAGTGCGTGAAGAATAGCATGTATCAGTTACAACAGGGGTAGGGAACCTATGGCTCGCCAGCCAGATGTGGCTCCTTTGATGACTGCATCTGGCTCTCATTTCTTAAGACAATAATCTTTATTTATTTATTTATTTAATGTTCGCTGACATTTTAAAATCAAACATTATAGAAATCACCGCTTTAAAAATAACATTCAAACTTAAAAACTTTCTTAGGCATTTTAATCCATCCATCCATTCTCTACTACAATGTGGGTGGCCAGAACCAATGCCAGCTGTTCTTTGGATATTTTCCGGGTCAGACACCAAAACTTGATCATTACTGGATAATGCGGTAGCCTACCCGGGTTATTGAGAGGTCAAGAAGTAAACTTCCCTCCTTTAATTCTCCAGAGCCTTTGACAAAGAAGATGGCGAAAAGAAAGAAAGATACGGAGTACGGTGCAAAACTATGCAGCACCAGGAGTTGCAGTAACGGTAAGAAGTATTTTATTTATTATGGGTTAGCTTCAGTATAACAATGTTGTTAAAAATGATAAATTCAGAGACTTATTATACTCTGAAATTGTTGGTCTTGCTTAAAAATGCACACATTTGGTTGTATTCAATGTTTAAAAAAAAAAGAAAGTATTATATGGCTCTCACGGAAATACATTTTAAAATATGTGGCTTTTATGGCTCTCTTAGCCAAAAAGGTTCACAACCCCTGGTTACAGTAAGCAACTGGAAAAAAGCAGTCCATTTCAAGTGGACACACACTAGGGGGTGTTCCGTTGCCATTAGACTGGAGGTCTGTTTGTGCCTATCATGGAGTGATTTGAATGACATTAACATAAAGTATACTCTCCCCATACAATGTGATCCAATACAGTAGTTGAACAATGTGTCTATATTAAAACAACAACATTGCTTTGATTGAAACTGCCAGAGACATCTTTTTACCGACATCATCTGTGGGGGTTTTACCATGGTTATTGTTATGCTTGGCATGGGGGTTGAACTGTGTTGCATTGGACTATATGGTCTTCCTAATATTTTGACATTGTTGAGGACCTATAGAAGTTACATATTAGAAAAAGCTGTGCTGTGCACCACTATAACCACAATAACACATAGCATTGTCGTGGATCAGCCTGCTAGTGTACCTAATGTTGTGACTGTGAGTACACATTTCTCCCTGTCCTCCTTGCTGCTTCACAATGCAACACATACAAAACAAAGCCCACACATGATTATATGTGAAATCACACCTTCAGAGTGAGGATGAATAAACGGAGGAAGATGAGCCGAGCAATAATAGGAGCACAGTGAGGACTAAAAGACGAGTGAGGAGGAAGCATATGGAGTGGGAGTGACCATGAGCCATCCTCCATTTTGAAGTGGCTGCTCCCTGGCCGTGTGCACCTTGGCTGGGATGTGAAGTTCAAGTGCTTCCTCTCTCCACCTTTATCTTCCTGTCGCTCAGTGTTATGCTCTCTTAATCAATTTCTTTTTCCTCTCGTTCTGCCCTCTCTAACCCTGGCACCCCCCTCCCCAGGCCCATTCCTCTTTATTTAACCCAACATTTTTTGTGTGTCGTTGTTGTTGTCAAATAATCATGGGGAACTAGCATGTGTCTGACATGGTCTCCAAGGCAACAGCGGTTAAGACGAGAAGGCAGGCAGGGGCTCATTCAGTGGCTGAATGAAAGAAGGGGGAGGGAGAAGAAGCAACCTGCGGTGCTGAGTGCGCACACACATGCACACACACAAAATAAGACGGGAAAAGAAAGAGAGGTGGATGCACACAACCTCTCCAGCGTTGGCCACTGTCACAACCAAGACCTTTTTTCTCTGGGTCTCTAATCTGAGTGGCTCTCCTGTTGGGGGCAAGGATTTGGGATCATTAGGGCGCACACACAAGCGCACAAAAAAGGTGGGGGCTGGCGTGTTACAGGTACTGCCATGCAAAGCAGGAAGGAGGCAGGGGAGAGAAAGGGAGGAGTCAAGGGCCGAGCAAAGGCATCTCTCTCATCCTTCATGCTTTTCCCGTCTCTTAATTCCCATTTTATTTCTGTCCCCCTCTGCTGCTCCTTGTCATCCCAGATCCATCCATCACCTCAGGTTGAAAGAGAGCACATGTGGTCCAAAGGCTGTGACACATGTAGAAGAGCCCCTCCTCTTCTTCCCCCTTCCGTTCATGCCATCTCCTTTGTACACACACTCCACCTCTATCTTGCTCCTTTCTGTCTTTATTTCTCGCACAGCAGGAGCTTGGGGCCTTTTACCAGCCCATCTCCATCACAAAACACTCCTGAGCATGGCATGCAATAGCGAGGTTCAGGAGAAGCTGGAGACGTGGTGAGGACAGCACAAAAACAATTCAGGTGCATTAGATAAAACTAAAGTGAAATGTGTGTGTGTCAATGTCAGAAAAAAATGCAATAAATTGCTGCAAACATGTATGGGATTAGATTAATTACCTCTGCCAAGGAGATTATCCTTAATTTATTTGTTACTGAACATGGTTACGCAAGATTTAGTTCAACTTTATGGATGAGTGGGGTGTAGGACAAGGAAGAAACCATTCAAGTCAAGCATGAATCCTATGAGCAAAATGAGGCATATGCAAGCAGTGCATGTGTATGTACATGTATCACGGTGTTCATATTTGTATGCAAATTAGGATTGTTTGACATCTGGGATAGTTTGTCTGTACTGAGTTAACTATCACTTTTTAGATCTGGAAAGATTAAAAATAATAAATATTTTATAGAAACTAAAAATATGGATTGAACTGGCTGGAGAGATGCAAGTCCCCTGAGCAGGATTCTGGTCAGTGGTCAGTGGTCAAGCAATTAACACTCCGGATAGAGAGGTCCTGCATACCAGCGATCTCAGGTTGTATTGTGTCCCGTGCAGAACAAAACTGGTCTAATTGCAAACTCTACCTGCTGACTGAAGTGCATCAATAATTCATCTTGGCCAAGAGCCAGTCAAGCGTGCCCACTTCAATGGAGAGCAGTCGTACCGCACATGAAAACACTTTAACGGAGCATTGGCATTTTTGTGTATGCGCACTGATGCTGATGCACGCGACAACAAATGTGACCCATGTTGCGTAAAGGGTGAAAGTAACAACAAGCAAAAGGGGGCGATGTATTAATCGTATAAAGAAGCAAACACGGCCTTAAAGTTCACTCCTCAGCCCTCTAATCACGCCCCCACCCCTCTTGTCTCTCCTGGTTATCCTCTCCACAATCAGTGCTCAGTGAGCCGTGAGACGCACTTAAGCGCCAACCGGCGGTAACCTCACGCCACCCGAGTGCTCATCTCCACACAACCACACACACACACACGCTTAAAGGCGCGGACAGACACCAACAAAGCGTTCCATTTTGTCAAATAAAGCCAACATTGCCACTTAAGTGTGTGGTTTACCTGCCAACTCACACGCTGCTAAGGGGGCTGGGAGCTTAACGAGGCGCAGAGTGGGCTGCTGTCACACAGCATTACCCTGCTTGCATCTCAGGTTGCAACCTCAGGAGCAACATCACAAAAGACAAGTGTCTCCTCCGATAGTAGTCCACAGCTAACCTCCTGTGCACAAGGCCAATACAACAATGTGCATAAGGAATATCCTCAGTGTAACATTTGCTTACCTGGCAAGTAGTAAAGTGGTGCTTTTAGTCCAAACATGGTTGCTTTGTAAGTTGGCCGTCCTGTCCTGGATGACTTCAGCTGGAGAGGGAGGGGGGCTGTGCCCTCGCAGCCACCCAGAAACAAGGTTCTGTGTGTGGGGCACACTGGGGTGGGACTCAGCCTGTCATCCCACTCTCTGGTCCTCGCTAACCAAGCATGAGGCTGGGACCGCCCAGACAGCTAAGACATTCACACACACTCAGCCACACACACACACACACACACACACAATTGCACAGACGGATGCACACAGAGCGGCGCAAAGGTCAACCCCTGCTCTCGACCTCTCTCGCTCTCACTCCCTGGGGGCAAAGGGTCACACACTCGCTGTCTGTTGGCAAGCGGCAGCAGGAAATGCGCTGTGCCTCTATCCTACAAATACACACACACACACAAATCGAGAGACGGGACAGCCTGACAGAGAAAAAAAAACGGCTTGCGGTCGTGTGCCAAATTGAGGCGGAAAGAGGCAAGAGGGAGCATAAAATACAGATTGGGTAAATCCTGCAAACGAGAGAGGGACGGCAGATTCCAACGGGACTGTCTTTTATCCCGCTATCCAAGAAAGATGATCAGAGAGAAGAGAGTGCTCTGCTTCCTCTGCCTCGCTCTCTTTTTCACTCTCTCAATTTCTCACCCTCCCTCTCTTCCCCTGCTGATTTGTAGAGAAGGAGGTGGAGGAGATGAGGGCAGAGAACTCCCTCTAGGCTACAACACAGCCAGATAGCGTGGGGAGTGTGCGTGTGCTTGTGTGTGTGTGTGTGTGTGTGTGTGTGTGTGCAAGAAGAACGGGGGGTTAGTGTTGGAGCGAGAAAAGATACAGGAGGTGTGGGTACAGATGAGAGGAAAATGCTGCCCAGTGCTGATGCACCACCCCGAGGAAGTGCGTGTGTGTCTGTGTGTGTGTGCGTGTGTGTGTTCACAGTTCAGCTCCGAGTCGGGGTGACGGCTGATTGGACAGCCCTGGTGACAGCGAGGGGCGCCGACTATCAAGGGAGCATCTGTTCACACTCTATCAGACAGTGTAGGGAAGCAGCATCCAACACAGGGTGTACAATGACGCCGATACGTACTCAAAAAAGGAAAATAAAAAAGATTGCCACCTCCTTCCTCTTCTTTAAAAATGTGACTGTGGTCCAAGAGTGTGTGGGTGCACTTGTGTGTCTGTCCAGGAGACTTGGCTTGTGCAGCACAGACTGTTCACCGCCGCATGAAGACTGTTACCCTCCTTCTATCTCTGCACTCAAACGCAGAAATATGCTGTTTTATGCCCAGTCCTGACTGGGATTGTGACACCCAAGGGTGAGGAGTTAACTATCTACCATGCCAAGCTACAAATCAGCAGGAGGGACAAGAGAAAGAAGAGGAAGAGAGAAAAAAAGAGAGCAGTAGGGAGATAGTCTAGCAGGACAATTTGCCCTGGGGGCTGATTTGCTCTCAAAGCCACTCGATGAAACGCTCAGTGGGGGAGAAAGAGAAAAGGGGAGGTGAACTGAGGGGGTCCTATACGCCTTCGGGAGGACCCAAATGGCATGAAAGCACGCCATAAGACAATCCTAGCGAGAATTAGTGCACACACAAGAGGCAACAAGACAAGAAGTCTCTTATGTGGGGGAGTGATGCTTGAAGGAAGACAGCAAGTGTGGACCGGGAGAGGAATGCATACATGAAGAAAAGGGGGGAGGTGGAGGGTGGGCCTTCTAGGAACAAATCCCACCCCCCTTTTTTTTCTTAATAAGCCGACAGAAAATCAATGACTGTTTAATTAAGACAAATATGTGTATGCGGTGTGTAGATGAGCAGCCAGATGATCACAACACAGCAGGATGGTTGTGTCAATGTGATGTCATCATCACATTGACACAACTTCTTGATCAACAGGGGTGAGATTATTCATTGTCCTATTATTGTTGCTCTTATATGTTCCACAACAGAAAAACAATGACTGTTTAATTAAGACAAATATGTGTATGCAGTGTGTAGCTGAGCAGCCAGATGCTAACATCACATTGACACAACCATCCTGCTGTGTTGTGCACAGTACAAACAACACTACGTGTGTGTGTGTGTGTGTGTGTGTGTGTGTGTGTGTGTGTGTGTGAGAGACAGCTTGAGAATTACATGTCCAAATTAACACAAAAGTACTGTGCAACCTCTCATTTCTGTGAGATGGACAATATGTATGAAAATGCCTGGTCAGCGATAACAACAATGTACCCCAGAGGGTATCCTATATAGACGAGCATCCATTACGGATAATGCATTTTGGGATTTGCAAATACGACTCCTTCCTCCATATCCACTTAGAGGTCATTGAGACACTCCCAGGCATAGTCCCCAAATTTCCAACTTTCCATATTTAGCCAAAAGAAAGTATATTTTAAATGATTCCAATCTCAACTTGATCATCTCTGACACCCACTATGGCTCCGCCACTATGGTTATGGTTCTGCCAAAATAACTTAGGTGATATTTAGACCAACATCGTGAATCAGTGGGCTTGAGACTCTTCTTCTGGAAACAAAAAAATGAACAATGCTTCTACACGCCCACCCCAACGACACTCCATAAATGGCTGCAAATGGTTATCAAACAACTGCTCACATTTCCAATCTGCCTGCCCGCACAGCTGACGTTCACTACATGTAAATGTCATGTCATTAAAAGCCATGTTTTACTGCTGGGGTTGCATCATAGACTGCTTCATGGCGGTTTACATTTTTAGACCAAGCAAGGCTTTTCCAGAGTAAAGATTTTTTTTTTGCGTGACACTTCTCAGTTTAGAGCATGGTCTTAGAAGAAAAAATTGGCTGTACGTGGCAATGCACTTTAAAATAATGATTAGTAAATTCTGCAAAAGCAAATGACCACTTCTAATGATTCTTGTTTATCTCATTACTGTGTGTTGGGAAGCGACACGAAGAGGCATTGATAATGTTGTTTTTGTTTCATTCCATACTCTTTACAATATGCAGGTAAGATCTGCAATTTAAAGTGGCTTACCACACACACACGCGCACACACACACACACACACACAGACACGCACATCCAATCTCTCTCTTGTTGCCTCGCTGAGAGAGTATAAAAGCTCCCGCAGGACCAAAGCAGGGAGTGTGTGTCTGAGAAATGCTATGATCAGGAAATAACAGGGAGACGACAGGAGAGGAGTGGAAAAGAACAAAACAAGTGAAAAGTGCAAATGGGGAGGAGAGTCAGCACGTGAGGTGTTCAAAATATTATACACAGTTCTGTGTGC
This sequence comes from Dunckerocampus dactyliophorus, assembly GCF_027744805.1. Lineage (NCBI taxonomy): Eukaryota > Metazoa > Chordata > Actinopteri > Syngnathiformes > Syngnathidae > Dunckerocampus > Dunckerocampus dactyliophorus. Next base: position 11,453,772 of record NC_072821.1, on the reverse strand, counting down.
ACAACAGTGTAGTTCTACAGCACATTGACAGTGCCAATAATGAGCATCATTATCTTTCGAGAGGCAAATGTTGTGGAACATATAAGAGCAACAATAATAAGACAATGAATAATCTCACCCCTGTTGATCAAGAACTGCTCCTGCTTCAGCATCTTTACAGACTCTGACCTCACACGCTTGTGACCATCGTGTGTGTGTGCATCTGTCTGTTTCCTTGCGTATGCTAATCACAGCCCAGCAACGAGAATTAATTTGCAAATATGCCATTACCCATCAGGCACGGCAGCAATAACCCTACAATTACACTGCTCTTGCCTGACCAGCTGAGCACTGTGCACACGTCATACACACACACACACACACACACACACACACACACACACACACACACACACACACTATACTGAACACACCAACACTGATCTGAATATGCTCTGTGTAATATTGTGTTTTGCCATAAGGAAAGAATACAGTGTTTCTCGATTATTTTCTGTCACGCCCCCGTGATTTAAAATACAATTGAGAAACGGGGCTATTTATCTGTACAAACGACTGGATGAGCTGCTGGCAATGGCATCATTCAAGCAAGAATCAAGACACGAACAGACCTGCCATCCTTAAAGAAATTAAAGTATAAAATAGCATATACAGTAGTATGCCTACATAGTATAGAGCCCTCTTGTCTCTCATGCCCCCAAGACAACTGACCTGGCCGCCCTGGGGGGGGTCATACATTGGTCTGTACAGATAATATGAAATATAAATAAATATAGTCAATAAATAAATACATACTACAGGTTCTCAACAGTACTTCAAATCAGGTGGGCCGTGAATATTTGTGAAGCACTTCTTTACATCCATATTGATCTTGTTTACAACCACCTGTGCACTTGGACGCGCGTGTTTTCTGTGAAACACCATCCAAAAGCCTCACTGGCTTCACCTGGAGCTTAAAGCATCACACACCCTCACCAGTATCCCAGCCACGTGTGTGTGTGTGCGTTTAAATACTTGTCTGTGAAGAGAGGATCACATGGAAATGAACGACAGCCATGTGGAGAAGGAAGGCAGAAGACGCTGTGCTTTATATGTATAAATATATTTCAAGAGACATTTATTATGTCTTCTGAACAGTCCACACCGTTCAGTAGAAGACTGGAGTGGTGCAGGACTGTGAGTACATTCCTCATGTGTATTACTATTCTATTTTATCATATCTGAATAGTAAAGAGAATGCCATATAAATGAAACTTAAGAGTGTACAGCTTGTAAAGATGCATAGTTTTACTGTCCTCTGAAAATAAGTCAACACACAGTCTAAATAGCTGGCAACACAAGTGAGTAAACCTCACAGTGAACATGTCCAAATTGTGTCCAATGTATCAATATTTAGTGTGAGCACCACTGTTATCTAGCACTGCCTTAATCCTCTTGGGCATGGAATTCACCAGAGCTGCACAGGCTGTTACTGGAATCCTCTTCCACCCCTCCATGATGACATCCCTGGTGGATGTTAGACACCTTGTACTCCTCCACCTTCCTTCCTCTTGAGCAATGATCTCACTTGGTGGATCGCGGAGCCGTTTTCAGTGGGCCACTGTCTTACCCAAAAAACATGTTGTGTAATGAATGTGTAATGTCCCTGAATGCTTTGCATCTGTGCCATTTGCTTCTTACATCACCACGAGGTGCATGCCATGTTTATGGGCGACTTGGCCAATTCCCCCCACAATAAATACTCGCAGGTACAGTTTCATGCCCAGTTCATCTATTCATGCCCAGTTAGATCTATTGAGCCAGGCAGAAGGAAATGGACCTCCTATTATTATTAAACTTACCTGCTGAGTTCATCAGAAAAACGTTACATTTGCATATTTTCAATTGCACTTTTTGCTTATCTGAGGAGTTGAATCAGAGCAACTGGACTAGCTTGATTTTCTCAAAGATGTTTCACCTCTCATCCAGGTCCAAGTCCAGGTGCTGTCATTCAACTCATCAGATGTACCATGTTCTGAAAACCTTTACACACACTTTTTGTTCAAGTACTTTTTGAATTTGTGGATAAATATGTATTGGTCGTGAGCAGGAAGAGGGCAGGATATAAAACTTGTAACAAGTTAGAAAGTAAACGCCCTCTCGGCAGCCGCATAATTGTCGCACACAGGCCCTTTAAATATAAGATATTTCTAGTTTAAAAATGTGTGCAATTTGGGGCGTCACTTGTCATTGAAGGATGATGGTGGGTCCCGCAGCCAAACCAGTTGAGAACCACTGCTCATGAAGATTAATCGGGTTCAGTTCTGGAGGAGACTTGGCCACACCATCACCTTTATCTTTCTCAGCAAGGCGCTTGTCGTTTGGAGACGTTTTTGGACTTTATTATCATTTTGGAAAACTGCTCTGTAGCCCAAAAGGAGGCGATCATGCTCTGCTTCAGAACACACAATACATGTTGGAATAAATGATTCCCTCGATGAACCACAGCTCCCCAGTGCCGGCAGCACTCATGCAGCCCCAGATCATGACACAACCATCACCCTGCTTGACTGTAGGCAAGACACAATAGTCTTGCTACTCACTTGTGTTGCCAGATATGTAGACAATAAAGGCTGTGTGTGAGTCATTTTCAGTGGGTAGTAAATCTATAATGCAATCCCAGCTCTACAACGATTACTCGAAAGTATACCCAATTTAAATTTCTATAGTATTGTCCTTTTAGAAGGTAAATTGTAATAAAATGTTCGCTGAAAATTGTAATATATGGCCGTCTGACCAAATAGTTGTACCTGCTCCACCTACAACAAGACAGCCAGGTGAGTATTTAGTTAATTAAATCATTAGCGTCAGGATTTTTTGGGTTCCCTCCTTGTACTTCAAAGAAGAAGGGGGAGGGTTCACGTTCAGGCAAATGTGACATGAACTGTTTAGTCAGTGACAGGATGCCAACCACCTGCCATTACTATCCTCTGGTGTCATCACAGCTTAACACGACTCTTTGTAATTATTTTCTTAAAGCGGCCCAGTGTCACACTTATTTAAAGCATACCAGACATGCTCCTCACACACTGCTTGTGCAATCGCACAAACGGAATAGGGGTCAGCCTTCACACCTCCCCGTAGTGATATCGTCACACCTTGTAGTATCAACCCACCAAGGACACAATGCAAGACACTAAACGCTAATATACTCCATGCGTTGCTTTAAGCGTCACTAAAAACATTGTAACTTGTTATCAAAGTTGAAGCTGAATTTTGGTCAGAGTTGTATGCTTAACTTCTTTTCACACTTTTATGAGAGTTAAGAATGTAAAAACGGTCTGTACAGTTAACGATTCCATGATTGAATTAGAATACTAACAGGTGAGCTAAGTTAAGCCGCTGTCATTTGTCATTAAGACTTCAGTGTTTCGTTGATTTTAGGCATTATTATTGACAGTGTATAACGTCCTTTCACACTTTAAGAATGTTAAGAATGCATTTAAAAATGTTACAAATATTCTATGATGGAAAAAGTTTTACCCTGCAACTGATTCAGAATGGGTTTCAATCACAAATGCTTTCCACATTCCAACAAATCAGAGGTCAGTCGTCATCTCAAAATAGATTTTGTTCTAACTTTGAGGGTGCTATGCGCTTCCAATATTCCTGGAAATACTGTAGTTGGGAACCCTAGTATACATTTAGGCAAATTTGTCAAATGTAAATAGAAGGTCTGTCAAATGATTACAATTATTAATCAGATCAATCACAAGTTTCACATTAATTAATCATGATTAATCACTAGGGGTGTCACGATACACGATATTGGGTTTATGAGAACAAGACATTTACATTGATTTTAAGAAAACTAAAATGACAAAATATAGGACTGGACAAACAGACATTTTATTGAACTGGTACATTTTAAAATGGTGTATAACTTTTCATGCATGATTATCCAATCTGTATAACGCTTATAACTGTTGAAATAGTTTTATGTTTACACTAAAAGAACTACAGTTCCCATGATGCTTAGAGTGCCACATCACAAAGTAGTGAATTAGATGCTACTATCATATGTTTTAATAGGAGCCTTACGCAGTGATCGTGTTTTGAGATGACAAATCTTAAGTATCTTTGATCAAATGTAGAATTACTACCGTTTCTGCTTGGACATTAACACGGCGGCAGCTGTTCAACTCCGATGGAAAAAAACAGCTACACATGCTACTCGCTACAAGCGAGTGACACTGGGAACACAAAGGTAGGTTGGATTACAAGGTCTATAGTGTGCGTAAAGCACTTATGTGTGGTTTCAATCCTGCCTCCTGCACTGTCTCTTCCACATTACATGTTTTATCATTCACAATAGCAATGCCATAGTTCACAATCTGATTGGCTTCTGGCTGCCCTGTTCTTGCAAGTTTTCATTTCGTTGTCATTTCGGGAGATCTCGTGACACATCTATCAATCACCATTTGCAACTATGTCTGAATTTTTACTGTATTTTATAAACAATAAAGATAAATGAGAGGACATGATTACATATATTTGTACCAAATCAACTGAAATTTTTAATCAAGCTAATAGATACCACAGATGTCTGAACATCTATTTGCCTGTCTCTTTAATAGTAGCTGAATATTTGACTCACACTTTAACTGTTTTAATATGAGCAATGAGGGGTTGCATTCACAGAGACCATATCATTTAAGTTGAATTTCCATGTGTTTTCTGGGATTTTCGAGCATCAACGCAGCAAATTGTACTACTGCATTAAGAGTTACAAAGTGACGGATAACAATATCTACTTACTGTTTTCCTTGGTCTTTCTGATTATTTAGACCACACATAACAAACATGTTGTGATGTTCGGAGCAGATGTTTGGAGCGTCTGTGAATGCACCTCATGTGAGTGTGGTGAGAACGAGGAAGGGATGAAGAGACGTGTTTGGGAGTTGGAGATATATGTATGGTGCTGGAATTGCAGTGCTGTTGATATGTTCAGGTCAGAATAAAGTTACAAAAGGGCGTCAGACTCTGTGTGATGCTGCACTGTGCCTCCGTCTGCCATCATAACAGAGCACCTACACATGCTTATACACTGAGACGTGTCCTGGCTGGTCCACTAATAATATAGTCCTCAAAAGTAGACGATCTGGTATCGTCGTAGCAACAAGAAAAGTGCAACTCTCCTTATCACACAAATAATTTTAAAGCTGTTGTTTTTTGGCTTTATCCCCTGTGAGTTGACACATTGAAACTGACAGACATCTATCTCAATAAACTCATTAAAATTGATGACTACTGAAGCGCAAGCTGCCCTGAAAATATTTCTCTTGATGACATCTTCTGGAGCCTCTTGGTGCTTGCATGTTGTGCTTTGTGAGTGGCATTTTAATATTCACAAATCAAGCCTGCATCCTCCTCCCCCCCCGCTCGCTCCAATGCTGTCACACCTGATTCAGAATGGATTTCCCTTTTAAATGTCTGCAAGCCCTTTTTGTGGCTGACACACACACACACACACACACACACACACACACACGCATGCACACACTTAAGGCAGCCAGGTGGGGGGAGCTGGCCAGAGCTGACAAACTGATGTGCCGTCATATAACAACCCTCCCAGAATGCCTTGTGGCGCACCTGCTTTCAAGCACTGACAACACAAGCGCCGCCGCTCTCAGCCGAGGGAACGCATCGATGCCACACATCTCGGCTCTGATGAGGCTTTTTATAGTCACTGAGCTCTCTTACCTGCTTCTCCCAACCCTTCATGTGTCTCCATATCAAACACACGAGATCTGCTGCCTCTCACCGAGTGCCATTGTTAGGAGACACAAGTGCACACAACCTGACACCAGGCGCAGCGAGGAGAAGGGAGGGAGGGACTCATTAAAAGAGCTGCTTATTTGATTAACAAATGTGTGCACTCGTGCACGTCTGTTGAGTGTGTGTGGAGTGCACATGGGTGTGTGCCCAAGGGCGCAGGTGAATGGTATGCAAACGCAGCAGATGCAGCAGCAGAATCCTGCTATTCAACAACACCACACACACACACACACACACAAAACTACACAACAACCGTATCTTAATATTTAATTTACATAGAGGAAAAGCACACAAAGAGTTGTTGGCAGTGTTTTTCACTTGACTCGCTGACATTTCCTCATTGGCTCGTTGGTCTCAATTAACTTTGCTGATTGGACAGAGGTGCTTTAGCGTCATCCACTCACACATGAGCAGGAGGATGCAAAGCGAACGAGTTGTATTATAGTCTGAACTGCCCGAGGCGTGTTGTGAATCACACAACAGAGCAAGGCCGCAAACAAGCGCTGGCATGGAAGGGCGCCAATCGAACACACACGCTGCGCGGCATGCACACACGTACAATCAGAGGTGGAGAGCCGCTGAGGGGTCATCGGAGCGCCAGCACCTCCGGGCCACGCTCAGAGGCTCGAGCTGACCTTTTCTGCTCAGCAGTGATCTTGAGGATGCAACACACTAGCCTGCGAGGAAGGAGCATGTGTGCAACTAGGGGAGTAAGCGTGTCACTAAAAGTGCAGCATTTGTGCACGTGGTGTGTGTGTGTGTGTGTGTGCCCTGTGTCAGGCCTCCGCTGTGTTCAGTAAGTGAGGCGTGCTGATGCTGCGTGTGCTCAGGTTTCACGCATCAGCACGCCGTCCAAGAGACTTAACCGAGGTCATGGACTGTCGAGCCTCCTCCCCCATGACTCAACTCACCGCCTCTCACTATCACTAAATGCTTTACCTTTAGCCAAGCTTTAGCACCTTATCTTTACCCTCCCCCTCTCCTTCATCTCTTCCACTCCCCATCCCTGCCGCCTCTCCTCCCTCCAGAGGATTCCATCACGCTCGGTCTTTTAGTGCCTTTCATGTCTTTTACCTGTCAACAGAGGAGAGAATATGCGAGCAGCTCGCCAACAAAGGAAAAACACCATCCTGTCATCTTAGCAAATGCTGCATGGACGAGGGGCGCCGGGAAGGAGATCGACAGCGGGGGCCAAGATAACAGCGGATTATTTTGGAATATTCAAGTGATAGAGGGAAGAAATGACTGCATGACTGTAGCCCAGTGCACAAAGCAAGGAATATAAAAGCACATTTGGATGAGTTCGCCGTGGAAGAAGCCCGTCAAACACCTTTGGGATAAACTAGAAAAGAGATTGTGACCTTTGACCTCATATATTTTGTAGGAAGTCTTCACAGAAAAGTGGAAGCCTTTGTCTTTTCTTTCCTTTTTACTTCCTGGAAGTGTAATCACTTGTTCCAATACTTTTTCACTTTATACTTTAAATTAGCGATTCTTAACTAGTGGGTCGGGACTCAAAAGTGTTATTTTTAAGTAAAATGCAGCATTATTTAGTATTCGATACATATTCATTGCACAGTTTAAAGTGAAATGTCTGATTTTGTTCTCTTTTTTAGTGCAATTTTGATTTGAATTTGAATATTCAGGAATTATTTGTATGCGTGAAGTTATGTTATTCCTATTTCCTTAATAAAGTCCTCTAACATGCGCTTTGGGCATGTAATTATGTGTATTAATGTTTAAAAAGATGACATGATCGATTGGAAAAACCAAATATGTTTGACTTAAATACAAGTGGGTCACAACTGAATGACCATTGGAAAATGTGTGGTTCTGGTTGAGACCATTTGAGAACCCCTGCTTTATATACAAGCCAGTTAGTTATAGAGCACATACAAAAAGGCAACACACAAGATAATCAAATTTCCTTCAGAATATTTTTGTATGTATGGAGTATGGAGTGCCTTAAGACAACCACGTCACTTGAGCGCTGCAGTCGGGACAAAACACGCTAACCAACAACAACAATGGAGGAGAATGAGGGCCTACTGCATTTACTTCCATTTAGATGTTGACCATAGGTTACATATAATATCCAGGGGACTGTGGGCAGCAAAAAAAGGGACCACTGCAGCAAAGTGGAGGCTATGGAGTATTTCTATGCTATCAGCTCAATAAAAAGTAGAAATAGTACCTGTTATTACGCCAATGGAAGGAGCATCAACAGTAGAACCAAGATGACCCAAGTAGGTAACCTTCAGTGCATACGGTATGATATATGCAACTTCACACACTCATGACACACTCACACTCCAGCTTTAGACAACCAGTGAAATCCTCAGCAGCTGCACTACAACACCACCATCACATGGGATAAATCCATAATCCGTGCAATCCAATAGGTGACTTTCTCTCTGTAACATGCCCACTGTGTTTGTGTGAATGAATCCTTTTGCTGGTGCTAATCTGCTGGCTGGCAGCGCTCTCACTCTCCACACTGCCCTCGTCTTGGCATTATTTTGGGTTTAGCTTGCGTGTTGGCCCCGCCCGAGCCGGGGAAAGGCAGCCATCTTAGAACAATGCCTATTGATGGAACCCAAAGAGGCTTGATTGGATTTATCATCCACTCCTCCACTTTTCCCTCACTACTCTGCGCTTTGTATTCTCCTCTACTGGATCTCTGTTTGCACTTTAAGTCCTTTTGTGTTTTCACTCTTTGGTCAAACTAAGAAAAACTGTTTCTCTCTAATGACGAAATCAATGCCTTTCTTGTGCTTGTTGGATAAAAATGACACAAGAGTCTGCGAGGTTTGGTCATCATCAAAGTTAATTTAAGAATGCATTGACACAGACAAACACAATGAGTCACACTCTGCATCCTCCTACTGTTTATCATACTGTATACTAAAAGTTAGTAAGTAGCGGGCAGTGTTTCAAAACCTACACAGACAGGGGGAGAATTTGGCAGAATTCGAAAGGTCAACCTTCCTACTGTGCAACAGTGCTAACTAGGGTTAGGCATCGAGTCTCGGCCATCGATGGGAACAGAGACTAACATCTCCCGGGATCGTTCACATTTGTTTTATTTCGATTCCTAGTTTCAATGCTGGCTTCACAAATAGCCCACAACACCAATGAAGAAGCCATCCGAGCACCAACAAAGAAGAAGCGGCAAAAAAGTTTGGCTTACTATCATAACAAAGAGCGGTCGGCTCAGTGCGACATTTGCAGCACAATAGAATGCAAAGGAGGCTCAACGGATTCATGGTGTGGAAATAACAAAAATACCTCGTCTTTGATGCACTAGGTGAGACTTCCTCGAAACAGTCATAATCAAGGAAGTCAAACAATAAATGACGACTGTCTCATACCAATGTAACTAAGGGTCCTAAACGTGTGCACGGTTTAAATGAGGGTGCTAACCAGAATTATTTTTGGAGGAAATGTCTGAATGTCTCCATTAATTATTTAATGATACAGTATGAACTTTTTATCAACTTTACTATGAATTTCGCACAGGGCTATTTTCAACCAGTATATAAATATCAAAGCATTCAACTTGAATATAAATGATATGAAGTTTCTTTCAACAGGAGTACACTTTCACAAAAGATGTTTACTTTTGAAAAGCTAATGAAAAAACATTTCCGCGTATGCTGTTGAAGTGTTCGTGAGTGTGTGACACTGCAGCCACTTAAACATGCACAACCAAACAACTTGTGAAAAGTACACGGGCTAATGTTATTACTTAGCACTAGTATACTTTGTTTGCTGCCTCAATGTTAGTGTAAGCTAGTTTTTATGACACACTTATTTTGTTAGACGTAAACAGGATGTAGCCAACGGAGCTCTTATTTTGAAAGCCGGAAGTGTGTTGTGTGGGTTGAGAAGGTGTCTTGACTGTTGCTGAAGGACACTAGCTGTGCACATGAATAAACTCACCTCCTAGAGCCGTAGCTTCCGTCCTTTATTTACACCGAACTTCCGCATCAACGGGCACCCTGAAACGCTGGGTCTTAAAAGCATCGGAATCGAGAATCATTTAGAACCGGAATCGAAACGAGGAATCGGAATCGGAATCGGAATCGGAACTATAATCGTTCAAACTGAAACGATGCCCAACCCTAGTGCTAACCACAGCAAGGTGAAACTAAATTAGCTTTAGGGAGGTCTTTTTGTACCCAGAAACCCACTACATTTTGCAGGTTTGTGTAGCTTAATAAAAAAATAGTTTAACTGTTGTAAAATAAATTCAGTAGGCAAATCTATCCTGCCTTAAAAAGGTCCTGTAAGAAACAGAACGTCACTTACATTGCAGTTTGTTAATGACTAATTTAGCTCCTCAATTTTTCATTTCCATGCATCAATCAGACTTGGTTTGTCGTCAATCATAAGCATAAAACATTACATTCACCGTCCAAGGTTGTAGACTTTACACCCAAATCCGCTCAGCCACCAAGAGGCTTTAATACACCTTCTGAGTAACTTGAGGTCTGATTTTGAATGCATTATCGCCCTCCTTATTTTCATTCTGAACCTGCTGCTGCAGAGATAAAAGCAAATTACTGTGGCGTGAAAGTTATTTCCACAGTGCCCCTTGTGTGATGTGTGATGCGCCTGTGTTTGGAATGCAAAAAGCTGGGGCAAGGTCAGGTTGTAACAACTACAGAAAGACGAGACGCCTCCATAAAGACGACAAACTGCAGAAACATGGCCCGACATAGCAACAGGTGATGGGAATTTCAATTATACGTGCCTTTTCTTGTCACCCACTCTTCGCTCTTGTCTTTTATTTACTCCAACCAGGATCAAAGATGGTTGTCTTCCTCACCACTAATCTCGCCTCACATTTCTGCTCTAAATTTTCGCTCCTTTTTCTCACTTATGTTTAAAGCAGGGCCGCACGGTGGTCTAGTGGTTAGCATGTTGGCCAACACAGTAAAAGTCTGGAAGAAGTCAATCGGGAAGACCCGGGTTCGATTCTCCTTTGGGCATATCTGTGTGGAGTTTTCATGTTCTCCCCGTGTGCGTGGGTTTTCTCCGGGTACTCCGGTTTCCTCCCACATCCCAAAACATGCATGTTAGGTTAATTGGTGACTCTAAATTGTCCATAGGTATGGATGTGAGTGTCAATGGTTGTTTGTCTATATGTACCCAGCGATTGGCTGGCGACCAGTCCATGGTGTACCCCGCCTGTCGCCCGAAGTCAGCTGGGATAGGCTCCAGCATGCCCAGAGACCCTAATGAGGAGAAGCGGTATAGAAAATGGATGGATGGATGTTTAAAGCAACAATTTGAAGCCATTCTGGCAGCTAGTGTCATTTTATTTGGTGCACTGTATTATGGAGAATAGCGACTCCCAGATCACCTACTTTTGCGGACAGTAACATTGGTGGACCAGCTAGGAGAACTTTCATGCTACGTCAATGTTACTACAGTATATAGTCTTGTGCAGTGTGTGTATATAAGGTATATAACTTAAATAAACATGTATGTCCAAACTATGTGAGTTTTTTCTTTGAATCTAAAACAGGCAAAAAAAGTACATAAACATCTGGAGAAACACATTGTTTGCCATCCATTTTCAATGCCGCTTGGGTTGCGGGGGTATGCTGGAGCCTATCCCAGCTGACTCTGTGCAAGAGGCAGGGTACGCCCTGCACAGGTCGCCAGCCAATCACAGGACACATATAGACGAACAACCATTCACACTCACATTCAGACCTATGGACAATTTAGAGTCTTCAATTAACATGCATAATTTTGGAATGTGGGAGGAAACCGGAGTACCCGGAGAAAACCCATGCACAGGGAGAATTTGCAAACTCCACACTGAGATGCCCACAGAGATGCCCAAAAGGTCACCGGGCAGCCACATTGTTTTCATTGGCCACATACATTTAGCACAGTGGCCTGAAAGCAAACAGAAAGAGAGAGCTAATGTTTAAAAACAAAATGTTTCTTACCACTTCTTTAAAGTACTGTATCATATGCACAGCAAATATTGCACAACTTACCACATTTGACAGTACAAGCTGAAGCAACCAAGCACTACAGTTATGGTTATTCATGTTTATCTTCCTGTTAAAATCACTTGACATCATAGCTATTCATCGTACAGAGAGCGCCTCTGTCCTCTATCACCGAGGGGAAAGTGCCTTTCAAGAATCCCCCCCCCCCAACCCATTTCTCTCTACTCTTTTTCCACGCATAAATCTGTCCAGCAGCAGAATAAATCTGAGCTCACAGTGGATAAATGCTCCATGTATGACACAAAACGGGATTGAACCTCTTCCTGAGAGTCGTCGCACTGGCAATATACTGTATGCAGTTTACTTGTTAGTGTGTCGGGACCGTTTGGGGCCGAGGTTAAAGGAGATCTGGGGTCTCATCTATGAAGCTTGCGTACGCACAAAACTGGGCCGAAAAGTTGTGTACCCTGTTTTCCACACAAAGCATGTGCGCTATAAAAACACAACCTGACGTGAGAATGCGCGCAGCAGTATGGCACCTTTGTAGCTGGCGTATGCACTTTTTGGAAATATGGCAAAAATGTAACACACACATTTTAAGTGGTGAAGTGAAGCTCGCATTTCATTGGACAATTTCTCAAACAATAAGACAACGAATAAGCAACATTTATTTGTCTTACCCTGTCCTTTATTTGTGTGGATAATGTCAGGGCCGTGTGCACAAAGTTACTGTTTTTAGTTTCCTTTTCCACAATGGGTTTTATTTTGTTGTGCTTTTAACTACTACACAACATTAGTTCCTCATAAAATAACTATAATATACCTAATAATTTGATGGTGTTAATGTCATCATAACGTTAAATATTTTTAAAATATACGTCTGGAATTACAGCAATTCATTTTCAACATAACCTCATCCCTGTTTTCACTCTTAAGGTAAACATATTATACTAAGCTTACATTCATTTAAAATGCGGGATCAATTAGGAAAAAAAATGTAGAAACATGCTCACTAAAAATGGGAATGTGTGCCTTAAACGCGTGCTGTCACTCAGTCTTTGTTTTATTCGTTACGCCACTACTGTGTCCTGCAAATGTTCTACTTTTTCCTGTATTTCCAACTCCATTTCTGAGAAAGTCCACTTCATCATCGTCGGCATCGCTCCACCCGCCACGATTCAGTGGCAATCTTAACAATGCAATCAAGGCTCTTTAAATACGGACCCACATTCACGAGTCACTTTGCATTGACCTTCTATGGTGAAGTGGAGTCGCGCAAAGAGAGGTGGAATCAATACACCACAAATTGCGTGAATGTGTGTATATGGCACTTTTTATAACGCTGAATATGTTTGTCCCTATGCACACTTTGGGTTTCTGGCATACGGAGACTTTTAGTCAGGATTCTGCGCACATTTTCATAGATGAGACCCCCGGCCTTTACCATATGATATAAAGAAGGGTGAGGAAGAAGAAAGAATAAGAGCGGGGGATTTGGGATGGCTTCAAAGGGTGCCGCAGTAACTATGGTGATGCCTGAGCTTGGTCACTGTAGGAACCCTCTGCAGTGTTGGGCAAGGCTGATAGGCCTCACATTCACATGACTCACTTTTAATTGCTGGTTGTGCAATTAGCAAAATGATAATTACTATGCCACTTATAAACACACGCTGAAGAAAGGTTAGAAGGACACATTGTTGCAAACGCTTTTTGTTCACAATTATATAAGCGTTCATTGTTGTAAATGTCAAATATAATAGCATGTGTCCATTCTGTTTGTTTATCACAATGTTTAATTGTTTGGGAAAAATTTAAAAAAATATATTGTACAAAAATTGCAGTAATTTACAAATAAAATAGATTTGCTGAAATGTTGCATGGGTAGTATATTATTATTTCTTATTATTTTATTAATTATTATTTTATCACATATCCTGTATTAGCTCTGACTATGTTTTCATGCAATATGAACTTTTTAATGTTCTTTGCAATGAATTTATATAAACTTGAAACTTCAAATAAAAATGATTTTGTAACATATTTTTAGTTCTAAAAGGCTATTTGAGAAGATGACGTTTTTTTTAGCCGGACAAAATAAGATAAAATAGAGGCGTCTCTGTTTTGTTATAATAACAAAATTACCTCCATCAATCTCACTGACTGTTATTGGCAACCTCTGCAATGTGTCTTCAGTGTGTGTGTGTGTGTGTGTGTGTGTGTGTGTGTGTGTCCCAAATAGTACTATCTCACTGCATGATTCAGGTGAATTGTGCTCATGTGTGCATGTGATTGATTCCCCTGTCAATGTAAACAAACCAGCTGAATCCACTGAAAAGAGACAAATACTTTCAGCGTTGACTACAGTGCTAGGATTTACGCCGTACGTATTGATTGCCTCCTCAATTAGGACACTATTGTGCTTCAAGACAACACTGGATAGCAGTCAAGAATAAGTGCTGCACCTCTTTTCTGTGATGTCACTGAATTGATGACTAGTGCTTGCTGAAGACCGTATACTTTCCATAAATCAAATGCACACACGGATGTGCGCGTGTGTGTGCGTGCGTCTGGAACAGCGGGACTGCAATGAAGAAGTGAACATAACGGGGAGATGGGTGATGGATGGATCGCCTTATTCAAGCAGCCAATGTGAGCTGGCTTCCTGCCTCCTCTGCTGGGGGAGATAACAAACATGGTGGCACCTTGATGATGCTGATGGCCACACTGCAGATAAGCTGCACACAGATGATCCCTTGGCTGTCACACAGCAGCAGGCCAGATGAACGTCGCAGGCTTGACACCACTGGTGACTTCCACCATGCGAGGCAAGGGGATAATGGAGAATAGTCTATTCAATATGGCGCATAGAGCGTAGTTGGGGGGGCACTGGGCCACGGGGGAGAGTAATTGCCTCAGCACACTCAAGGTGCTCTAAATGATCTGTGACCTGTCAAAAGTGCTCTCGCTTGGAAAAGCGGCGACATATACGGAGCCGAAGAGATGAGAAGAGCGAGTTTTGCAAATTCCCACTTCCTGTTGCCGTTGGGGTCACAAAGAAGTGTGAGACGAAACGTTCACGTGGAATAACAGAGGCCTAATCTTGTCTGAGTTGCAGCGACAGTGGGCAGGGGGTTTGTTGGGTGGGAAAGAGAGGCCAGAAAGCCACGCGAGATATCCACACAGATGGAAAGAAAGAGGAGGATGAACACAATATGTTCCAAGAAACTGACTGACCTGCAGTTTGATCGGATTGTGAATAAATTTTCCACACAGGGAATAACGGAAACTGTTCCAGGGGTCGGCTTTATGCCAAAAGAAAGCTTATAACATTATACAGGTAATGCTTTAGTGAAGGGGACATCTACGGGGGTTTACAAACTCTCTGACAAACTGATTTTATGGAGCATATGGAGTTTTCTGCTCACCTCAGACACCATAGAGCATCAAAGCAATTAATTTGGCCTGTAACGTAATTGAAGTTAGCCTAGTACATATACATATTTCTTACGTTTAGAATAAACCAATTGGAGGCTAACTAGCTAGCTCGGCAGAATGCTATGTTTAAAGCGGCGGCTGTCTCTTGTGTCCCTGCAGTGATCCCGTAGCCTGAGCAATGTGGTGTAAACAAAGAATAATGGGAGTTTAAAGGTGACTATAGGGGTGTTATTTCATGTCTACAGGGCTCTAATAATGGTAAAAATTGTATTTAGAAAGTCATAAACAGGTTTTCTAAGAACTATATACTAGTGCTTTCTAAGAATTAAGAAAATATTACATTTATTAATTATTAGTAATTGCCGAATCCTACTTTGCTGAAATTCAGTTATCGCAGTCTGGCCTGGAACCAATTAACCGTGATAAACGAGGGCCGGCTTTATATATTTTCTCATTACAATTATCGCTCCCTTGGCTCCCTGTCTCTGACCTCTGTGATAAAATGGCAAAACATGTTTTGTGGCTTAATAAATGAATAATAATATAAGAATTAATACATTATCATAAGGCCGTGTGTCGGTGTACACTTACTTCTTCGTCAAGACAGCTCATGCTCTCCAGTCACATTCTGATCTACCCCACTGTGAGCTAACAAGGAGCAAGATCGCCTTTCCTTGGTTCTTAAACACAATACCCGCCACATACACACAGAAGGAAAGCACGCACCATGACAGTGCAAAATAACAGACGTACTGTCACAAGTGATGCTGTGAAAAATGTCACCTTATTATCAGAGCGGAAAAGGCCTGGCTCTCTCGGCTACCTGTGACAGATAATACCCAGCCTATTTGCACTTGGAGAGCACAAGATGTGTAGGTCAGTCAGCACGAGGGCATTTTGACACACACGTTTTATTTCTAGAGTGACCTGGACTGGCAGGACCTAGCTCCTCGGAGCCAGTAATTAATCACATAAGGCGGGGGTATCCTAAGCGCAGCCCACATATTGTAAAAATAAAATTAATGAATTATTAATGAAATATATTGTCTGGTATTACACTAATTTACTTTATTGACCCACACTGGATTGGTTTTAGCATCTTTAACGTACAAAATGCATCAAAGTGGCCCCCTGCATCCTCATATTTTTCTGTATGCGGCCCTCACAGGAAAAAACGTGGACATCCCTGGCATAAGGGACGAAATGTTGACTGATGAGAATAAGAGATTCAAAAAGTCCTGCCCCTTCTGTCAAGAGTGAAAGCGTGAAGCAGGAGGTAATGCATTCGACACTGTTGGTTTGTTTGCAGTAAAGCGTTCTATATAAACGACACTTGCAATATTCTGCCTTTCCTCTGCTCACCTCAAATTTCGTTTGTCTTGTTCATGTTAAGAACTAAATATGCTACAAATCATTTCACCTTTAACCATAATTCAAGTCAGTTTATCAGGTTTGAAAAACATTTTTTTCTATATTTTTCTCAAGCTGTTGTGCATGCCTCCCCTGAAGTCTTATGCCTCCTCCCAGGGGAAGCCCACATTCCACCTTGAAAACCCCTATCATACATCGTTGTCAAGATCAGATTATGTGACTGCGTGGCGTCATGTCATTGGGTTAGAGTACACACAGACGTGCAATACCTGGCTTCGCTACGTTCTGCATAGTCCAATCGTGGCTATTTTGCAAGAACTCTGTATAAAAGCCATTAAGCTTTGGTTACAATCTGGATAAAGGTGTGGATACAATCACTATTTTATTCTTGCCAATCACAATCTAATGGATTGGTCCTCACAATCAATCCTACATAAATGAACCTCAACTTAAAATTGTGTTTGCCTTCTTTTATTTATTATGTATCCAATTATTAAGACCCAAAAGATTTGGGTACATGTGATGACCTGGAGCAGATCAGGGGAAATAATTTATTTGTTTTTATCTCTCCTAACCCTCACTTTCCTTCAGTTTTAGTCAGTCCTTAGCCTTAATCAACTTACTGAGAAGTCTTTGAACTGTTGTGTTGCACTGAAAGTAAATTCAGGGTAATTTTACATGGTAATAGCAATAGTGCAAAAATCTTTGCAAGAGGTGTTGAGTACAGTACGCACACCCACCCACACACACACACACCCACAGGGTAGGAGGTTATTGATGTGTACTCTCACAAAGCCAAGGTCTTGGTCATGAATAACAAACCGGTGGCCTCAGACATTAGCAGCCTCAGATAAGACATGAAGGATGGTTTGCATTAAAGGAAGAAGGCCCTCCCCACGTTCAATTATCTCTGCCACCAACACAAAAAAACGTCACATTTTGTGAAAAAGACTACACTTGCATTAAAACAGAAAATGCTGGGTGATTGTATCACATTTAGATATGTCAAGCTACTCAAAAAAACATGAGCGCACTGTCACCTTTGACCTGTGATCTCATGTTGATCGGGGGAGCCGTAGGTCTAGCTCGGCTGACCACCCGCAGCCTTCAACTGTGACCTCAGAGGTCAGCGCAGTTCAAAGGTCAAGCTGAATGCTCCAATGCATGTGGACGCGAGCCACCGGTAACATCTATACCATGCAGATAGTAACAGGCTTTGATGGCCTTTGACCCTTCACCCCTACTCACAGGCTAATCCTAGCCTGCACCTGAACCGTGACTGACATAAGCAATTTGGGACAGCAAATGGCACAAACGTCACAGAGGAAATAAATGTTGCATTAACTGTGCGGAATGATGTGAAAACGTGTTAAAGAATAGGAATAATTGAGGAGTTCACAACACTTATGAGCAATCACATTTTGTATTTTTCAACCAGTGATGATAAAACACTTGGTTTGATGGTGTTTCTCACTGGCCTGATTGTCCTTGTGATTGCATCTTGACGCTCCCAGCAAGTACGCAAGGACACACGGGATCTATCGCAGTTGTACGCACGTGAAAGAGCTCGCCTTTGATTGAGGTTATTATGGGATGGAGGTCTGAGTTCAAGCAGGCATGTGAATGAAAAAACTTGTTGCCATGCAAACACACGCATACATTCACTTCTTGCTCGCCAGAGCTTGATCATCAGCGCCGGCCTGGCTTTTTCATTATTTAATCAGAAGCACTCTTTGCAGTGGCTAAATTATTAATCCTTAATGTTTACGCAATCCCTCACCAAAAGGGAGGATGAGAGTTTTGCAGAAAAGCCATTACTCCTGTACACAGCCAGCTCTTCTCTTTGCATGGAGGGTAAGCATAGTTAAATTGAAAACAAGGGAGATTAATTTACTAATGTGTTAAACACGCAGCATGTCATTTCTGGACTAGAAGGTCTCTCAAGCAAAATGTCCTAAGGCCACAGGGGCGCAAGAGAGCTGTCACTCTTTGCTATAGTAACTACAGAAATGCCGCTCAGGCGGAAAGCATGCTCAAATCCTTGTCATTACATCACAAAATAAATGTTAGTAATATTTAAAGATGCCAAATTAAACAAATAGCAGGAGAAAGGCTTCTTCAAGTGTCCTTGGGTCCCTTAAACTGTGCTATATAAATCCAAGTTATTATTATTATTATTATTCCCAACCAAATAGAAAATCAAGAAGGACTTGTCCATTTCTTTCGTCAGGTGAACACTGTCTGCACATTTGTGAGAGCACAAGATTTATGGGTCATTTATGGGTCAAAAACTAACAACATGCCAGATTTTCAAAAAAAGTCCAGTGACACTGACATTTTGAGACATCTTGTTAAGGCACACAAATGATGATATGCAACACGTACATAACATTCAAAGTAAGCCTTATTAATTCTCCTTTAGTGCCTGTTTAGGTGAGTACCAAACCAAACCAAACCAAAGAAAAATGTATCTATGATGCTGCTTCTGACCCGCCTTATGTAGAGCAGCCTGTCCTGCCCTTTGTGGCTGGCTTTAGAGTAGAGCAGCTTCTTTGGCGGCTAGGTGCTGAGCCCTCTTCCTGCCTGTTTGGAGGCGAGAGACAAGGAAAACAGACATGCATGCACATCGCAAAACATGGAGGCCGGCAAAATGATAGCGCTCACGTGATTAATTTACTTATTTATTATGGCGAGACAGTTTCTTTCTGAAAGAGAAACGTTTTCATCTTGCAACATCTCGTGATCTCCCTAATATATATATATTGATATATATCTATATATATCTATATATATCTATATATCTATCTATCTATCTATCTATCTATCTATCTATCTATCTATATAAATATATATATATATGTTGGTGCACGATATTTATTGTGAACCCTTAGTTGACATATGGAATCTATTATGCATGCAAACTTAGTGTATATATAAAAAGTGCAAGAATGGTGCTTCTTGGAGCAACACACCCTGTTGGAGGCATTGACAAACCATTTTGGACATGAAACCAAACAGAACAAATTGCAACAATGCATAATGTGGAATCATAAAGGCAAATGGGCAGTTGAAAAGATAATAATTGAGAATGCAGATGGACAGGGAGAGAGACAGATGGATTGAGCGAAGGACAGACACATTTGCTCCATGGCTGTACCAGTCTGACTGTCTCTGCAGCCCCTTCCTGTTGTGGAAATCCAGAAGCTCAACTTGCCCTTACTTGCTCTACTTCGCTACAGCTACAACTGCCCCCAACCAATATCCCTCACACACAAAGTGCACAGAACCCACATGGACAGACTGCGCCCGACACAGCAGAAGAGACCTTCTCTGCAGGGGCCCGGTGACTCTTCCAAGGCCTAGACAGGTGGTGGAAGCTAAGCGGGCACCCAAATGTCTGCCTATTGCCAGGGTAGGGGGAGTTAGTGCCAATTGGCCCACGGTTAACCGGCACACTCCCTCAATGTGGAGCACAGTGCACACAAGCAGAGAGCAAGCCTGCCTACACACACACACACGCACACACACGCACACACACGCATACACTAAATCTTTATGTTAACTTCATGTATGAACCCACAGCCAAGAGAACTGGACAAAATAAACTGCATACTCCTCATGAATAAAAATCATAAAAAAATCAAGTGTCATTCATTGATAGACACTTGCAGAAGTGATTTATATGTGCATACTTAAAATGCATGTGCACAGCACACACAGGCTCACACACACAAGGATAAGCAATGATATATAGTGTCAGAGAGCATCAATTTGAATTTACGTCCACGAGGAAAACTTACAGTAGCAGCTTTCAATCACACGACTGCGATTATTCATTGTCAGTTTCTCTGTTCTTTCAAATACATCACAATGTATGAATATAATTTCCCTCCCTGCTTTACAATATACTGAAGACCGGTGTAAAAACTCATGCTTAATGATACTGTCAAATACTACTAAATGAAACAGAAAAGGGGATTTTATGATGAGGTCTGTGCAGATGTTGCAAATATTTAGGTACCCTTAACAACGAAGAAATAAAATACTGTTATCATCTACAAAACAATGTGCATAAAATGGGCAGTGGATGCTATACTATGATACGCGGAAAAAATATTAATTCAATTATTGACCTAAACCAGCATTGTAGAGCCTCAGACCACAATATTCAAATTCCCTACTAATAGGGAATTCTTAGTAGAATCTTTAGTATGAATGGTTTAGGTAAATAGACTTCAAGAATGGAATGGAACAATTCACTTGCTCACTTTCAAGAGCCAGACTTTGACTGGTAAGAGACAAAGTTATCATGTAAAGTAGTAGAAATTCACACATTCAGGAACAATATGATACACAATGTGAGTGTTATTGTTATTGTTCAGCTTGTTTTGTCCTCAGCCTAGCCTGTGTAATAATGCAAACTGCAAAAAAGATGGGTTTGCTCTTCTTTCACTAGGGTACATTCTTTTGCAGGGAGCCTTAATTTTTCCGCAAATTTCCATACATATTGGGTTAAAATCCATGACTATAGGTGTAACAGCTATGACATATGAGGCACATACGGTACATAAAGTCTATTATACATATCAGGCTAGTGCTATAAGTTATATAAATAGAGAAACCTATCAGTGTTATTTTTGCCTGATATATTTATCCTGCGACCAGTCCAAGCTGTACCCCGCCTCTCCCCCTAAGTCAGCTGGGATAGGCTCCAGCATACTCCCGCGACCCTAATGAGGATAAGCGGCATAGAAAACAGATGGATGGATGGATATTTATCCTGTGCTGAAGCCATACCTATGAATTGAACATGTGCAACAAGTCATAGGGGTTTTGACTACAGTGGTCTTGACTGAATGACTGAGTATTGAAATTGAAGTATTGAAGTAAATCAAAATACTGAAACACTCACACATTCGCTCAGAAATTTAATGTCCAATATTCAATATTGACCCATACAGTATATAAGACTATATAACAAGTATTTTTCTATAGAAAACAGTCTGAAAAGACGGGTTGACTAAAGTTCCCATTCACATGAAAACCAGGGGTCGTCTTATGTTTGGTCACTATAGTAATTAAAATTCAGTCATCTGGTGGGACAAATGCCCCTCTGCTTCACCACCATCAATACCTCCTTCTAGACTCCGTATTCTCTAACACATGTCACAGGCAGATTTTGTGGCACGTGTGTTAATCACCGTATGCTAACCAGAAGAGAGTCAAGGAGCGGCCGTCATGCACACATCATCTCGAAGACAGTCACTTTATTTGGTACACCCAGCAGAATCTAACAAGATCCGAGCCAGTCTTTACAAAAACAATTTGATTGACACAGCCAGAGAGGTATGAATTCAACAAAGTGTATTTGGGTGTAGTTTACAGTGGTGTTTCAAATACTATGATGATCTTATGATCTGCAACTAATGATTGTTTTCTTTGTCGATTAATCTGAAGCTTGTTTTTTCGATTAATCGAGTAATCGGTTAGGACCTAGACGGACCAAATCAATATGAACCTAACACAAGCAGTTCGTGGTTTGGACCGCAGCGTATAAGAAAAGAGGCAAACATGTGGATAAATGCTGTCCAAAGTCAAAGCTGATGTGTGCGAATTAAAGTTAATAGGTCTGTGTTCATGGATGACTAAGGAAATTAAAAAACATTCACATTTGATCGACTGAAATCCGAAGAAAGAAAAAAAGATTAATCAAATACCAACATAACTGGATAATTGATTAATCACAGAGTCATGAATTAATCGCTGCAGCTCTACTGTGCTCCACTTGGTATTGCCATACTGTACATGTGCTGTAGTTACGCGTTTAAGAGCAAGTTGTATGTGATGGAATACAGTCATGAGAATCCACTTCCCTGTGCAAAAAGCCTCTAATTATAAACCTTCTTTTCCACTCAACTCAAGTTGACAAACTGACAGGGAACAACTGTCGCCCCCCGCGTCACCTCTCTTGGGACATTATACTTTGATAAAGATAGTGCTTTTCCTGTGCACGAGAGGCACAGAACATGTCACAATAGCGCGCCTCAACAGTTGTGGATCTGACAGGACATCTAGCAGAGGTTTTTAAGAGATGGGGGGTTCTTGTTTTGTCTCTTTACTAATTCATACCCACTGATACACTACAGCTGGGCGACTCGGGTGTAGTAAAACGCGGTGACATGTTCTTTTGGGCTGGTGATGATGTGCTTCAAATGACAACAGACTACAGTCAATAGACAAGAAGACATCATGGCTGTTGTGTTAAACGGTTTAAAGTGCAGCTGGGAGGAAGGACACATTAGGATGAGTTCAGTTCGCAATCCAGCTTTTTGTTATTATTATTTTACTCTCACAAGGAATCTATGTGCTGTTGTGCAAAGCTGACAGTTGTTTATTGCCAGTGGCCAAAAGGGATGAACTTGCATGCCCCCACTCACACACACAATTCAGAAGTAAGCATGTTGACATATGCTAGCACAGACAGAGTGGGGACGCTGACTGCTACTAAACTAACACAGCTTAATGCCTTTCTGTTCTCTTCTGCTTCAGTCAGGAGCCCCCTTACAGCTGGTTCCCTCCCTCCACTGCTTCTATTCAACTCCCTGCACCTCCCTTTTGCTCTTCACAGAGAGGTCCTGTCCCGGGCCAGCAGAATTGTGGCCGACCTTTCACCCCTACTTGCTAATTACTGCACCATGGCGACGCTTCAAGTAGCTCGGTGTCCCCGGTGTACAAAAAGTGAGCACGTGTGGGTAGAAACAAATGAACTAACACACACACATACGCTCCTGGGAGACCTACATTCCATGATGCCTCAGCACACAGATACTTAATGGAGGAACATCACATGTTCTCACACTAATTTAAGTGGATATTGTTCAAATACTCCACAACTATGGTGAATATACCACCCAGAAAATACAAATACAGTTTGATGAGCGAAAATGCTATTTTTAAAATGTAATTTGGTGAGGAATTGTGTCTTGCAGCAAATTTGAGTGCACTACTTGGCTGCAACCAGCAGAGGCACTATTGATACAGTCTCTGCGCATCTTATTTTCACCAATATGATACCTACTGTATAATGCCACATTTGCAGCATGTTTGGCCTTCAGTTTTAGCTTGTGATGCATTTAAATATCCCCTATTATGCAAACGGGCATTTTTAATGATGTTATAACAGGAATGTGTGTCTTCAGAGCCTGTTAACGACCACCAAATGTGAGCAAAATCTATCATCTCTCACTTGTTTGCTCCACTTTTGAGAGAAAAGGCACTTAATAGCGCTGTCTCGATAATCAATAAATCAATTAACAGCAAATTAAATAAAAACAAACTCGCTAATTTTGCCTGCCTCGATATATTGACATGCGCATGCGTGTTTGCTTTCCTCCAGTCTCTCTACCAAACAGGTTGTTCATCTGTCTCAACACATGGGTGCGTTGATTCTACAGCGGAATGAACCGAGTGAGTGAACCCTCCTGTCAGTCATTCAATCTCTTTGTTCCAGTGGGTGGAGGCGGGGCCGGAGCGTATACACAGTGCTGCAGCCTGCAAGTGAGCAAACGCAAATATGAATGAAGGCACGAAAGCGATGTTTGCTAAGCTGAATGCCACAGCCCCAGTGTGGGAAAAGTTTGCTTTTAAACAGAATTAACAAAGTGAGCCCATGAACGCCAACGAGCCGATATGTCGCATTTGTTCGAATGTAGTGGCGACGAAGAAGGGGAATATGACCAACTTGCATGCGCACCTCAAACACAACCATCCTGCCGAGTTTTCCCAACTGAGAAAAAAAACACAGAGATGCAGCGGACGCTTCGTCCTGACAGTCAACGCTTACTGAGTCAAAGTCAATAGAAAAAAATTTTAAAAAGCGACAGAGACAGGGTCTATTTTTTATTGGCTTTGGTTATGATTTTTATTTAAGTACAATTTTTGCTAAAACTGACTAAGATTCTATTTTATTTTCATTGGGTTTTTTGTGTCTTTTTTGTTTTTTTATTTTTTTATGCTGTTTGTTGAATTCATTTTATTTAAAAGCTCTTGACATTCCAATTACAATGTGAAATACTCTCGAGGAATTAAAGTTTATTGATTTTGATGCAGTGAAGTCTAATTTTTTATGCCATATGTTATCATTACATTCATAAAAAAATGGTCTTAAAATGATGCTGCCAATCGTGACAGGCCTAGCGCTCAAGCAGTCACTTTTGCAGTTCCAGTTAGTTCCCCTACCTTGGACAGCTTATTAAGGTATGTATTTAACTAACTGAATGTTTAGGCTTCTCTACAAACCTTAAAATAAAGTCTAGAGCTCTGCCAACTATCCGTGAGGCAGCTACAGACGGAGCTGTGCGTTTGATCATTTCGATTTTCTTCAGAGAATAGGCTAGCCTCGCACGATGTTGCTGTTAAAATGTAACTGTCATGTTAGCACTGTAGCTCACATTGCTATGTTAGTGTTGCTAACCCCTTAAAGTTATGTTGTATGTGAATATAGCATCTACTATGTTGGACAGGTGCAGGGTTACAGTGTACTGTAAGTGCACGGTAGTGCTTCTTGGAGCCACACACACAAGCAGTTTTAAACTGTCTTAGTCCAACATCAAGACTAGATTTTGGTCAACACACTTCTAAAACACATTTGTGGGAACTCACAACTCATTTAGAATTGGTGAAATACAGTATAATGTGGGACCTTTAAGGTAAAATAGTGTCTTCGTACTAACAGAGGTCAAACAACCTTTTCTAAGCAAACAAACAGCAACAGCGGCAGGCTCTGTCATCATGACCCCAAGGCTTAGAAGAGAATAACAAGCTTTGAAAAGCTGGAAGCTGGAAACAAGCCAGTTGCCTGAGAAAGAGTAGCATCACACAGGGGAGGTGTGTGTCACTGGATAATGTGCAATATTCAGGGACTCCAGAGGAACTAGATCAAGTGTGTGTGTGTGTGTGTATGTGTGTGTGTGTGTGTGTGGAGCCATGCTATCTGTGTCTAACAGGTGGAAGACTCTGGCTGTTCCTCTCTGGAACAGTTCAGGAAACAAATGACATTTTCACTCCAAAAAGCAGGGGGAGGTGGAGGCACGGCAGCCTGTTTGAAGATGCAATTATACAGATGAGGAGAGTGTGCCAAGGTGGGGGGCTGGCGGATTAAGAGTGAGTGAGGGATGCTTGAATCAAGGACCCACAAAGAGAAATATAAGTGCATTTTTTCTGAGAAAGTACATATGGTAGTGAAATGGTGAAAAACACCCCTCCATTTATTACATACTCACATATACAGCTAGTTCTGAAGCCTCACGGCACTACACGCTCTCATGAGTGGCAGCCAGAGCTTTCATTATGTATGCACACACACTTCCTCTTTACACGGGTCAGTGCATACACACGCATGCACACACACGGACATAAACACTTAGACAGACGCACACATGGGCACACACACACAGACAATTGCAAACAGGGATACATGCATGCATACACAACGTGGCCTGCAGACACCCGAGCCTTTAGTCAAATGCCAGGAAAGCTGCCATGAGGGATAAAACCCAGTCAGTCTGATACACATCCACACACACGCACACACACACACAGGCTCTCAGACATTGTTTTCTTCAAAAGTGCGGATTCGCTAAACAACTTCAGGCCTCTAAAGGATGTAAGGCACAATGCGACGCATCGACGTCAATTACAAATATATATGTAATTGCGGGGTGATTCCACTTGAAGGAGATGACTACAAGGAAACTGAAAAGCGAGTAAAAAAAAAAAGCCACAGCCTCGTTTCGCCATTATTTCACCTCCCCACATATTCATCCTTGCGTCTAATAGGCAGGTATATATTGCTCTCAGGCTTTTATCTTTATTTGAGCAGATGTGTCTTCTCCATGCAGGCCTCTATCCTGATATCCGTGTTTCCCTCTTATCTTTGTCAATCCGCCGCTGTTCTCTACCCCTCCCTCTCCTTCTACTCTCCCTCACTATTGCTGAATGCCCTCGTTCTCCTTCTCTATTGTGCTGACAGCACAGCCAGAAGAGGCACACTGTGTGTGTGTGCGTGTGTGTGTGAGATGAAGCTCTGACCCTCTAATCAGCGTGAGGAGAAACAGAGGAGGACTTACAATGCCCAGCAAGGTCAGAGGCCGTGTAGAGTCAGCCATTACCCTCTTTCACTGATACATACACACGCACACACACACACACATTTCCCTCATACGCACACATGCACACATATTCCGGGCTTCATGCCCAGCGAGGCATCTGCCACTGAACACGCATGCTGGATATATACGCACATATTCTGGTTCTTCTATCCTAGTGAGAACAGTTGAAATAAATGCATCCCAGGCCACCAAGACCCCCAACTTTGTCGGAATGTCAGAAGGTGAAAATCAAATTACGGCAATCCCTCTGTTAACGCGGTTAATTGGTTCCAGACCCAAAGTGATAAGTGAATTTCCACATAGTATGATTCCTTATTTTTAAATCAAATATTTTAGTAGTTAGAGCATAAAAAACCTGTTTTCGACCTTCTAAATACAGTTTTTAATATTATTAGAGCCCTCTATACATAAAATAACACCCCTATAGTGACCTTTACACTCATATTACTCAATATAGTAAATATAATAAGAGTAAATAAGCCATTTAAGACATAAATAAGACTCATGCTCATGTGTGTTGCTATAAATGTGTTCCCTAGGGTAGTGAAACGGCCCCTTGGACAAGAAGTGACGTCGGGTGGTTTTTATTAGGGATTGCTGTGACTGTTGTGAGATAAATCATACCTACAATAAAAGCCTGTTTTTCCAGCGATCAAGTCTGGTGTGTGTGTGTGTCGCACCAAACATTACAGTAACATTACTGACACCTAGTGACCAGCGTAGAATACTACATACAGTATCAACGTCTTTAAATGACTTTTTTGAACGCCTTATATGTGTATTTTAGTTCATTTAGACATTTTTATGCTTGAAAAAACTTAATTTAGGCAGAAAATACATACAATTTGCTTCAATATGCAGATTTTTTAAACTGATAGTAGGCTGCATTCAACCATGAAACAGCACAATTTATTATTAAATACATTTTTATATTAACACCCCGTGGTGATCTATTATTTTTACATGACTGTAAATGAATTTTGTGGCACATCCTATGGGGTGTGGTCAAAAAACTTTGGAAGACACGCTAGAATACATGTAATGCAGATATCCTCAAGGTTTTATCACCAGACAAATGGTCAGTGACGTACAGTAAGGACAATTAGGCATGCCCGTGCCTCCACAAAGACGTTTTGCTTGACAGTAGCCATGTCTTTAAACCAATCATGCTCAAATTTGACATGTGTTTATCAGCCCCCTAAATGCTTCTAAAAAACTTGGCGGTGATTCGGCTAAGCACCCTAATGTTATGGTGGGTTGTGTAGAGCGCAATGGCTTGTGTGAGAAATTTCAAGTCAATCTGATGTATGGGGTCAAGCCTTGGGGTTTAATAACTACCACCATGTGGGGTATTTGTCAGAAAAATAATAGCTCAAGCAACACGGTGGGGTGCATGTTTTGCCAAATTTGTTCCCATTATTGAGTGTGAACACACACATTCTGGTTATTCTAATCTCTTTGAACAAGAAACTCAATCCAAAGCACCTTTGAATATGTGTCTGAAGGTGAAGTCAGACAGTATATCCAAATAGTGGCTGACAAATGTGCACACACACACGCACATACACTGTTGTTGTACTTCAGGACAGTTGCGAAATGAATTGCTTCCTGTGCCACATTGTCCAACAATCCCAAATTACCCCATTCTTAAACTGAAACCTGACCTAAACATCATTTGAATGTGCGTCAGAAGGTGAAAATCAATCAGAATATCTAAACACACACACAGAAGGATCGCAAAGGCCGAGTCCCCTCTGTATCGCTGCAATGTTTGTCTGCTCCAACCCCCGGTCGTCTTATCAGCTGTCTCTCATCTATCACAGCCTTTCAGGTACAACTCTCACTATAGACACTTGCACACACACACACACACACACACACACACACGCACAGATAAACACAAGAGCCCTCCTCTTCAGAGGCCATTTCTGTTAGTGTTGACATGCCTTCAACTTCTCCCTCTGACAGCCTTGGTGGGATATATACCTTGTGTAAATAACATCGAATATAACTCATCCACTTCCACAGGAATTATATGCATGCACTAAATCAAGATCAGTTTGCTGCGTCTCCTTGCAATCCTTTAATGTGTGACCTTTTCAATTCTTTCCAAACACCTCTCAGGTCATTTAAAGTGCACATTACAAATGCAAATAGTCGATCTTGTGCA
Organism: Dunckerocampus dactyliophorus; assembly: GCF_027744805.1. NCBI lineage: Eukaryota > Metazoa > Chordata > Actinopteri > Syngnathiformes > Syngnathidae > Dunckerocampus > Dunckerocampus dactyliophorus. The sequence continues at coordinate 11,424,841 of NC_072821.1, read as the reverse complement.
AGCTTGATGAATGTTAAAATAGGGAAACTGTTGGTATGTTCTGTATTTAAATCCAGAGTGCAATGAAAAAGTGAAATATTAAAATATCATAAACTCGAAAAGCACTTGGAGAGCGCAGACCTCTGCCAAGCGCCACAGTTCCCCCCATGTTGTGATTTACACCATGAATATTAGTCCTACATTTATTTTACCTACATAGTTAGATTCCTTGACCATGGGAACATACCATTAGCAATCGGATTCATAATGATATCAATATTAGTTCAGTAGTTATTCACAAAACTCACATTTTCCATAAGAGCGGAATATAAATATATCTATATCTATATCTATATCTATATCTATATATATATATATATATATATATATATATATATATATATATATATATATCTATATATATATATATATATCTATATCTATCTATCTATATATATATATATCTATCTATCTATATATATATATATATATATATATATATATATATATTTATTTATTTATTTATTAAGGCAAAATTCCAGAGTGAGTAAATATAGTTCTATTTAGTAGCTTTCTGTTGTGTATGCTTAGGTGATTGGCGAGTAATGGTAGCTTAAAAAGCAAACAAAAAAACACTGTTTTCACATACTAATCTCCTAGAATGCGTTTGCTAGTTCATGAAAACGTGGCCAAAAATCAATTTTTGCTCTCCATGCTTGCAACCCAACAATGAGAATGTTATGGCTTGTTGGCTTTCAGGGTTAATGCTTATGGCCATTAATGATGGCTATTAAGCCTCAGAGCCTTAAAACCAATTAAGCTTGATGTGGCGTCGTGCCCTGATCAGAGGAAGTTTCACAGTGTGGTGAGCATGCAGGACGAGGAACCGTGTCAGTTAAGGAGGGTGCACATGCCGTTGTTTTCATCATCATATTTAATATGTATTTTCATGGCCTATATGCTCAAACTACTGTACATCATTTTGTTTGATGTTTAATATATCCTGACGTCTGTAGAGTCACCTCTCCCCTCCCCCCGTTTCCAACCACCACCTCAACATTCTCCGTCGCTCCTTTCCTTCCTCGTGTGACGGTCCCACACTGTTCCCTATAGACCTAAAGAAAGGCCAGCTTAACATTGTAGCAGCTTGGCAACCAGGCACTAAGGAGAGGGGGGTGCAAAAATAAAAAAAAGCTGTGTGTTTTCCCTTGAGCCTCTTCTCCCTCCGTCTCTGACCCCCGTCTCGCTGCCCTCTCTCAGTCTCTCTGATTCTCTCCTTTAAGATGGCTGATGGCGGTGGGGTCGGGGACCCTGGCTGAGTGGAACTCATTACAGACTCCCTTCATTTCCATTCTGAGTGGGGCCTGTAGAGAGTGCGTGCACCAGGGCATTGAGGTGCACTCGCACGGGGAACAGGGCGAACACATTGAGCAAGACACCACTTATGAAGAGTGACGGCCAGCAGAACCAGCCTTTTGTGCACCCACAGAGGAGCGCAACGAGGGGGGAGGGCGGGAAGATGAGAGAGGAGCAACACAGGACAAGGCAGAAAGATGTGGGCTTGACACAACAAGAAGCCTTATTTAATAAACATGAGCTAGAACCCAGTGCAAATGGAGCTTCACAACAGCAAGCTTATGCAGATGAGAGCCGACCTAATGACTAAATGGAGTGGATAGAGAAGAGAAAAGAAAGAGCGTTGGGAGAGATTAAAGCAGGGATGGGAGGCAACAGTGTTTAAGTGCCTGTGATGGAGTGTAAACAGAGGAGTTTTTCTGCCGTGTTACTGAAAAGCTTTGTCAACAACACAGCACAGGAGGAGGAGCGAGCACAGCCTTTTGCATCATGCAGCTGTGCAAGATGACACAAAACATTCAAGGACATCAAGGGCCGGAACGTGTACGGTACTTGTAGGTTTTGTAGCTGGCCAAACACTCCAGAACACCATAGTGACACGGTCTGGAAGTGGCGAGTCTTACCGCAACACAGGGCAGAAAATGTCATATTTGACCGAGGACATAGTCATAGTTTCAAAGCAGTTAGGATTAGAAGGTGAGGGAATGTTATTGTCATAAAATTCAATGATGAACTAGAAATGCAAGGTGGTAAACAACCTCAACGAAAGGTACTGCATGTAAATAAATTGCAGCGTATACACTCAGCTGACATTGAATCTATGAGGAAAAACTCCATAACAATCTTTTTCAAGTAACACTCAAAATATGTCATTTTTGTGCCGTGCAGACTGTGCAGTCAAGACAGTATCTGTTTGATAACTAAATCACACAAAGCATAAATAGGATACATTTCATGTTTATTTATAATTTGTGACATTCCAGGGACATTTGATTTTTTTGTAAATAACCTTAATAACACTAAATGTTGAAGCCCATCTGTGTCGTGGCCTTACCTGTCAACATTAACATTGTAAAATAGGACAAAAAGGCCTTGAAACATTTGTGAAAATAAGGGAAATTCTGATCTCCCACAAGAATGTGTCTTTTTTTGTCTTTAAAGTTAAAATGAGGAAAGAAGGGAAAAATACTCCAAAGCAGGCTTCGCTATGCATCTTAAAATAGGCTAACCTAGCATGATGTTGCTGTGAAAATGAGACTATAATGTTAGCACTGTGGCGCACATCATGGTTGTGTCATCCTGCCCCACTCGTTAAAGTTACGTTGTTATATGTTATATATGGCATCAATTACATTGGACCAGTGTAGAGTTACAGCGCACATGTAAAAAGTGGATAAAGAGCACAATATAGTAGGCAGTGTGGACAAACACAGCTCATTAGCATTAAAGCTAGAGACACACAAAACAGTAAGGCCTGTAAGGCTTACTAAAAGCCTTTTAAATGTATAATGCCTTTACACAAACAACAGTGGAGGCAGCAACCAATTAGACCAACACAATCACTCAAATGTTTGTCAAAGCAGCTCATCAGCCACAATTTGGCAAACATCTGGCTAATTCTCAACCATTACAATGCAGCGTTGATGCATCGGTGAGTTGCGTTAGCCACAAGGGGCTTCCAGGCTTGAAGCAAGGAGGAGGTTTTGAAGTCATATGCAAAGGAGAGCTTTTGATGGAGTGTGTGCACGCGAGGAGGAGTGGGCCCAGCTTTTTGGAGAAGAGAAAGCTGTTTACCTGGAACAGGGGATTATGGGACAAGTCCCTGTGGCATGTTGGAAGCTGCGGGGGTTTGAGAGGGCCGGCCCTGAAATCTGTTTAGGAAACAGTCACACCTCTAGAAGTTCCTTACTGCCAATATCTCTTTCCATGTCTCTCTCTTTCATGCACCAATATACACTTGATATAACCCCCAAATATTCATAACATGACATAAAATGTTGAAGTTAAAGTTAACTTCCTCAACTTATTTAGCACTTTTTCCATATTCTCTCTGCAAACCCAATCCTTACTAACTGCAGAGTTTCCCATACATTCAATTAATTATGGCAAGCCGTTTCGTCTATATGGCCATTAATGCGTTGCAAAAACAACACATTTTATACTGGCCTCAGACTTTAAGCTCAAAATACACACTAAAATGAAGAAAATTTGTTAAAAGGATGAAGTAGTCTGTTTTTCTTGACCTTTCACACTACTGTTTAAATAGGATACATGAGGTTATAACACAAAATAAGACATTCTAAGAATACGATTTAGAATCTTGGGATGGAAGAGCACATCATTGATGTTGTCCTCCCTGGTCCATCATGGGACCACTAGAAATGATGCATTGGTGAAAGAGAGGAGAGCCCAAAAAGAACCCTCCTACAGTAAAACGGGACATTCTGTTGGCAGTGTGAGACTGCGAGTGCACATTTGTGTGTGTGTGTGTGTCTGTAAACGAGACACACAATGGTTCCGGTGTTACAAAATGTTTGCATTCCACACTTTCGTCTCCCTATCGACCAAAGTGAGTGGGTGGATTACATTCTCTGTGTCTATTTGTGTTATTAATTTAAATACAAATTCACACGTTTGATGCGAGTTGGCGTGCCAGTCTCTCGCTGTGAGTGGGAGGAAGAGATGACCAGCCGTGCACACTGGGTTTAATTAGGCAGCTTGCTGCTGGCGGCGCTGTGGTCAGACAGGGTTCTGGAGGGGTGAAGGGGAGCAGGTGGCCTCTGCTACCTGACGGGGAGGTAAAATTACACTCACACCCTCCTTACACACATAACCTTGGCCAAGACTGATGGGGACAGAGGGCTAACCCGCATGCATTGCTACTGTATGCCTGACAAATATGCCTGCAATCAATAAGTGCTTATTTATTACACTGTACAATCACATGTACATTTTATTCTATCGAAATCTATTTGACAGCATCTCAGTTTAGTTTTTCTGTACCTTTAGGCTGGACACATTGTACATCGGTCCACAAAGAATTGACACTTTTGTGCAACAACACCAGCAACTTTTCTCAAAAGAAGGGCAAAATGTGATCCTGACCCACCAGATCCAGCAGATGTAGCGTCGGTGAAAAACGGCTGTTGTGTTTGGTCGTTGACAGCCACTTGTAATTACTGTAAGCATAAGCATGATGATTCATATTGTACAAAGAGAAAAATACATGGTTACGAGCGTGTGGCAAAGTAATATATCGGCGTTTTAATACATTACACGTAGTCGCGTCGTAACACTGAGCGAAATGACAAAGTCACTTTTGTTCTTTTTACTTAACTATCTAACTTTAATCTCCATTATGACTCCCTCGGCAGTGAGGCAGACTTGTCTGGTGGCAGCGTGTAAAAATGAAAGTGGAATTGAAATTAAACGTCGTAAGACACTCAGTGGAGAAATCTGAAATTTGGCTGCATGTCCTGTCCAAACTGCTGAAACGCGGCGATCATCATGAAGGATAAAGATGGTATTTTTTAACATGTGAAAGGGTCAGCTGCTATGAAATGGACAGTGATAACAGCATGAGCAACATTTTGGTCTCATTATTGAGACTTCCTCCTCTCAATAAGCCTTTCACTCCCTATTTGCGACACCCCCGGTGTGCAAGATAAAAGTAAGGAATTGTTCTCTTTTTTTTATTACAGTTAATTTTATTCTCTTCTTGAATCATTTCACTACTGTATTTTATGTCTTTAAAGTTAAAATTAAAGTTAATTAAGGTTTAACTTTAGTATAAGGTTTATTTAATCAGACTTACATCAAAACTCAACTTACATCGCAGTCTATGAACGCAACAAACCTGAGGAATACCTGTATTTTTGTCAGGCTCGGGTTCTGACGAGGGAGTTTTTCCTTGCCTCTGTTGCTTTTTTATTTGGCTTCGGTTGATTTTCTTTATTATGACTGAGTAAATGAATAAACTGACTTGATTTAGCAATCAACTTCGGAAACCAGATCTAGGTTTACTGCTCAAAAACTACCTGAGTTGAACTGAAGTTGACCACTTGATGAAAATGTGCCTTAACAAGCTTCTTTCTGGGTGGTGAGAATGGAGCCTTGTCTTTCCCAGTCACTGCTGTATAGTGGCACAGCAGGGGGCTACGGTTGAGGATGAGGTCAAGAGCCCACAGCGATATCAGGGCCCAGATGAAGAGGAAGAGGGAGCGAGGCGGGACACAAGGGTAGGTAGAGTGCCAGGTGGCAGCGGTGGCATGTCCCCACCACCTGTCCTAGGGAATATGAACCATGCTCGCTCCGCCTGTTCGCTCACAGTGGGAGGACACCGACTCCCCGTCTGCCTGCTTGGCTCGCTGGCTGTCAGCCTGTCCATCCATCCGTCTGTCTTCTCGTCTGTCAGTTAGTCAGCCTCCCTCCCTCCTTCCCTGGCAGGCCTGCTCATCTCGCCCCTGCTGCCTACTAAAACAGCTTGCTAGCGCCACCTGTGTTCACCATCCGCTCCACCTTGACTCATCGGGTCTCTTCTTTTCGGTTCTTTTGTTTTTTGGTTGTTGCCTCGCCCCTTCTCTCTTTCCTTCCTTTCCTCATCCGTCACCCTCTGGCTCCGCTTCAGCCAAGCCAAGCACACTAACAAGATTTAAATATGCACAGGCTATCATGGCAACCAGTCATTTCAATTACAGTGTCCGCATGCACAGACACACAAACTCTTGAAAAAAACAATACCTCTAGCAAAACACAAGGATACAAGACTTTGTTTCATTTACTGCCAGCTATTCATCTTCAAACAAGTCTCCCATTTAAAATGCGCAGCCTCCACTCAGCGGCCTCTTAGAACGGAAACGACTTACAAAACACTCTGCTGCTGGCTTGAAAACCATCTTTGAAGAAGTGGAGGTTGCTGCGGGGGTAACGTTTCCTGACACCTCTCTTGGCAGCAGGAAGCGGTCGGGAGTGTCTTCTCCGCCGGTATGCAGGGGGTAGAAAAAAAACGATGCACACCAGATAGAGAAGCATCACAAGCACATTGACAATCACAGGCGCAAGAGGAGAGCAGAAACTCCTCATGCCAGGCCTGCACCATCTGTCTCTCTGTCTGTGCCTCACAGCCGGGCCCAAAGCGGGCCCCAGCAGAGCCGGCGTGAAATTAGCTGCCTTTGTGGGGCTTTGTCTGCTTTTGCATGTCTGTTTGGGTGCACCAGCACGCTTGGAATTGACGCGTATTTTCAACCATATTTGTCCTCTGGCCTCTGACTTCTGACCAGACGCACTGACCTTAGCCTGTACGCCCCCTACCTACGCTGTTCAGCCAGTGAGCATGTTTGTGTACTTTTGTCTGGTCAGGCGTCCATGGTAGCCTATTGGACCCTGGTCGGCCACATCGAGGTCCCAGGATGCTCTTTGATATCCACTCAGAATGCTGACCCTTGAAGACCTTTGACCTGACCTTTTGAACTGAGGCCAGTCGTCCCCCTTCCTGCCTACAAATGTGTGATAAATCATGTCTGCCCTGACACACACACACACGCACACACACCAATTATCCCAGCACCACATCATCACCCCACACCCCTGGCATTAATGAGTCTAGAGGTTAAAGGTTGTTGACATTCCTCACACGCTCCTGAACACTATTACCCGGCCCACACGCACACATCCACACACAAACAACACACACACACACAAATAGCGAGGTGTCTTTGCTGCCGAAAGCCTTTCAAAGTCAAACAAAGACAAGCCCAAAGCAAACATGCCTCAGCATTTTTAGTACTGTGCAGACAAAAGGACCAATCAAACATATTTATGCCTGAATGTATTTCAGTGTGCGGTCCGAGGTGCGGACAGGGCAGCGTCCAATGTCGGCCTCATGAAGAATGCTGCTGTCATGTTACTGATAATCATTGTATTCTTCGTGGCTGCAGAGTCTTGGCTTGGAGACAAACCGTCTGGCAAACAGACAGCTTCACGGTGCAGAGCTCAATCAAACTGTCTCTGCCCAACGGTAAACACACACACACCAAAGCACACCAACAGGATTACACGCACATATGCACGCACATACAGAGGACGCAGGCGTTGAGCCTGCAGAGCCTTACTTAGACTGATAACACCAAACAAATCAGCCTGTCGATCCACACCACACAGACCGAGCCAAGCTTCATCACCACTGACATTTTGACTGGCGAATACCTATCTTACCAAATTAATTCCTCAAAGTGCCATTAACATTGTATGGCGGTTGATTCCAGTCATTATTCTTACATAGACGAGCAGAGAGGTAGGAAGGAGGAAGCCTGTGCTTGCCTGTGCTAAGCACCCTCTGCTGGATTAAGGAAGTACAACACTCAACTGCACTTTGCCTACAGAGGAAGTTGGCAACACATTCAAAGCGAATGAGCTCTGCTGCACTTCTAAAACAAGCCATCCAATCCCGCAGGACAAATGGGCTTCTCGCTCAGAACACAAATGAGGAATAATGGAAAAAGTAATCAGACAGTCTGTGTGTACAGCTTAGTGACATATGGGATAAACATGAGTTACACACAAGTGACGAGTCATCTCTCATATGTGTGTTCCCAGGCTTGTGTGTCCTATCTCATCCCCTCTGATGCTTGACCTCTTGACCTCACAATCACCTCTGGACCCTGCAACAATTGTCCCTTTGAGGTTTCAGGTCCTGCTGGTGCATGACGGAGGGGGAGAGGGTGGCTGGGGGGTGGGGGTGGCCTGGGGTTGGATCAGTCACAGCAGTCTGATTCTGAGATGAGCTAAGACGATTAAAAGACTCCCGGTCTGAGGGGCCTTTTACATGGGACCTACTGATACAAAGGGTGTTGTGTTGCCTGCAAGTCAATACCAAGGATGACAATAATAAACATTTTCGATACAATACAATATTATGAAGAGTTTTGACAATTGCATGTAATTGATTGTTGATTTATCATGTCCTGTAGAAAATGAGGCAAAATATAGTTTACTACTTGGCTGTAACCAGCAGAGACGCTGCTAAAGACCGCCTGTATTGCTAGGTTGCACCCACGCGACCTTATAGGTATTCTGCCTCACTTCCCGTTTTTGGCTGGGGGTCAAACGCATTGCCGCTGTATCCGCTGTTCAGGTACCACCGGCTGCAAAGATGTCAGAATATGATGAAGTGGATCCACACACTCTTGAGAAAAAGGACTTTTCACTAGATTTAAGAGATTGTCCCAGCATCACCGAAGTTGACATTTTTAACCATCAGGTTGGCCAAGCTTACTTCTACACTTGCAGGAAGTTCAAAAACTACAAAATTATGGAGGCTCATCATTTTTTTTTTTACATCTGGTTGGGTCCACGAACTTGGTCTTAAGTCAGCTACTCGCTGCAACTATTGTCGGACGGTATGACAGAGTATTTTCGTAGTTTCGAAACCGTGACTATTTCATACCGTGGTATACCTTGAAACCAGTAACTGGCCCGTGCCTAGTGTGACTATAACCATCGATTCTTGAAACTTGTCAAAGATGCAGTGTTCCAGTGTCAACATACTGAAAGAGTGGATGACTTGAGTGGACCCAGCGATCCTTGACTTCCACTGTTTCCCAACTGGGGGAAGAAAGAAATGTGCATGCAAAAAGTGACATTCCAGGGACGTTATAAAACGTTTGAGGTTAATGGATGAGATGGAACGTGATCACTTACAAAAAAAAAAAAAAAAAAAAAAAAAAGTGGCCTGCCGAACTCATGGAGCATGAATCTGCATTTAACGAGCTGAAACCAAATCAAACCACTTCAGATCAGTTTACATGCGGCTCTAATGACGTCTGGCCAAATCACATTGCGTTAATGAATTTAGGAGGTCTCTAATCAAATCTGTGTGATCTGGCTACAAGACTGACGTCCATGTGTGCCTCTGTGTGTGAGAGTATGGATGGGACTTTATATTGACAGAAAGAGGAAATAAATCTAAGAGGAGGCAGAAACACAACACAGGCAACACAGTCTACGGGCTCAAGATGCAAAGAGTGTGTCACTAAAAAATACTATGAAGACATAAAAGGCAAAGGAGAGAACAAATACTGTGTGCACACACACAAGAGTGCATACACATCTGGCAGCCCAAAAAAGTCTCCAAGTGACCCCGTTTAACTCTCAATAATATACTCACATTTTCATTATGTGTGTATGTGTGTGTGTGTGTGTGTGTGCGTGTGTTGTAGCTGCCTCAGCCATTATGCTGTGTTTAAACATTAGAGAGCTCTTTGAGACAAGAGGGAGCTACATGAGGGGCTCAGACGAGTCCATACACACAAAGCTGCGTGCGTGCATGGCTTGCACAGTGTCATGAGCACACCCACGAAGAGCCACAAAAACACCCCCCCCCCCCCCTCTGCTGCTCTGATTAATAAAGGTCAATTAGCAATTATAATTTCCATATTTAATCAGTCCCCTGTGGTGTCGCACTGTGGCCTAAGCTTCGACAACTGTCTCTCCCCTCTCCCACTTTAGCTCCATGTCACGCTCCTGCGCGCTTCCCATCTCTTATGTCATTAGCATCCGAGAATCTCTCTTCTTCTCAGAGCCCCTCCCTTATTACCATGTCATCTCTCCCCGCTCTAACCTCTCTGTCCCCTCCCTCTCCGGTGGATGCTTCCCCTCATTAATCTCCACGCTTTTCCTCTCGCTGTGTTCTTCCATGGGCCTTCAAACCTCTCGCTAATTGCAATTAATCACAGAGCGAAACAGATGCAGGGAACAAAAGGCAACCTAGGCGGGGGTGGGCGCATTCATGTGCACGTGTGTGTGTGTGTGTGTGTGTGTGTCCCAGTTGTGTTACAACGGGGTGGGGTTTGAGTAAGTTGTCACTCAGGGTGCAACAAAAAAGAAAATGATGTGCCTGCAGGGTTGTGACATCAACTCCAGGGTGTGTTTGTGTGCTTTTTATGTGCACGATTCTGTCACATCTCACTGTAGCTGTACCTGTCTAACCTCACTAAGTGATGATAACAATGACAGCCCATAAAAATGATGAAGGGCCCTATCTACATGATCCACAGTACATGGCGCAAGTGCATTTAGGGCATCTACTGTACCTCTTCTAGCTAAGTGGGGCTAAGTGGCTTTACTTCATTTCTTCATGTTTTGGTCATTACACCAAATCACAATATGTAACTTATGTATGAGCTCCACTTATGCTTGACTTTGAGAGCTATAATATATGTTTAGCTTTTATAATCATCTGCAAGGCGATCGCTGGTGTGTGTCAGTGGACGTATTCATTGTCCAAAGAACAAAATATTGTATATACTGTACCTCTTAAACAGTTAATTAATCTGGGGTTGGATTAGATCCATTAGTTCCTACTTGATTTTAAATTCAGCTTCCTAGACACATTGAACACTTCTCTGTGCAATTAATTTTGTGGGAAAAGTTAGGAGAAGACAATTTTCTGATCCGAGTGCATGGCCCATAAAGCATGGTCCATAAAGGCATGCTTGGGTGAGTTTGATGTAGAAATACTTGAGAATCCTGACCTCAACCCCATCAAACACCTTTGGGATGAATTAGAACAGAGATGTTTTGTGGCAAGTCCAACATCAGTGACCTCTGACAAAAAGAAATTCCTACAGAACATCTTGTAGAATTAGTCACAGAAGAGTGGAAGCGGTTATATCTGCAAAGAGAAGGACCGACGACTCCATATTTCCTTCCTTTTTCATTGCTTGTAAGGGTAATGGCCAGGTGGCCCAGTCCTTTTGTCCACTTAGGGCCTGATCTATTAAGATGCCAAATAACGAGCACTAAATTGCGTGAGCGCTAATATTAGTGGGTGTGTTGCGGGTGATCCACGATGATTGCTTGCACAATTTTTAACAGGTGCAAAAGTGGTGCGGACCACTCTATTTAAATGAGGATTTTGCGTTTTTGCTACCATGGAGAGCAGCATTATCATAACACTGTACTGCTATAGTAGCCTACTTTGTCATTTAATATACCTGTTTTACACTACAACATATAGTGTAAATATATGTTTTACACTATTAAACAATCAAATTTACAAATTGCCGTAATCTTTTGTTTATCGTTACAGACCCAGCTGTCGGATTCCTTATTTATAAATGGAATACTTTCATAGTTACGGCATAGAAAACATGTTTACAACCTTCTAAACCCAGTTTTTAACATTTTTAGAGCCCTCTAGACATGCACTAACACCCCTATAGTCACTTTACAGTCGTATTACTCAATATAGCAGACATGACAGGAAATAAGCCATTTAAGACATAAATAAGACTCGTGCTCGTGTGTTGCTGTAAATGTGTTCCCAGGGGAGCAGAGTGAGTGGCGGGCAGTAAATGACGTCGGGGGTTCAGAGTTCAGTTTCACCTTGTCATGGGTTAGGACCGCAACAGTAGTCCATGTTTTCATGAGGGATTATTGTGCCTGTGGTTCAGGCGATCAAGTCTGGTGATCGTGTGTGTCACCAAACAATACAGTAATTACTGACACCTAGTGACTAGTGCAGAATACTACATTGTATTTGAATGAGTCTTTTGAATAGCTTATATTTGTATTTTAGTTTACTTAGCCATTTTAATGCTTGGAAATGCTTAATTTAGGCAAAAACATGTAACATTAGCTTACATACGCACGTTTGAGAAAAAGGCCGTATTCAACCACAAAACATGATTTACTCATTAATATAGTTTATGAAAAAACGTGATAGAGTGAAGACGCAGAATTCCAACAGCAAAGTGGCGAGGGATGACTGTATTAGGTTATGATAGTCATGTGAGCATGTCGAAACATCAATCATATTGCAGGTGCTAAATGATTATATTTGCATCTCCTCCCCCCAGTATTTTGCGTGTTCTGATATTCTGCATATATTCTGCATATTCATGAAGGCAAATGCGGAAAAAGATTGCTTCTTCGCATTGGAGTGCTACTTTGCTCATTGGACAGACGTAATCCTTAATACACCCAGTTAGCAGATTAGGTTGTGAGCGCTATCAAGTTTGCACATGTTTTTATACGTCCAAACCTTTAGCAGATCAGTCCCATAGTGTATAAATAATCCCGTTCAACCACACAAATCAAGAGTATGTGAACAAATGCAAATAGACTCTGTAGGCTTGTATGGTTTATTCATGACCCAATTTATGGGTATGTAGTGCTAGCAATTATTTCACTATCTGCAGTATTATACAGCAAAAAGACACAAATTCTACTGACCACACAACATTTAAAGGTCACAGAGAAGACGCACAAGCCCACCTCGCACTGAAACATGAGCACTCGGATAAGAAAAATGACAACTTATTTCATTATAGTGCCTTAGGGAAAAAGAGCCAAATTTTTAAGTGCTCGTTTATGGTGTTGTCCTATTTATGCTGTTATCTGCAAGAAATGTATTACAGCAATTCAAGTTCAAAGTCCTCCATCCTGTATCCTGGAGTTTACTTGGAAATGGTGATTACAATACCGTACTCCAGTCATTTTTTTTGCACCTGCAGAGACACTTATCACAGCATTTTTATTGCAGTGATCCCCAACCTTTTTTGACCCAAGAACCGGCTTGTGTTCCCACAAATCTCCCGCGAACCGGGTGTGTGGGGGTTCGTACATTACAGCGATATAATTTATCTTATCTCTGAAGTTTTTCCAGAGAGATTATTACATCGCTGTTTGACGTGTGTGGGAAAAGGCAGTGTGCTAGCATGAATGAACTTGAGACAAATGTGCACATTAGCACTCAATAAATCATGAAAACTTACCTTTATGCATTCCCACATAGTATCAGCATTTGACACCAAATATGAGGTGAAAGAAAAATGGTAAAAATACAGTAGTAGCCTATCTGTGCGGCGAGAGAAAGTTAGCACACGCACAATGGACATACGTCAAGTGAGACGGATGTAACAGAGAGAATCCGTCCACTTTTCAAAATAAAACATCATGGTAATTAATTTTTCTTTTTGTGCAGCCCGGTACCAAATGACCCACGGCCCGGTACCGGGCCGCAGCCCAGGGGTTGGGGATCGCTGTTTTATTGCACTCCAGTCGTCCTTTCTTGCCCCTACTATCAATCTGCTTGTTTCCTTCCTCCCACATCAGATGTGAGTTGTCACCTCGAGGCCCTCTGCCTTGACAGGTCACAAACCATGGAGGCCACGCACTATGTTAAAGGAGAGTGTTGACAAACATGCTACAAACACGGAGGCTTCTGTGTGGTGGGCACTATTCATCCATCATTGCAATCTGCAGCGCTTATCAGCCACCAGCAGGACGAGATGAGAAAAGGAGCCAGAAGACATATACACACTCATCTACTTAAACTAGATTATGAATATTGAAAAACCCATCAAAATAGTCAGCGGGAGGCAGTACTGTGTTTCAACACAAGCCCATTCTGCTCCATATCCTTGAGTGTCCGACACAAAAGGTTCCAGCTCCACTGCAGATAATACACTTCATCTTATTTCCATCGCTCAGGGAGGATCATTGAAAGTCGTTTTGAGCCCCCCAGCTTCCATGTAGGGCATCAGAGAGGGACAATAATCAAATCAGGCAGATCTGATATGTTCCCGAGGATTAACACTATATGTGACCCCCGCATGACCTGAAGCATCAGATGGATAAAGGGGGAGGAGTGTGTTTGGAGTGTAGCACCTCATGAATTGCTAAGACGACGCAAAACAGGTGTTGCGCTCCTGCTCTCGGCGGTGTATTCCTGAGTGGCCAAACAGGAAATGGAAAGGTTATTTCAAAATAAAACCTCTGCTTGTGGTGGCAAAATAAAAGGTCGATGTAATTCTTGGGCGTCAGTGATGGCCTCCGCCTTTGTTGAAACCAGCGAAGCATATTGAGCTGCTTTGCTTTTCTCGTAAAAGTATTAACAAAAGGCCGAGGGAGCCTCTATTAGTTTTCTGTTCTTTACCTGCCGATCCACAGACTTCAAGAAACACACGCACACAACAACACACTCCCCTGACAATTCCTTCCCAGCAGGGAACTCATCGTTTATTCATTTTTTTTTTATATATTACCTCCTCCGAGTCAGCTGCTTGGCACGCAGCAATCGCTGCACTTAACCCATTATGCTACGTAACGCTCCCCAGAACAGTCACTCTCTCCCCGGGATAAATTATTAACTTGCTTCACATCCTTCTATTTATCACAGAGCCCCATCGTGCGGAACCATTGCTCATATCCATGGCAACAAGGGCCCATTTGTGCTGCCGGTGGATGCTGCTGCTGATGAGGGGTAAGGGAGAGATGACAGAAGAGGAAGAAAGAAATATACCTGCTTTTGGCAGGACCTCCATTGTTGGCACACTGCCACCCTCCTCTGCTCTTTACATGCACACCCTCTTATTCACGCCACCCGTGCAGCCCTCAGGTCTAGAGATGGCAGCAGCGGGGTTAATTAGATCAGAGCTTTTCTCTTGTCTCCATGGAGATGAATCATGCAGTCGGGGTGACAGTCAGAGCCTTAGCGCTACGCAGTAACCTAATCACAATGTTGAACCCCAGTCAGAGCGGCGACATAACCCAATAATACCCAGGTGAACCTGCCATGACCCGCATCCCTGCACACACACACACAAGGGGCGATGAGCCGGGCCAGTTAAACATACCGGGTCATATCCCAGGATGTGCTCTCCTCGTGCATAGAAGACCCTCACAGGTGTCCTAATTCATGAGCGTTTGCAGCTCATGAATAATTAAACACCAAATGCAAATGCACTCCTTTGATCATTTACATTCATGTCTAACAGCATTAATTAATCAAACAAACCTTTTCTTTATCCCCAGAGGAATGGGGGGGGGGGGGGGGGGGGGGGCGCAGCGGAAGGAGCGCACCAACAGAAGAACAGGCAAATATGCAAAACAGACAATTCACACAGCAAACAAGTTGACTAATCACACTGCTTAAGACAGTTGTTTGTGATGCATGGTGGCGTGGCTCAACTTTGACAAGTCAAGGTGACTTCTTCCACACACAATGCTAATGCACAAAAACAGACGAGTGATACAAGCATGGGATCTGTTTTGTACTGTAGGAGTGTCACTATTAGTATTGGTCGATACCCAAAATGTACTTACCGATACCATAAAACAAACCAGCCTTTCGTATCAGTGATACCGATAATACCAATCCAGTCGTCCCTCGCCCATCACGGTTGAATTCTTCACTCTGTCATGTTTTTTCAAAATAAAGTAACTGTTTATTAAACTGTTTAAACTGTCTAAACTGTTCCGTGGTTGATTACAGCCCATTAGTCCAAAAATATATATATTTAAGCACTAAATTACACTATAAGCCATTCAGAAGACGCATTTAAAGACGTGATATATGGTATTCTACACTGGTCACAAAATGTCAATAATGTTGCTGTAGCGACAGGTGTATTGTGCATTTCTGAGCTGGTGTTTAGAGCAGTGGTTCTCAACTGGTTTGGTTTCGAGACCCCCCCCCCATCACCCCTCAATTACAAGTGGCATCCCAAATTGCAGATTTTTTTTTCAACTCAAAGTTCTCAAATATCTTATATTTAAAAAGACCTTTTGCAACACAATGTGAGCTGTAGCAGTGAGACGCTGACCTCTCTGTGGCGTGCTCTTCTCCAGCAGATATCTGCAGCTGTGTGTTGCACAGCACGTCAAGTCCCTATTCCATGTCCTTCCCCTCCTGCCCAAGCTTGACATAGTCTCCCAGAGACATGGCATGCATACTGTGGTGGCGTAGCAAGCAAATAGCATAGAGAAGAATGCGAGGTGCATTCACAGACATCGGGGTCATTTTTTTTCCCCAGGCACAGACCCGCAACCCACTGAAAACAGCTCCGTGACTCACGTTTGGGTCCTGACCCACCAGCTGAGAATCACTAGTTTACAGTGTGGGCTATAAAGAGCAGTGGCGTTCTGCACGCTGGGTTAGAGCTAGCTTTTAAGAAATAAGTCTATAGAAGAAGAGAACTAGAAAGTGTTGAACTTTTCATGCTTTTCATGCTTTGGACATCTGCCTGTGAGACACAGTGCCCTGTGTCTATTTCAAATAAAAATAAATAAATATCCACCTCAGAAAGTACACTGTCCAGAAAAACCAACAAGGAACTCTCCCAATGCAAATCTGTGAGTCTATGTTATGTCTTAATTATATCTAATATGTCTTATTTTCTGTTATTATGTCTGCTATATTGGGAAATATGAGTGTAAAGGTGACTATAGGGGTGTTAGTTCATGTCTAGGGGGCTCTAATAATGTTAAACAATTGTATTTTTTTTTAAATTGTTGTAAACATGGTATCTATGTTCTAACTATGAAAATTTCCATTTATAAATAAGGAATTCTACTTCATGGAAATTCACTTATCATGTCAGGTCAGAAATCAATTAACCGTGATAAACGAGGGACTACTGTACCACCAAGGTTACATGTCTGTCACAGTATATACTGAAAACTGTCACTCACTCCCACATTTTTTGGCCATCACATAAGTTGTCAAATCAAACACCATAAGTACTCTTTGTACACTAAAATAGATGCTTACAGTTACCTTCTGTGCAATCAGATGTACAAAATAAAATTATACTCAACAATACCAATACTAGAACAAGTGCACAGTAATGTACAAGGTGTGTCAGAAAATTTCCAGGACTGCTCATGTTGATCACATTCTCCCATGTGAGGGGCATCGTCCACGTGAGTTCTTGCCACAGGGCCAGACGATCAACCAGGATGTCTACAAAGAGATCCTGCAGCGTTTGCGTCTTTCAGTGCACAAGAACAAGCAAGAGTTGCAGCAGGACAACTTCCGGCTGCTCACATTGCCCTGAGTCTCCATCAGTTCCTGTTCGATGAGAACATCACCGTGCTGGAGCAACTCTACTCAACCAACCTGGCTCTGTGTGATTTTTTTCCCCCTCTATCCCACACTGAAGATGGTCATCAAGGGGACCCATTTTCAAGACGTGGATGACATCAAGATGGCCTTGACGACGAAGCTGCAAAGGATCCCGGAAGAATCCTTCCAGGAGTGCATGAAGGCATTGCAGAGAAATCTGGGAAAGTGCTTCAGACTCCAGGGGGATTACTGTGAAGGAGGAAACTTGTAGTTTGGATTTGACACTGATCGTTTGTGACACCAGTCCTACAACTTTTCTGACACACCTCATATACTTGGCTTATTCTTTGTCTCTCGTATATTGCTTACTAACTCCAACCTCCGACTTTTTACTAATTTATTGTGCTTGCACTTAAAGTTTGTTTTTTTGGGATGTTGACAAAACAGACACATGGGTTGCTGCATTACTAAAAACTGAAAAGTGGGCCAATTTAGCACTAAAGCACTAAAATGGATAATTACATTGAGAAGCGGAAAGAAAAGTCATTCCTGCCAACAGGACAACATTAAGACTCTGCCGTTATATCTAGCTGAATGTGGATAATGCCACGTGATTAATCCCAACTGCTTCTCTCGAACACATATCTCTCTCAATTTTGTCAAAATATCGATAATTACAAAATCGATATCGATATCTGAAACCTTGATATCGGCAGTATCGATATTATTGCACGAGACACAAGATCCACCAATGCTCACAGTTTAATAGGGCAGTGCCCCACTAGGTGGCACTGGTGTTTTGTTTTGTTTTTTTCAACAAAACTTTAGTTTAGAGTTAATACAGAGTTATTTCATTGCAAAATTGTGAAATGTCAACGAACAATCTTAATCTGGCTCTATTAGAGATTTCATATTGTACACTGTCCGCACAGGCTGATCAAGATTTCAAAGGTGTTTTGACACGCTCACTTGGCGAGACAGACCTTATAAACAGCTACTCTTCAGCTGACCTCCTGTTTATAGCAACAGTATCGTACACAGAACTCATAAAGAGAATCTTCCTCCTTCTCCTTCTCATCAGTCCACACATCTTTTACTGTCTCTGTACTCTCTCCAATTAGCACTCTTCTCCTTTACTTAACCTGCCGTATCTCCAAACCAACTCCCCTCGTTCCCTTAATGAGCCAGTTTGCATGCAGGGCACACTCGTAGAGGCCTCGTCTTATACAAACACAGACGCCAATACATGCGAACAAGAGAAAGGCACGTCCAGCTTGTGGACCATATCAATATCTCCCGAATAAAGAGGAGGAAAGGAGGGGCTGCCTCACTGGCTTCTTTTAGCACACCTCGTAAAGCCAAATGATAGTTGAAGTGGATGAGAGACATAGCTGCAGGGAGAGGCAGAGGAGAGGAACGAAGGGGAGGAAAAGCGGGCTGTTAACATGATGATAGGGGGTCGTAAATAACCAAGATACGGATCTACAGCATTTGTGTGACGTTGTCCTGTGTGTGTGTGTGTGTGTCTGTGTGTGTGTGTGTGTGTGAGAAGGAGGTGTGGCATTTAACGGAGGCCGAAAAAGAACCATGCGTGTTTGTTTATACGCTTGGCGATTTACGTCCGCAATGTGTATTATTTTCTCCCTGGCCCCAGAAGAAGATTCATGCTAACTGCCAGTATCCAAAAGCGTCTTGGTTGTAAATAGCTGACTGACTGCACATACAGCCCATAAACCTGCTACCTTCTGTCTCACAGAACAAGCTGACCTCAGATTACACAAGTTAACACATATAATGACACTCCATGGCCGCAGACATTAGGTGAGTATCTGTATTGACAATTTTGCATTTAAACGCCTGAATGGTGCAATTAAGTATTAGGAATACTTGGACATTATAACTATTGTTGCTCTAATTCCACACTTTAACCCCAGAATAAATATTGTATTTCATTAACATTATCGTAATACATGTAATTATATTCAAGCATAATTTTTGATTAACTAGGAAAATATAAATATAGCCGAAAGTGCCTTATAGCATCCATTTTGACTGACAAGTTTCCCCAAAAAGGATTGCTTGACCGATCAGGGGTTTTCAAAGTGCAGCAGCTTGAGGCCCAGTCCACACGGGAACGTTCTTGGGATTTTTTTTGGTGGGTTAAAAAAAAGTCACGTCCACACTGTGCCAGATTATTATGTAGTTGCAACCAGACAGGAAAACGATGTAATACACAAGGCACACCAGCATGTCAAATTCTTCAAAATAAAAGCTCCAGGAAAGTCATTCCTTTTTATCCGGACATTTGACAAAATAAACGTTAATTTAAATTGCGTGACTCACGCTGATCTCCCTTTTGTTATTTCCTGTTCGGAGGCGTAACCCTTGTGACGTAATGACACGGTTCCCCAGGACAATGGAAAATGAATCTGGTGTAGAGCCTTTTCAAGGCCAACACTGGTTCAAATCCAGCACTGAAATAAATCTGTACCAGCACCAAAGTCCGCTGCAGTAGAATACGAGTATTTGCCACACTTTGAAAACCTCTGCCCTAAATAAAGAGCTGCAATTCATGCGTTACTTTATCTTATAAATAAAGACAACTGTACAAACATGTTTTCTTGCAATCGTATGTAATTGCTGATGGAGGAGGGGGTGGCATATAAAATCTTTCCTTGGGCGCCACATTGGCCCTGGTCGCCTCTGATCCTGACCAAAACTGAGTGTTGAGTATGTTTTGCATTAGTTAGTCAATGCCCTGCCCATCTATAAATTTGTGGTTATCGTTAAAGTAGTTTTCGTGTAATTCCCAAAAAACATAATCAACAGTTGAATGAGGTCAAAAAACAGCAATGAAAGCACATGCATACATTTTAATGACAAAATGAACGCTTGTAAAAGTTATAATGTAGCTCACTGTATTAGCTTTCATGGTGCTTTTACTGCACTGTGGTAGTTCATCCGAATGTTATTCAAATGGAAGTCGCTCTGTTGTGCACGTTTAAATATGAATGACGTGGTTAAGAGTAAAAAGGTTAACAACAGTTAAAATTCCCAGCCGTATTCCCACATGGCACCATGTTCAAGCTTCTGACACACAGAGGTGTTTCGAGCGATGTCGAGGAGTGGCTGAGAGGATCAATAGAGCTGGGTGTTTGCGCACGTCTGGCCTTTCCCTCTCTTCAAAGCTACTGAACAAAGAAAGTAGCACAGAAGCAGAGAATCTGCAATTAAAACAAGATTGCGTGAGTCTTTTGTTAAAAAAAAGAAAAAAAAGGCTCTGCTACGTCACCCTGGTGGTGTTATGCTACACGCTGCTACCACCCAGCCATTGGAGATATCCATTGCCGGGTCCCAAAGCCAGATAAATGGGAGGGTCACGACAGGAAGGGCATCCGAGTTAAAAACTATGCCAAATCACTTGTGTGATTGACTCGCTGTGGCGACCCCAATGGGAATAATCAGTAAAACTTAATAAAACCATGCCTAGTGATATTCTATAGCTGTCAGCGCCATATGCATGCATTTGTCCCACAGCCTTCACGCTCATGAAGGAAGTATGTAAAATATGGCTAGTGACTTTACACTGGCACCCCACTAGCACGAGCTTGGATGTGATAGGCAGATGAAACGGAAACAAGGCGGTGACAGAACGACAACCGGAGAAGAGGCAGAGAGAACATGTAAAAAGCCTAAATGCTGTCTTCCCAGCTGGGGAGCGTCTCATTTTTTCTCATTAGGGGAACTCATGCGAGCTCCATGGATAAAAGGAGGCCTGATCGCCACCATTTCTCTCCCTCACTCTGCCTCTTTTGCTCTCCCGCTGTGCACACGCCACCTAATTAATTACACCTTATCATCATATTGCTATAACAACCACTGGCGGCTAATTAACAGCACGCCTCAATCGTGACCCTGTATTCAAGGGCTGTGTATGTGTTTGTGTGTGAGAGCGGGACACAAGAAAGATCCAGAAGGGGCGGAAGAAATGCTGCAAACTGGAAGCGCTGACGACAGCGGAGGTAAGGAGAAAAAATAAGGAATGCAGAAATGAGGAGCTCTTTGAAGTGACAGACACAAGGAGAGGGGAGGGGGAGCCTTATGGGAGATAGATGGAGCGCCGCCTTGCACACCATGCTGGACTCCAACCAGTCAGCCCGGAGCCAGAGAGGCCAGTGAGGAGTCCCAACTAGGGGGCGTCACACCCAGGACACGTCACTTCCAATCCCCCCTGAGCCTGCCTGAGACTGGCCAGATTGCAACGCCGAGCTCCTACGGCCCCAAACGCACTCATACTGATTTTATCATGGAGGAGGAGAGGCAGCCGGGAGGCGGGGGGTGGTCGTTGAAGTGAGGCAAAGCCTAGAAAAACACACAGAGCCTGCATAAGCTGGAAACCACGTAGACCACATGAAACACCCTCCATGGCTGAGCTGAGAGAGAGGGAAATGAAGACCGAGAAGCAGGGTGGAATGGAGCCATAATTTGCTTAGTGGATGTGATTGGATTAGTGTTCGGGTCATATTATTCTTCACCCACGTCAGACACACGCACACACACACTTCACCAGTGCCACAGTCTAAGCAATAATAGTATTTGGCTGTGGTTAGGCAGAACGACATACATTCATTTTCAGTGTCTGCTCAACAGCTTTTTGTGGAGAATGATGACAGAAGGGTGGAGAGCAATGTAGATGAGGTCTAAAACAGAGTAGACTGCACTCAGTTCAAGTTAAAACCTTCCCTGCATCTATTTTTTTCCCCACACATACCATTAAGAAAATGTACTTATTTTTATTTGGATAACTATGCGAATGAAAGCAGTATTTGGGCACAGCTAGACTCCTATATAGTCTGGTTTGGTTGACAAGTGTGAGTGCGGTATACACTCTCCTGCACGGTGGGAAGAGGTGGGTTCTGCCCTGCCTGACACTCACAATCTGTGCGTGTTGATGAAAACCATCACCTTGCACTATAGAAATCAACAGAATGACTCAAAACAATCCCCAAAGTCTAAGAAGTCGAAGAAAGTTTTCAGTAATGCAGTGTTGTATTATGAAGTGATGCACTGGTGCAGTGTATACACGTGCTGAAGCCTGGATGAGTGCAGCACTGAGACAGTGTGGGCCAAAGGGGAAGGCGGAACCAATATTTAATCCTGCTGTAGGAAATTTATCCACACATACGTGTTTAATAATATGCTTATTTCCATTCAATTTGACATCTTAAATTCCTATTTGGCATATGTCCCCTTCAACATGTATGCAACTCACAGTAACAGTTTAGGCTATGTCCACGCGAATACAGGTTTTTTTAGAAAAGCATATTTTCCTATGCATTTTAGCCTTTCATCCACACGCAAAGGTAGGTTTGTGTCCTTAAAAGCAGAGCTTTTGGAAAACTCCGGCTATGGTGAAGATTATTGAAAACTCCAACTTCATCGAATGTGTGTGGACGGCAAACACGCAGCTTTTGGCTTGTTGCCGACAGATGACGTAACAATTATGTGCCATCATTTCCATATCAGATAAGTATAATTTAATGTGTGCAATGGCAAACATTACATTGCTGGTTTTAAGCATGGCTGTGTGGAGTTTGCATGTTCTCCCCGTGCGTGTGTGGATTTTCTCCGGGTACTCCGGTTTCCTCCCACATTCCAAAAACATGTATGTTAGGTTAATTGGCGACTCAAAATTGTCCATAGGTATGAATGTGAGTGTGGATGGTTGTCTATATGTGCCCTGCGATTGGCTGGCGACCAGTCCAGGGTGTACCCCGCCTCTCGCCCAAAGTCAGCTGGGATAGGCTCCACCATGGATGGATGTTTCATATTCGTTTTTCTGACAAATACGACTGAAAGTTTACGCTACTTCGCTAGCAGTCCACTTTTATCTTCGCCTGCGAATTACCATCTTTGTTACTGTATTGTGCCGTCTATGGAAATGACATCATCAACGCTTCTGTTTGGCTAAAATTGGCTAAACAGTCCATGGCTGCCGCACCGGCATTACTTTGGCATGCACATGACAGCCTGTGAATGTGCATTCGTGTGGCCAAAAATAGTTTTAAACGTTTTTAAGTAGTACGTATACGTAGTTTTAACGGCACCGTGTGGATGAAAATTGCCACCGAAGAGGGGCAAATGTGAGAGTATAAAAATATCCATGTTCGTGTGGACATGGCCTTAGTTGATTCTTTAATTCTGATTCTATGGAATTGCGGCATGTTATATTTCACTCTAATTCAATAAAAAGGGAAAATATGGGAAGAAAGAGTGAGAGTGAAAACGAATAAACTATAGTGATCTACCAGCAGAGTAGAAAGGCCATGTTCTCTGTCAGCCATTAACATGGCCTCCACTAAATTATTAAAGGCACAATGTCACCTTACATAGTGCTGGGCTAACTCAAAGTACGTAGGGCTCTCGCTCTGTGTGTGTGCGTGTGTGTGTGCGCGTGTGACTGCACATAATCAAACAGTGGACAGTGAGGGTTTCTCTACAGAAGGGGCTCAGTGTTGCCATCATGTGGCTGCTACAAATAAGGTGCTTTATTAAAGACTCCACACACGCGCACACAAACATACATCAGAAGACGATACCGACCTCCTGTGTCGATGATGCATGCATCTTGCGAGATGTTATATCAGAAGCAGCTCCATTTATTTCCACGGGCGCCCGCGGGTGTGCTGCGTAGTGTAATGAAAAGGACATAGGGCCATCATACAGTGAGAGGGAAGACTCTTGTTGCAGCTCTTGAGGAAGCAAAATAAGGATGAGGACATCTGAGTGAAGCACCATTTGGGGTTGAAGGTGGAGAAGAAAAAGCAGCCAAATGAGAGAAAATGAAAGCTGAGGATGAGAGTGTAGTGCTTCCGGTGTTGGTCGGGGAGGATGGGAGGGAGGTGTTTGGAGGGAGTTAACAAGAGCATATGACAGTACAACCCGTGCCTCCTCCTGACAGGCTTTATTACAGTGCCACCTGCAGCGAGACAGCAAAAAGCACTTAGCCACAGCCTAACCGCCTGACAGTGGGGGGAGAAAAAGAGGAAGGGACGGAGAAAAAGGAGAGGAAGAGTAGGGAAGGAGGACGTGTGGAAGGGATAATTGACATCGGAGGGTTTGGAGGAAAGCAACAAAATGGAGGCAGAACACGACGGAGGAGAAGAGGACAAAACAACAAGCATTTAAATGAATCATGCGACCTGTAGTTGACTACTCATTTTTTGACCGGATCATAAAACGTTTTTTATTCTGCATTTAAAAGGTACATGGCGAGATGATGTTGAAAGCTAAACAGCAATGTTGCTAATGCCCATGGGTCAGCTTGCTTTCATGACCTGCTTCAGGTTTGAAGTAGAATGTCATTCAGTACAGCGGACGCCTCTACTGAAGTTGTATTTACAGTATTAATGCCTGAATTTGTGTTTATCCAAACACAGTATGGCAAGTGTCACTTTCTGCAATCTGCAGCATGCATACTGACAGGAATGAGGCAGTAGATGGCAACAGCCAGTTAACCTTCCAGCCCTGATCCTAAAAAGTACCACATCAGATAATTAGATGGTGTGATGTTTAAATTACAGCGACAATTGCTTTCAACACAACAAGGCGGGAAACAAGAGTCTTGAGTGTCAAACTTCACACCTGTATCCTGCCTTTCTGGCAATCTCGTACACATACACGCTGACTCGCCTCTATTACGGGTCCGATGCTGCGTCCAAAAGGCGGAAAACTGCTGAAGCGACACTGAGGTAAAAAGGTGGAAAATTGCTGGCAATGTGAAAGGGTTTTAAAAAACATTAAATCATAAAACGCCACATAGCCAAACTCAATTCAAACTCAGTAAGAGGGGGGGAGAGGGGAAAGGGGACGACCCCCATCATGACTCACATGACATTTGTATCTGGATTTGCACTGAAGTATCATCAAGTGTTATAGACATCGGTTGTGTAGTGCTTTTTAATTCTGCAAACTAACAAACAAAGAGCGATGAAAGCTCTTTTCTGTGTGAGGGGGGTAATCAATACTGAATGTCCACTACTTCAACATTGTCGGACACTATTATGGATCTGTGCCTTCTATCTCTATGGGCCTGAGTCCAGAGTGGCTGTAAATAACAGAAGACAGGAAAAACCACAAACCAGTTTGCAGTCAGCGTTGAATGTTCAGGCAGACAGGCCTAATCCTGCATGAACACCTGTTTCCTTGTGCCTGTGAGGTCAAAGGTTAGCGTCTTGTGGTCTTTACTAAGTGGTCAGCTCACATTTTCTCCCGGAACCCGACCTCATTGATTTACGCCAGGTCATGACCCTGTATTATGTGACACGGCCTAAAGACATATTCTCCTAATCCCGTGTATATATAATCATTGCAGCCAAATTCGAGCTGCTTTTATTCATTTGCTGTCATTGTTTGATGCAATTTATGCAGGCCATGAAGAGGAAATAATTAAGGGGATGAAATGATGAGAGGTTCATTACTTCCTGAATGGTGGCGGCTCACATCTATTAGCACTCCGTCCTGCTGATGTATCTGCTGATGAGCTCTAGCCAAGTAATGACGCGCTCTGTTGGCTGTGAATCTATAGGTCTCTCCCTAAATCTGCTCCTGCTGGCTCCTAGGCTGTGCATGGAAAACCGCAGTCACTAAATCAAATCCATCCGGAGGAAAGAGGAGAGCGAGTGAGTGAGAGAGAGGGGGTGTTTCTCAGCCTGTTGGAGAGAGGAATGTGTTGGAGAGTGGACAAATCAAGCAAGAGCGACTGCACAATGAGGTCAGTGTGACCAGAGGCGACTGACTCACATGCAGACAAACAAACACTTTAAACACACACAGAGTGAACGATTGAGTGAGGCCGTAACCCCGTGCCCACCCTGTGAGTGGCTAATAACTGTGGCATGGTGCCAAACCCACTGTCTCCTGACTAATTCTACCCCCCTTATGCCTGCCAGGACTGGCGCCACTCTGCAGAACAGACCTCTGATTCTCAAAAATCCTGTGATCATTACTGAATTAGTCAAACGATGGCTGCAAAAACACAAAAACAGGCGCCTGTGGCCACTCCAAAGCACCCTCGGAAGAAAAGATATTGTGGAACTGCTGAGAGGAATGCTCCAAACTGCTTTGGGGTTTCAGTACATTAAAATACGAAAATGTGATTCAAATGGGTGTTGAGTTTTGTCTTCTGCGTGCAGTCATAAGGAGCATGATAATCCTCCCAGTGTTCTTTATGAATGAGGTGCTGTGAACCTGAAGCAAATCAATCTTTCAGCAATATATTACAAGCACCAACTTTTGGAATACTTTTTTTCCTCCTAAAGTACAATTTGTGAAAGGCTTGTCTTTGTCTTCTAAGAAACAATGATGAAGAAAGAAGAAATAAACTGCTACAGTAGCTGTTCAATTGCTGTCCTTTATTGTTGTCTTTTATTTACTGTGTTGGCTTCCTCTTTTAATTCAGTGCTGAGCTACACTGGTATGATGTCGGTCGTTATGTGGGTAAGACACTGTTCACAAAGCTACACATTAGGGCTGCAGCTATCGAATATTGTAGTAATCGAGTAGTCTACTGAACATTTTTCGATTAATCAAGTAATCGGAAAAAATATGTTTTTGCTTGGTTAGCGAGCAATTATACATACACAATGAAACATTTAGATAATCAAACGTTTTCCATCCATCCATTTTTTTAAACCGCTTCTCATTATTAGGGCCGCGGGGGTATGCTGGAGTCTATGCCAGCTGACTTCAGGCGACAGGTGGGGTACAACCTGGACTGGTCGCCAGCCAATCGCAGGGCAATAATCTACCGTTTTATTTCTTATATCCGCATTGTGCATAGGAACAAAATGTCTTTTCTTGGGTCTGATGGACGATATGATGGTGCTGTTGTAGATGAATTTATGCATCCCAGACTGTTACTATTTACTGGAAAAGGAGAGAAATAAGAATGACTTTACTGAGGCATGACTAAGATTAAATTGCATATGACATTATGCTCATCACAGTGCATCTATAAATCCTAAACGTAGACAGGCTGACTAGAAATAAGATCAATATTCTATATAAGATATTGAGTTTTTGCAGTGTCAAAGTAAAATGAAAACACCTTCTGTAGTGGAACACATTACTCTCAACTAAGTGAGTGAGACACGCACTTCCTTGTTCCATTGCACTCGTGGTCACCAACCTTTGTCTTGGCCGTGAACCTGCGCAAAATCGGCAAAAACATATTTAAAGCTCTTTAAATACAAAGCTTTGTGTTATTACTGGTTGTTGGCATCAACATTTCTCATTGTGCCTTTTGCTGTATTTTTACCATTTTTGTTGTTTTTAAATTCTATTTTCTTTCTGCAGCGATGCAATGACGAATGAGCCATGAATGAGCAGATGGCCCCTGGGCTGCAGTTTGGCCACCTCTACTTTTGTGGATCTTCGTCGGGGTAGTGGCGTCGGCTCTATGAGAGAACTACAAGTCTTTTTGGCTTGTTGGTGTGGGCGAGCGATGGTGACTGAGGGGCTGCGTTACAACACTCAGTCCTGACGAGCAGTGTTTTTTGGAGGTGCACATTTATGGAGTTATATTTGTGCCTTCATTTTGAGGTAGCAAAGGTAGATTTTGGGCCACATTAACGTGCAATAATTACTGTTGCGTGAGCAGGAACATCGCTGCACTCTCATTCTCTCTCCCTTTCACTGAAATAAACCCTGTATGAAGTCACGTTACCATCGTTATAAACTGCCACACATTTGACAACAGTCATAATTAAGAAAACGCTAGCCCTCCCCATGGCTAACCTTATGTTAGTAAGGTATATTAACCTTAATCTCACTGATTTGTGCTACGATAATTTAACCTTGTCTCAGATCTTCCGCTCCATTCAGGAGGAAATGATGCCACATATAAGATATGCTGTTGTGATATGTAAGTGCAACGGACTACAACGGATACACGTCACGGTGTTCAATTCGCTGTTTAGCCACATTTTCTGTTTTTTGTGTTTTGTTTTCCTTCTCTTCCGTTGCCTTGTCGCATTCTTCCGCGCCTTCAAACCTCCGCTTCCTTCTTAGTCCTATGCGTGATGTAAGCACGTTGGTGACGTAAGCGATTCTTCGAGGCAGAAAAAAAATCCTCAATTATTTTTTGTAATCGAGGTACTCGAATTATTCGAGGAATCGTTTCACCCCTACTACCTTAGAGTAGTAGTAGCACAATGGCACTGTACACACTGTCAAAGGTGTCGGGGATGTCCAAAGTACAGCCCGAGGGTCATTTGGAGCCTGAAGCTCATTTGTTATCGCCCCACATCAGAAAAATAAGAAAACAAAGAAACTTTACACCCATATTGAAAAAAGGTAGAAAATGGTTAGCATAGTTGACCTACAGTACTTACAGAAATTATTAGACCATCATCCAATGTGCAGTTTATGCCACAGCTACCCTAAATTAAAAATCAAAATCAAAATCCTTTTTTTATGTTTCTGTAATGGTTTAGTATAGCCTACTGTATAGCAGTGGCAGGTGCTGGTCTTTTAAACAGGGGAAGCTCATTGGGGTCTGACATACATGTAATATGATTTTAGCAACGCTGCCTGCTGCCATCATGGCTGGGCCAATTAGCAAGCTACTCCTCCCACAACGGTGATATGATTTAACCAACCAACAGATAAACAAAACGCTCGATAACGCTGGGATTACGCCATTTACTTACAATGTCGTATGTACAAAGTGAGAAAATAGCTGTAGAATTGAATCGTTGTGAAATAATTCACTACTGAAAAGACTTCACGTCTGCTCTGACTGCTGTCTCCTCTCGAATTTGCGTGACTGTGACAGAGAAAGGGGGAAGAAAACTCAGATCGCTTCTCTGGCTGCTGTCAGTGAAAATGAAGCCCCGCCCAGCTCCATCGATCCCCACTGAAGCTCAATTTCCATGAGTGACGTTTTTTGCCGATTTATCCAATCAGGGTCTTACTTTCTCGCTGTGAGCGTCCATGCTCTGACACTACAGCCCCAATGGAGATTTACCATCACGTCTGTGCTGCTGCTGAGGCATGAGAGATCGTGTCAGAGAGCAAACTCACTCACAAATTAATGCTCAACATACTCACAAAAATGAACATTCTAGCGCACTTTTAATGGCATTTTAAGTCTTATTAATAATATCTGCATTGTACATTGTATAGGTTTTATTTATAGGTTTTTACCGTATCCTTACATTTTTCACCATGTGGCCCTTGGTGGACCTTTTTTTTTTTTTTTTTAACTCAGGACAACATGCCACCACTGTAGATGATGATATCCTAGATCATTGGAAAACTGAACTGAATCATGACCTTGAAATGAAAAGATCAATCAAAGTGAGTATTTAGGGGATCCTGACTACTGAGCTCGACACATACCTCAGCTCTGCTCTGAGCACAGCAAGGCAGCACTTTGCCAAGGCTCATGTCAATGCACATGTTTTATTGGCTTTGTGGGAGCTGTGACAAGCTTGACTGTGTCTTAGGGAGGTCCCTCCCACCCCTTGCTGTGGGGGTACACAAGAGAATGAAAGAGAAGGAGCAGAGGGGTGGGTGTGCAAGCAGCGGCGTTCCTCTACATGCCCCGACCGGCTGTCACGAGTCCCCTGTTGTCAGTCTGGTGAGTATTCTCCTCTCAAACAGCAGCCAACTTGCCGTCCTTCTAACAGGGACATTTTCTCAGTGGAGTGTGTGGAAAGCAAGTTCTCCTTCTCTCTACAAGCCAAATATAAGCCTGCCCCACACTCTCCCACAGTGGGCAATTGCTATTGTATTGAACTGGCCAGCAGCCAGAGAGGCAACTCTGCCAAGTCCAGCTGTGCTGTTGCCATCACAATACTCTCACAGCTTCTTCTCATAATTATAATTACATCAGTGGTGTGTGCAACGCAGAGACAAACACATGTCAATAACACACAGCAATAAACATACACGGAAAATAATCATTTAAATATAATACATAATTTAAATATTCTTGTGATAGTTTGGAGTGTACTGTACTGTACTGTACTAAATAAGGTAACCAACATATTAGAAGCAGCTGTAAGTACTGTATATGCAATGCACTTCTATGTTACTACAACCACAATATTAAATATATTGTTAAAAATGAGCTTTGTGAAAGCTGATTCTTTGCTACAACACTTGTACTGGATATCATTATTTTTAGACTGCTCAGGGATGTACCTAATGTTGTGACGGGGGAGTGTGCATGGCAGTGGTGTTCAGCAATTAAACATATAGAAAACAGCAGAAGGCCACACATGGCCACATCTTCTGTTCATGTATGTGAACACCGCAAATGTTTAGGTTTTTTTTCACCATCGTAAAGAAAATGGGATGTGTCATGTCAACATCAAACCGCAATGCAACATGCATGACGGAGTTTAAATAATGCATGCAAACGGAGCTCTCGTGCCCCATGAGGCCACCAGGAGTAATGTTCAGCCCTCCAGTCCACCGTGCGTGTCTGCGGCCTTTGTCACGACTCTTTAACCAAGTGTTGTGGAGCAAGTTGTGGTTTAGATTGTGTGTCTGCATATACTGTATGCAGCAAAGAGAGCTTGAGATGACTTTCTGTCAACGACCGGGGGGCCCTCACGGCTAAACAGAAAATAGCCCGAGAGAAAAGAGGGAAGGAGGCCCGAGTAACAACCGTTGATCTAGAGAGCCACATAGGGAAGTGATAAACTCCAATGAGTGCTCCAATAAATAAATAAAATAAAAGAAGCAGGTGGTGGTAATAAAAGCTGAATATATATATATATATATATATATATATATATATATATATATATATATATATATATATATATATATATATCAAAATGAATGAATCCAAAAGTACAGAAAGAAAAAGGAACTGGTGAAAAGGTAAGTGTACTGTATGTACACTAATAAGAGGAGACAGTGGCACTTTCGCACTGAGCTCCGAAAGCCAGTATAGTGTTGGCATCCCTCAGGGCACAGTCACACATATCCACATCAACGTCATATCATCATCATCATGAAATCCTCATCTCGTAGCTTCCAGTGAACAGTACTGCAAATTTCATTGGTATACTACAGACAAGGAGCAAGGCAGAGAAATCGTAAACCACCAACCAACTAAAACAGTTTTAAGTTGCAGAAGCACAAAGAAACTGGGAAAATGTGGGCGCAGACAACCAGATATCCTTTCATTGTTTATGATACGTGCCCATGTAGCATATGTTAAGAGCAATCAGCTTCTTTGAATAAGCTTGTTCACGGTTTGCATGCCTCTTGCTTTCACAAACCCTTCTTTTTACAGCATATTGTCAACACCCATGAAAGCCATGTCTGTTCAATAAGTGAGCAAATGCGAGCTATTTCAATGTAAAACGTAAAAACATAGTGGAGACACAACAAACCCATAAGTAGGGCATTAATGAACGGTATAGCTTACTGGAACATGGGCGGTCGACTCGCTGGACTATCTCTGGCTCAGAGGTGACGGGAAGAGGAGGAGTGTGTTGCCCTGCAGGTTGAGATGTCTTCAAGTTGGCCTCCTCGCCAGTTCTTGTCGGCCCCTCTGTCACAGTGCAGGTCTGAAAGATCGGAAGATGTTTTAAATTTAATTAAACAGTGCATGACCACACCTAATAGCAATCTGAATAATAATCAGTGCAAAATGTATGCAAAAGGTTTATTTAGACACAGGAATTTAACAAATAAGTCACTGCTCTGTATTCTATATAAACTACACATTGAAAAGAAAGAAAAAAACAATGTGTGTTGTGTGTTTAATGAATTCACATCACTTCTATTAGTGGGGCCTTTTGACATCATCTTATCCGATTACCCCAACTATTTGAGATGCTGTTTCAGCACTCGCATCCTATAGTTATAGTAGCTCTAAAAACAACATACTCCTTCCCTCATATGTGAAGTTAAAGAAGTCGGAAAGCAGACACAATCAAAGAAATAAATAGCAGCTCTGACAGTGCCAGTCTGTTTGGATGTTCTCTGCTCCAGTCCACAGCTGAGTGGGAGAGGAACCACGGAGGAGCCTTGAGGTGGGAATTAATGTGAACATGAGCAGCAGAGGGAAAAGCAGAAGGTGGCTGTCAGAGAAGAGGGACTTCTAAAGAAGCTCCTTCCATTGACGAGCAGCAGAGAGACATGTAAGGCAGGCAGGTACTCTGCATCCTTAGACAAAGAGGCACCCTTGGGTTTATGAAATAAACATAACGCCCAGATGGAGACGGAAACACAGAGCGACGGAGCAGAGGAAGACCCTGAAGACCAACATTTGGCTGCATCAGAATTTGGCTGCAACCCCACTATGCATACTGGAAAATATATATGAACAGGCATATTGCTAATGACTTCTCATGAGGAGCTGCAAGGAAGCTAATAATTTGTGTGTTTTTTAAGTTGTGTGTGTGTGCATGAGCATCAGAGTTCACATTAACCAGCATATGGCGCTGGCTTTAAAGTTGGTATCACTTGGGGTTGGATGCAACTACCACTTGCACATAGTAATGAGATCCAATAAACAGGTAAGAGCTGTAGCAAAAAGTAGGCCTAGCCAATCACAATGTATCCAACCAAATATTCTCCTATTGTTTATTGTGTTGCATGAGCACTATAAAGGTTATTCAACAGAAGAATCAGGTTCTAATAGCAAGATCAAAGATCCATGTGGCCTTAATTAGACGGTAGTGGGGTACATGTGCATCCAAGTATATTACCCATGCTGTAGGTATTACTATAGATTAATTAATTATCTTAAATGTTCAGTCAAACAAAAAATAAATGTACACAACACCGCAATACTGTAGTGTATGTTATATTATGATATCATATATTACTTGTTGTAATATATTACAAGTGCCATGCAAATGATTTTACATTCTGTAGGAAAATTACTGTACGTTGCAAAAATATGTAGTCTTCCACTCATTAAAAATATTGGGCATCCATATTTCCGACTGTTAAGCATGCTTTCTCCTGAGGTATCCTCTCTTATGCACAAACATTAAAATGAATGTTTATTGTTAAATCCCTGAGCTATAGCAGTTTCCCTCATCCACTAAAACAGATGGTGGAGAGCAACATTCAACACACTGGCCCTTTAGGATGGGGATGCCAAGACTTGATGCTACGCATTGAGCCGTCGCCACCGTTGCTCTTATATGACTCATTTCTGGCCAACATGCTGGTTATTTACAATGTGTCATGTTGCACAACATGAGGGACTTGCGGGCACAAACTACAATAAAGTGCTTCGGTTAAAGAGGGACATCCTTTCTGGCTTCATTCTGAAGTGCGTGTTGATAAGTGCACACTCATGGCAATAAGAGTACAGCGCCACAGTGGAGCAGAGAGCACAAGAGTCAGGAGGTGAAATGAGAAAAATCAACCGAGGTAGTGCTAATTGAGGTTAATTACACTGTTGAGAAATATCTCCTCTAATCGGTAAGGATGACTTTGCTGCTAATGGAACATGCAGAACCACACGAGGGAGTCTGAGGGCAGCTTTCTGCTCTCAAATGATCAGACAGATTTAGTGCTGGAGTGACGACAAACCCTGGTGAACCTGCAGGCTTGCACATACAATATGTCATAACCTCCACTGACCTGTCCCAATCCATATCTCACCTAAGATGCACACAGTCTGCTGTGTGAAAAGCCTAACAGTGGCTTCCTGGACGAGGAGACTGCCACATTCAACTACAGTATGTGGTGGGGGAAAAAAATATCTATGTCTTTGACCAGAGTTAAACCAAGTATCTTGGTTCACATATGCTATAAATCTGAATTCTTCATATTCTTGGACTGATTTAACATTTTAACTCAGTATTCATCTACACCTGCACCATCTAATGAGGTCCTAATTCGGCCTTTAATAAGGGGAAGTGCAAGAGCACGAAGTAAAGTGTAGACCTCCGCCAATTTTGCACCGCTATATTTTCTTCAGTTTAAGCATCTGGCTAATGGAGGATCACATAAGGTGTTACAAATTGACTATTCTGTGCAAATGTCAATAAACGGACCTTTATCTGGATTTTTACACAAATGTAATTGTTTCTTCCATGGGCCCATACACCAAACAACAAAGTAGTGTTCAGTCTTGATTGACACTGTCAGAGAGGGATTTATTAGCATGCTTATTAAAGTAACTGTAGAACTGCACAGTATTGTACTGACTAGAGGCATGTACTTTTATATCTGCACTGGATCTCATTAGAAAATGCAGGTGTAGCTTGAAGAGACTGTTCTCTCTTGTTTGCGAAGCCCTCTGTAAATAACACTGTAACACAAGTGTTTAGACATGTCCACATTGACACTGTAAATAGTCCTGACTTGATCCAACATGATGTAAGCACATCCTCCCTTGTCGTCTCCAGGGACAAGTTCTTTCTTCACATTCGTGCTGATCGATAGCAGAGTGCCGAGCAGCATCTGCCTCGGATTAATTGATGAGTGCGGACACGTGTGTGTGTGTGTATGTGTCACAGGTGGGGGGTGA
Organism: Dunckerocampus dactyliophorus; assembly: GCF_027744805.1. Taxonomy (NCBI): domain Eukaryota; kingdom Metazoa; phylum Chordata; class Actinopteri; order Syngnathiformes; family Syngnathidae; genus Dunckerocampus; species Dunckerocampus dactyliophorus. The sequence continues at coordinate 11,390,141 of NC_072821.1, read as the reverse complement.
AGTTGCCCACAAACACAGCCGAAGATCTAAACAGGAAATACACTTGAAGAAGTCGATAAGTTACTCAGCGAGGGTGCCGGGGAGGATCAATGGTAAGGCGAGGTGTCAGTTGGTGCATCACAGGAGGTGTCTGAGGATGTACGTACACGTGAAAAGATTACAGTTGAGCTGTCACAAAGCACTTCATTTAGAACACCTGCACAATCTAGTGAGATCGTTTCAAAACTGATGTTTTCAGTGGTGTAAAACCGTGTATTTTGTTTTTTCATTACTGTATTTTATGTTCTTCATGTGTTCTGTGTACAGTGTAACTTAGTGACTTCGAAGTTAATTTATGTATGACTAAGGTATAAGTTCAGACTTGCATCAACACTCGAGGAATGGAACTCGTATATAACCAGAAGACCACTTGTATTGTGTTATTATAATTGTAATTATGCAGTGATATAGCGTAGTGATGATAACATAGCCTACAGTTAAGATGGCACTACCCCTCTTACCTTACATGATTATGTATTACAGGGTAGCAAAAGAGATGTTTGCACATGTAAAAATGTCATGAATTAGCATTATAACATCACTGGGGATAAATTCCTCCAGAGGGATACTGTGACTTTCCCTTCAGGATTTGGGAAGCCAGAGTGGACCCACCCATAAGATGTGACTGCCCTACATGCTGCCATGATGTTGTGTGCACGCACCAGTGTGTGTGTTGCTGGTGTGTCTGTGTGCAGATCTACTGGCATTTCATCAAACGTGCTTGACATTTCCAGGGGATGTAAAGATTTGATCCCTTCTGTGTTCACAGTTGTGCGCTACCTACCCTTCCTCACAAAGCTGAGGGAGGCTCGCAGCATGCTGCACCCTCCAGGCCTCACCGCACACCATCGGGCGATCTCGCTTACCGGTGGTGTGACCGCGAGCGCTGCACTGCACACCGCGTGCCTTTTTACGAGATGACTGGTTCACTGCTCGGTCCTCTCTCTTTCCCCTGAGCTGCAAAGTGTTTCTGCTCTCCTCAACCCAGGCAGAAGAGCAAAGACCAGAAGATATAGGAGAGGGGAGAGGCGATTGTGTGGGAGGCAAGGAAAGCAAGAAAGTGTGAGCGAGAGGAAGCGAAATATCTGTTTCTCCAGCTAAGGGCTACTCACTGGAGCGAACTGACACACAATGACATCTCTCTTCCACACAGATAGACTGAAGAGCCTTGCTACTCTTTGTCCTCTCTTTCTATTCTGTTCAGCTGTCCCTCCATCCCTCTATCCCTCCATCCCTCCATCCTCTCTCCATCAACCCTGCGGCTCCAATGTTGCTTTTTCTGCCTGGATGAACACTGCAGTAGTCCTGTCCTAGCCATAGGCTCAGATTACACTCCACCACCCTATGCTGGACACACACATACATTCACTACACACCTACACCAACACATACATTGGCCATGAGGAGGCCACAGGTCAGACTGGGGTCAGTCAAGGACAAATAGATAGGAGTACAAAAAAACCTTATGCTGATGGTAGCTCAACAGACATAATGAATGCAGATAAATGTTTATAGTATGGACTTCAGGAGTGCACAAGCATGCTATGCTTTCTAATAGTACAAACTATTATTAACTAAACCACGAGATTTTGTCATATGGCAAATGGATCAACTAGCCCTTGAGAGTAACATGCAAAAACCGAAAATGTAAGACTTCAAATGCCACATCAGAGCTGTAGCCTCGCATGAAATCTTGGCAAACACATTATAATAATGAGATGCAGATGCATTTTGCAGTGTGGTTAAGTGCCGATCATGAAAATATCACAAGATACTGGAGGTCAGTCAGTGTGAAATTCACCATCACTGAGTGGAGCTTAAAGGAAATGCGGCCCAAGATAGACTGATTTGAATCATACAGAAAATGAATTGATCCCTTTTGGCCACATCAGAACACGCTTGAGACACGGACAAAGAGTGCAACCTCTAAATTCAAATACAACATTTTCTTTTTTTTTTCCATATCATGTAAAATTTGCTCAAACTTTCACTATCTATAATAAATAAAATAATACGTATAATACAACTAAAACTAAGTAAAACTGTTGGCCATTTAAAGACACCTGAGCAGCAAGGTGTTTCTGAGGAGTGACACTGTCACGTAGTGGTGTTTTATACGCTTTGCTGGAATTAATGAATCAGTCAGTCTGTCAGTCTGACAAAAGAACACATGTTGTCACTAGTATGTACCGTTTAAGAAATGATGTTCTACATGGTTGGTTGCACTACAAATGTGCTGTCTGTGGGCAAGCTTCTCTGGTGGATTTCTGCTCATTGTTCTTTCAACTACATGGCATTTATATACTGTAAGCGTCTTCTCGTAAATTAGTCTAAGTGTGTTTATCCATCCATCCATCTTCTACGGCTTATCCAGGGTCGGGTCGTGGGGGCAGCAACCAAAGCAGGGAAGGCCAGACTTCCCTCTCTCCGGCTGCTTCGTCCAGCTCTTCCCAGCGGATCCCGAGGCATTCCCAGGCCAGTTGAGAGACATAGTCTCTCCAACGTGTCCTGGGTCTTCCCCGAGGCCTCCTACTGGTCAGGCATGCTATGAACACCTCCCCAGTGAGGAGTCCAGGAGGCATCCTTACCAGATGCACGGGCCACCTCATCTGGCTTCTCTCAATGCGGAGGACCAGCAGTTCTACTCAGAGTTTCTCCCGGATGACAGTACTTCTCACCTTATCTCTAAGGGAGAGCCCACCCACCCGATGGAGTAAAGTCATTTCGGCCGTGTGTGTTTAGATGTGTTTATTATTATTCAGAATGAATTGTATTGCTCACATCGTACTAAACAGCCAGACTGGTTGGCATCACACATCATTTATTTGCCAACGCTGCTAACTATAATATGACCAAGGAGAAGGCCACTAAGTTGAAGTCTGTTCAATCTGCAAGTTTATGATTTCTCCCTATTGAGACCTATTTTTCCAAAACATTTTGGTTGAACTCGTTATGGTTCTCTACTGTCTACAGTTCTATATTTATCCGAACACCATTGGAGACTATTGGAAACCGAATCCATGCATGACTATATATATGGATGTCTGTCAATACGTCAAATGGAAGCGCCTCTTCATGCCCTTGGGCTAATGCTGCAAATCGAAGCCCGTCTCTGACCCAATACACAAGGACAGGTAGCCCCACACACACACACACACACACACACACTACTGGTGACAACTGCTGGGCTGCAGCGCTTCTCTCCCAGGTCTATTAGAGAGTCTAACAGGAAAAGGGTAAGTGCTATCGATTGGCCTCGTCGTCAGAGCAAAAACAAGCTGACTATTAGAGAGGCTGCTTTTCAGCTGAGGACTAATGACGTGTAGACACACACACACACCAACACACGCATACAAGTAGGTCGAATTTAACTTTTTTTTTGCATAGTAGACTAGTACAGCCAAAACCAGACTCCAGCATATTATTGTTTCTTATTATAAGTGGCTGCACTGATAGCACCAGTGTTAGCAAGTGGTTCCCTTTATGAAAGCTTTTTTACATTTTTTTTTTTAGCAATTTAGACCAACCGACATAGGAATATAAATCAACATGTAACACTGTCATCTGTTACATGTAGAGTGCAGTATGAGCCAGAGGTGAGAGAAATTCCGTGTTTTGCAAGTCTCAAGTAAGGTTCAAGTCAGGCATGCAAGTCAAGACAAGAACTCAAGTCAAGACAGAACATGTCGAGTTAAGTCCCAAGTCATAGTCTTGACATTTCCTTATACGTCGTAAGCTGTGTTTAATAAAATGCCATTTCAACATTGTAACAATCTATTCCATTTGACAAATACAATGAATGCATTTTGTTTTTTGACAAGACTTAGTGAGAGAAAAAGTGCTGACATCACATTCGGGATTCAGTACAACAACAAAGGTATTTTTCTTTCATTTTACCTAATTAATTTTGTGCGTGTGTGTGTGCGCACATGTGCATGTGAATAACCTTCTACCACTCTCCAGCAGTCTGGCGCTCGCAGAAATGTAAGCTACACCCTCGTTTGTTCTTAAACCTGATTGGACGTTAATAGATGCATTCACTGTGGCATATTATGGGAAAATGTGTTGCTTTGCTGGAAATGATACTTGTATAACAATGATACAACGATGGACACGAGTTGAATACTTTGAATGGGGACACCTTCCAAGTCGAGTTGCAAGTCTGTGATGATATCGTCAAATCAAGTCCAAAGTCATCAAAACCGTCACTCCAGTCTGACTCGAGTCCAAGTCATGTGACATGAGCCAAGACATCTGGTATGAGCCCAACATGGGAACCAGGCTTGTCGGCTTATATACAGTAGATACCAGAATCTATAAGAGCGTCTCCTCTGGGCGGCACCATGACATTATAAACCAATATCGTTGCATTGATACATTAAGATATGACATGGAAGGAATATGGAGGACTTTAAACCCTGAGGAGCAAGGGCAGATAATTAGACTCGAGACTATGAGGACAGTATTTAGACGTGCTTACAGGTCACATACTTGACTATTTATACATCCATCCATCCATCCATCTTCTATGCCGCTTATCCTCACTAGGGTTGCAGGTATGCTGGAGCCTATCCCAGCTGACTTTGGGAGAGAGGTGCGGTACACCCTCGACTATTTATGCATATTACACTATTTATATTATTCTTCAACCAACAATTTTAAACAGTTCTTGGAGGTGTATTGGAAGTGTGTTGCCAAAATCTAGTGAGACCTACTGGAAACGCAACGTTTTTCTGTGTCTGTGGCTTTAATGACAATGAGTTGTGTTTGTCCATGCATGTTTGAGACAGTGTGTGGCTCTCAGAAACCTACTGAGCACTTGCCATACATTAAATACGACAATGTGACATTAAGGAGTGAGGGGAAGACACAATCGCTAGTGTAGCTATTTGAGCTACAGCGCTACATTACAGTCACATTTTCACAGCAGCATCGTGCTAGGTTAACCTATTCGCTAAAGAAAAAAACCCATTAAATTTACAGCTCCCAGGTTGGTAGCTGACTCACAGATAGTTGGCAAAAGACCAAGCTTCGTTTTAAGATATGTAGCGAAGCCTGCTGTTTTGCGTGAAGTGGTGGGTGTATACATGTACCTGGGGGCAGCTCAGAACAGGAGGGTTACCGTTCAAGATGTCATGAAAAAGTATGTGCTAAATGCTATATATATATATTTTTTTTAACATATTCATTTGTACGTGTCCCATTGCTTTTGTCCATATAGGTCTAAAGGTGCCGTTTTCTGTAGTGAAAGGTATTTTTTTATAAGCATTACAGCACAATTTAAGCAATGTAAAAGGTTGGTGTCAGCCAAAAAACACAGCTCTACCCATACATCTGTTGTCAGGCCGCAGGAAAATGTATACAGTGTGTAATATATTGAGCCGAGCACAGCAAAACAACGGTATCCTCCAGAGATAGAGTGGTAATGATAGAGAGAGGTACATAAATATATAGAGAGAGTGAGTGCAACACAAAGGGCTGTTTTCTGCTGGGTGGGTAAAGTGTGTCCAGGGGGGCAGCTGAGAGAGCACACACACAAGCTATCATTAGCAGCAGTAAAGTGTGTGTATGTGCACCTTTGTGTAGAGTTGCATTTTAAGCCTCCACTGTGGTGTAGACCTCCATCAGGATAACAACCTGGTACAGTCAACACTCGCTCCACCAGCTTGCGTGATTAGCTGCAACACAGACCCCCCGCCCCTCTCCATTTCCCCTCCCCTTTTCTCTGTGTTCACTCCCCCTTGTATCATCCTTTGACAGCGACACACATATTTAGCTGCAGCCTTCTGTCTACCAGCTGCCACCTTGCAGTCATTCATCAGAGCTATGATTAGCGAGCGGAGGAATGTTGTGTAGCTACAGACGACTCCTCACCCTGACCCTGACCTCTCACCTTTCCGTGACCCCGGGCGACTCTGGGCTGCGGCAGCTGCTTTTACACTGCGGCTGACACACTCCATTAGGTCTGACACCTGCTTCTTCACACTTTGAAATACACACACAAAGATGCAAACGACAGAAAGGGAAGGCCAGCGAGATCTCGAGCAGTTAACCTGCACACAGACACACGCATATGCACAAATACAAAGGCCTTTACACATGCTAATGTAGTGAGGTGGCCTTTTTATGAGATTACACAGTCATTACAGAGAGAGGGGTCGTGAGAGGCACCTGTATCTTAGTGGCTCCCTGGCCCTCATATATAAAGGAGCATGCCGCACGGTATCATATAAACTCTTAAAGAGCCAATAGCGGTATTCAGTGGACACTGCGCATATGTTGTGTGTGCAATAAGACACTCTTTGTGTAAGCAAGTCTTTCTCCTCTGCGTGTGTGTGTGTGGGGGGCCCGGGCTGACTCTGACAGCTCAGTGCTAGCCATCTGCTGGCAGTCACACCGGGAGAAAGCAACTGCAGCCAAACAATGGAGAGCAATGACAGGCCAGGATTTGTGGGGAGTTTTATATACGTGTGTGTGCGTGCATTTTTCCCCCTCAAAGATCCAAATCAGCCCCTCTCTATGAGCATGTGGGGAGGGGCGTGGCGTTTGTTGATAGGCTGTCTCTGTTGCCAGGCGATAGATTAACAAGCCCAAACGGCCATCTGAGGTGGACAGATAGCACTGGGGAACGTTAGCTTGCGTCACTGTCATTTTGGGTTATGCATTAAGTGCACACTTCCGAACATTGTGTGTGTACATTCGAAATATGTCTCCACAAGTGCAGGTAAAATGCTACCAGGGGTACAAACAGATGGTGGCTACGTGTGACGCCATTCTCAGTCTTGATAGCAAGCATCATCCAGCTGGGTATAGGTTGGCGGTTCTTAAATACAGCATGCCAGGTGGTCAATAATCAAGCTTGAGCCACAGTACCCAAGTTTATGATTCTGTTTACAGTTTGCCAAATAACTACAATTTATGAGAACAAAAACAATTAAACAGGACGTGTTGTACAGGTTTCATCAGTGTGTGTGTGTGTGTGTGTGTGCGTATCTGTGTGAGGAGCAGTTGGGGGGGTCTTGGCTGATCCCTGTGAGTGCACTGAGGCTGGCATGGGCACACACCTATTTACACAACCCCAGACTGAATGGCATTGTGTGGAAGAGAATGCAACACTTAAGCTGCTGATTAAGGCAGAGCAAAGCTTGAGGGGCAGGAATGATAAATGTGTGGAATGAGCAAGACAGGGAAAGAGAGCGAGATGAAAGTGGCTGGGGGTGGGGGGCTTCTGGAAAGTAACTCGAATCTCATCTGCTGCTGCTGATTGAAGGAGGAGGGAAAACGGAGGGAGGCAAAAATGGAACTGGGAACTGGGAGTGGTACCTGCATGGGACTAGGAGAGAGGCAGGCAAAGGATGGAAAGAATAGGAACCATGGAGGTAGAGATGGAGGATGAGCAGAGCACACACAGCTAGGAGGGGGAGACTACAGAAACAGAGGCGGAGCTGCTGCATCTTCACTCAGTAGGCCTATGAGGGAAGTAGAAAGCTAGCGCCCTCTAATGGCTCTTTTGCAGCATCAACGTGGTCTCCATACTGCCCCCTTCTGACCAGGGAGCTAATAAAGAAACAATAACCAAACTGAAATGAATATTACACGAACTTAAAAGTACAATTTCTCTTCATTTAGTTCAAAACATTTAGATGTTCGGTATGTGCACAAACAAAGCATGTATGACAAAGGGTGATCTACTCCCTTGGTGTGTGTGTGTGTGTGTGTGTGTGTTTGTATCCTAGCAACGAGGCAGATAGTAGCAGTGTGGTGAGCAGCTGGCAGAATGGGACACACAGGCCATGGTGGATTTCTTTTTTATTACTAGTATGCGCGTGTTACATTAAACAGCTGTGAGGGATTTAAGTGCGTGTGTGTATGTGCTTATGCGTACCCTCATCCCAGGCACCCATGCATGCTTAAGTGCTGATTGGCGTGTCAAGATGCCAATTACAACAGCCAACCAACAGCTATGCAACATCACATGATCATGTCCATCAAAGAGGCATCATTATTGTAGAAGATAAACACACACACAAACACCTGCAAGGGCCATGGCCATATGAATGTGCACATTCCATTTTTTTTTTAATGAGTTATAAAAAAAAAAAAAAAGAAAAAGCACCAGTTAGTATTAGGGGTGCTCCAATCGATCGGCTCAGTTTCTGAATGTAGTTTAATAAGACAGGGATGCAGCATTGACCCAAATACCGTATAAGCCGTGAATGGATATAAGACACCCTCTTTTTAAAGACCCAAGACAAGGTGCAAAAATACAAAATATTTGTTTAAATCATGTTTTCACTAACAACTTGTACATGTTAAAATGTATCAATCATACTCCTCCTCTTTCATTAGCGGTGTGTGCGACCGGAAGAAAAGCTCTGGCTCGATTGGGGAGAAGTCATTTGACACCATAGGCTGGTTTGCATGAACTCCCAAATATGCAATGATTTGACTTGTTCGGATTTTTTCTCGAGTACAAAACTTCTTCTTTTCCTTTCAGCTTTTCCCTTCAAGGGTCGCCACAGCGAATCAGTTGCTTCCATTTAACCCTGTCTTCTGCATCCTCTTCTCTCACACCAACTACCTTCATGTCCTCTTTCACTACATCCATAAATCTCCTCTTTGGTCTTCCTCTAGGCCTCCTGCCTGGCAGTTCCAAACTCAGCATCCTTCTACCTATATATTCCCTATCTCTCGTCTGGACATGTCCAAACCATCTCAGTCTGGCCTCTCTGACTTTATCTCCAAAACCTCTAACATGTGCTGTCCCTCTGATGTACTCATTCCTGATCCTATCCTTCCTGGTCACTCCCAGAGAGAACCTCAGCATCTTCATCTCTGCTACCTCCAGCTCCGTCTCCTGTCTTTTCCTCATTGACACTGTCTCTAGACCAAACAACATCGCTGGTCTCACCACAGTTTTGTACACCTTTCCTTTCATTTTAGCTGAAACTCTTCTATCACACCTGACACTTTTCTTCCCCCGTACCATCCTGCCTGTACACGCTTCTTCACCTCTTTTCCACACTCTCCATTGCTCTGGACTGTTGACCCTAAGTACTTAAAATCCTCCACCTTCTTGATCTCTTCTCCCTGTAAGCTCACTCTTCCACTTGGGTCCCTCTCATTCACACACATTTACTCTGCCTTACTGCGGCTAACCTTCATTCCTCTCCTTTCCAGGGCAAACCTCCACCTCTCTAGCTTCTCCTCCACCTGTTCCCTGCTCTCACTGCAGATCACAATGTCAATGTCTCGAGTACAAAACTTAGTCCTGCAAAATGTCAAGTGATTCTTGCGTCACATTTTTGCTCAAATGTGGTTTATACAGTATACTAATCCCTCGTTTATCACAGTTAATTGGATCCAGACTGGACCTTGATAATGAATGCATTTCCACAAAGTAGGATTCATAGACAAACTCTTCACTACCTTCTAAATATGTTTTAAATATTATTAGAGCCCTCTCGACATGTACATAGCTCTATAGTCACCTTTACACTCATAATATTCAATACAGTCGACATAATGAGTAACTAAGCCATTCAACACATAAATAAGACTCGCGCTCATGTGTGATGATATAAAAGTGTTCCCGAGAGGAGCTGAGTGAAAGGCGGACAGGAAGTGATGTTGAAGGTTCAGAGTTGAGTTTTGGCTTGGTGTGGTAGTAGCTCGTGTTTTTATTACAGATTATTGTGCCTGTTGTGAGATAATTTAAACCAAACCTACAATAAAAGCCTCTTGTTCCGGCGATCTAGTCTGGCGTTCGTATGCCTCACTAAAAATTACAGCAACATTACTGACATCTAGTGAGAAGTGTAGAATACTACATGCCATCACCGTCTTTGAATGCGTCTTTTGAATGCCTTATAATTTACTTTATTTAGTCATTTTTATGCTTGAACATGCATCATTTAGACAAACAATAGATAACATTTGCTTAAATATGCATGTTTTGACGAATAATAGGCCGCATTCAACCACCAAACAGCATGGTTTATTAATATATATTTTTTAAAACCGTAAAGTAAACCGTAGAGTAAAGCCACAAAATTGCAAAGTGGTGAGGGATGTCTGTGTATATGTGTGTATATATATATACAGTATATACATACATATGATCCAGCTACACATCAGCAGCTCAGCGGTACAAGGGACACATCTTCAAAAAATAACCCAGTAAAAGGGCACTGCACAGGGCATAACTCTTTTAAATGTCTCTTAACCGAGAAATGATAAGCGTACATGTGAGGAAAGTGCCATCTGACTACTAATGAGACCGTGTGGCATAAAGCAACATGTTTGTGTTGTGAGTCTGTCCTGGATTGACGCTTGTCCCTGCATATTTAAGGATTAATGGAGGTAAACGCCAATGCAAACGACATCTGCAAAGCTCCCTGTGATGTATAGAAGGATGTTTACTATTATAAAGCAACCATGGGAAAATAATTTGTGGTTGGGTCTCAAGAGCAAAGTCGTCAAACTGTAGCCACATTCAAAAGTTTGCAATTTAAAGTGACAAAAATAACACAAAGGTGAGAGGCCAGTGTGGCAGGCTGTGGTTGCGGCGTCTTCCGTCCTCTACCAACCCCCACCCTCTTCTGCTTATTTTCTTTCTCTGCAGGCTGTCCTGGGAAGCGCGATGCCTTTTTAAATGGCGCCGGCTTCTTGCGTTTTTATGTCTGCTCGTAAAAAGTGGTGGCTTTGCCTTTAAAGGCTCCGCTCACCGTCAACTCCCACTCTCGCTGTCAGATGGATGACGAGTGGCAGTGGGAGACGGTGGGAGTATTCTGGAAGAACTTCAGAGGTGAAACAAGGAAACGACTCAAGACAATGCTTCACTTAGGATCAACATCTGCCCTCTCCTTTACGTTCTTCACCTTCTCTCCTTAGCAGCCCACCTGGTGGTGACCCCAGCTGGAACTACTGGGAGTTGTAATGTGTTTAAGGTCACATAACAGCAACCCAGTGCAGCCCTGAGACCACATTAAAGCGACCATTCCACTTAATCACACCTCCCCTCCAGCTGTCCCTCTCACGTGTAGCTCTTTCACATTCAATCTAGAAAATGCATTTACCTCAGTCATTGTGTGTGACGGCTGAGAGATGTGACGGCTAAACCAAAATACAGAAAGAAAGAAACACTGGCCCGTGGTGGTTGTTACATCCTCAGATACTATAAAAAACATGCCCCCTAGAGGTTGTGAGCAGTGTAGAAAAGACGTCAGCTAGTAAGCGCTTTTAGCTAATGAGATGACATCATTGAGATGATATACTCGGCATACCGCACAAGAACTCAGTTCAGCAAGGCTTTACCATGTGTTATTGCTGCTTGTGACACTTATTTCAAAGCAAGGGGAGGGCCAGAACATGGGATGTTAAGAGAATGATGTGAGAAGGGAAGAAAAATATACACGAGAAATTACGAGAGGTAAGCAGACTCACATTCAAAGCACCAAGACATCGTCTCTTCAATTATTGTATTTATTTTTTTGGCACTTTATAGTGGTTAACTTCTTTTTACACTTGACCATGTAATATTAAAAGTGTTAACTTCTTTTTACACTATGTATGTTACAACGCTACTTAAAGCATTGCCGGAACAATTAATAAAGATTATAGGATGAGAACCGTGAGCATTATTCCATTAAATCAGTCAGCCAGCTTTTTTTTTTTTTTTTTTTTAATTGGATTTTGTTCAACCTTAGAGATTTTACTGTATTTCGGAATTGATAAGTAATGTCTCATTTCAACGTGTTCAACTACGTGGAGAAATGGCTATGCTGTTACTGTATGTGCTGTTACACTTGACATTTAGCATTTTGTGTTGCAGGAAAGGCTGCATGGTGGAAGCGTGGTTAGCACATCTGCCTCACAGCCAGGAGGTTCTGGGTTCGATTCGGACTCTGACCTCTTTGTATGGCGTTAGCTTGTTCTCCGGCTTCTTCTCACATGAAGCCGATTAATTGGAGACTCTAAATTGTCCATTGTCCAGAGTGTGAATGGTCGTTTGCCTGTGTGTGTCCTTTGATTGACAGCTGACTCACACGTGACCCTAATGAGGAAAAGCGATAGAAGTCGAATAAATGTTGCAGGATAACATGAGTGCTTCGATGCTTAAATCTGCATACCCACAATCATTTGTCTAATGAATAAATACAGCAACTTAATAATCAGCTTCATCGTCAGAAGACTCAAATGAGCTGTGATCTCTGCTCCCTGGGGTAAGAAAAAAAAAAGTTTGGGCATGAGTGCAAGGGGGAGAAGAGCAGACAGATTGTGTGTGTGTGTAGCCTTGAAAGAGAGAAGTAAGCCAAACCTCACCACTGACTTGGCCAGGGTCTCTGGAGCCAGAGAGAAAGCCTCGCTAACCACAAACCTCTCTTTTCACTGTGTGTGTGTATGTGCGTGTGTGTGTGTGTCTCTGTCTCTCTTCCACACACCCTTGCGGAGTGTCTCGCTGTGTGAAGACGTCATTTCAGAACATGTGTTACTGACCATGAGGCTGAGGAGTATGAGGGAGGTGGCATTTGAAGGAGACGCAGCTGTGCAGGCAAGAAAAGAACAGCTGGGACAAACCGAGGACAGAAAGCACGAAAAGAGCCTCTGTACTCTAATACTGCACTGTATTTGAATTCTGTCCCTGCAGTGCATTATATGTCCCGAAAGGCCGTGAAGTAGGTGGTTGCATCTCTGCACTCTTATGTCAACAGTGTGACTGACTATGGATGTGGGCTCTTCACACAGCAGCAGCCCTGTGCAAAAAGGGCCCTGGGAGTGCTAATCTACAGTCCATTTATGTTTCACACTGACATTACATTAGGCGTCCCTGGGTGAACACACAGTCCACAAACGCTGCTCTGCATCATCCTTTAGACACCAGAAGATCATCATTCAGTACTGCAAAATAGCAACACACCCACAGCAACAATACAAACAAAACACACGCACACAGAGGAAAAGACGACAGTGAGTGAAGAATTAAGGTGGGGGGGGAAGGTCTCTAACCTCAAACAGGTCAGTCTGTCGCCTCAAAGCACCTCTGCCTCAGAGCCCAATTGGCTGACAATAAACACAGAAATAATCACACCTACACACACACACACACACACACACACACACACACTGCTCTGTCTGTGTCAACACAAGCTTGAGGGGAGGTGGGCGGAGGCTTTCTTTGGCATTTTTTTTTTTTTTTGGTTGAAGCAAAGCTATACGCGTCTGTGTGTGTTTGAGTGTGCATGTGCGTGTGTGTGTGTGTGTGTGTGCGTGTGTATGTGTGTGTGAGTAAATGCGGAGACAAAAGGAGCATATGGCACCAGCAGCCGAGGCTGTAAATTAAACATGGAGGAAGATTAGATAATGACGGTGTGCTCTGAGACAGAGCTGAGCCAGGGGCGGAGCGGACCACAGTGCAGCCACAGCCTGGGAGGGGGGGATGGTGGGGGGCTGTTTGGTTTTTGATGGTGGTAAGCACATTAAACACAATGAACAAACAAATAGTGGAACAAAAAGTGTACACACAAACAGAAGGTGAGACATGTGAGGGACGCTGGTAGTAAATCATGAACAATCTACAGGTTGCCCCATGCATTCTTTGGCCACAATACGACTGCACCATCTAATGCTAATCAATCTAATTTGTATGGAATGTCAATGCGAATTTTTATCCCACCAAATGGAAAATATTGTCATAAATTATAAATAAAAAAAGAAACAATATGTTCATGCTAGTCAAAAATCCTGTATATGACAAGAGTGCTCTGTTTTTATTGGAGGACCTGCTACAATAAAGCTAGCCCAAGATCCTCTACATGACAGGAGCACTACGCGCTCTGCTGTTTTTTCAGGATCTACTGCAAAAATGCTGCTCAAAATACTATATGGCCGAAGCCCACTGCCGTTTTTGATCACCCACTGCAAAAATGATAGTCAAAGATCCTTTATATGACAGGAGCCCTCTGTTCTTTTTAAGGACATGCTGTATTCCAAAAATCCGAGTCAAAGTCCCTCTAAAAGATACCGTAAGAGTGTGCTGTTTTTAGGAACCTACTGCAAAAACCGTAGTCAAAGATCCTGTATATGACAAAAGTGTGTTTTGAGAAATCTGTTGCAAACATTTTAGTTCTTAGTCCCAGGTTTTGAACTGGATTTTGTCTGTGGGCTACTACTGACCAGCCCTGGTTTAATGTGTTATACTTATAAAAGCACATTTTGTCATACTGCCAAGAGTCAATCCTGTGTTGTGAAGTTTCTTGTTCATCCTTGCCTCTTAAGATGATGACATCCCTCTCATGTATACAACACAATGTCACCAGGGCGTACGGTCCTGCTCCCTTCATGCTTAGCTGGCACATTCTCATTCAGCTCTGTCAAAATTAAGCTCATGGCAGTCTTCATGTCTTTGACGAAATACGGGGGAGAGACAAGTGTGGCTATGTATATGTGGTGGGTAATCTGTCACTGTCTCATTATTTATTAGACCACGTTAAAGCAGAGAGGGAGGGTTAGGAGGTGGAGCTAATGCAATGATATTAAAACAAGGAGGGAGAGGACAGTCAGGTTATTCTAATCCAATCAGGGGAAATCAGTGGGAGCGGATAAAACTGGTTTAGACTTAAATTAGACAAAATGATCATCCGCTTGTGACAGGAGAGATACCCACCACATTCAACACTTCACTTAACGCGTTCAATACCATGGACGTATTTATACGTTTTCTTCAGCCCGAGCGATCGCTCCCACAGACGTACGTATTTATACGTCACGTCTTTTAAATTTTTTTGCCTGACGAAAAGGCAAAAAAATGTCGGACGAAAGACGAGGGTATAAGCTTTCTTTTGGTAGTTGCCATGTTTATATTGCCACAGAACACAATATTCTGTGTCCCTTGAAAAATAGGTTAAAATCATCTAAAATGGCCAGTACTGAAGGGGTTGAATTTTTAAAAAATGGCTGGGATTGAATTAGTTAATTAAATCAAAATATTATGATAGACAGGTATGCAAAAGTCATAGCTGATCATTAGATTTGCTGTTTAATTACCTTATTACCTTAATTACCTCATTTTTCAGTCATTTGTCAAGAAAGAAAATTCAATAAACTTTAGAGCAGTCAGTGTACCGCTTGTATAGCAGTATACTAGCAGCATCTACTGAAAATGACTCATCACACAGACATTATTGTCAGAATGGCTGGCAACACAAGTGAGTACCGAGATAATTGTGTGTTGCCTACTGTCAAGCATGGTGGTGGCGGCCTCATGGTGTGGGGCTGCATGAGTGCTCCTTGCCCAGGGAAGCTGCGGCTCATTGAGGGAAACATGAATTCCAAAATGTACTGTGACATTGTGAAAAGCAGAGCATGATCCCCTTCTTTGGGAAACTGGGCCACATGGCCTGAACACACCTCCAAGCAAATGCCTTGCTGAGGAAGCAGCATGTGAAGGAGTGTATGTTGTTTTTTGGTGGGATACACAAACACGGAGATAGCTGTTTGTCATCTTTTCTCATCAGCAGCCAGCATTATGCTAAAATATTTCTTTTTAATAATAGCTTTACGCTTGGGTATAATTACTAGTCATCTGTGCTTCAATACTTCATGCATTTGCTTACACATACGCTCCCCTCCAAAAGTTTTGGAACACCTTCAGGTGTACATACACAAACCACTGCTGTATGCCTACCGGGGGTGTCCATGATCACACACATTAGGTAAAGGTGATCTCCTGGCACCGTACTCGGGGAACACTGTTGTTGTGATCGTCACATTGCAGCTCTGATTACAGACTGGTATTGAATTTCCATGCCAGGAGGAAGCCCAGGAGAACGCCGCTACTACGATACTTAGTATATAAGCGTCTACACATGCACGCACACGCTAAGCTTCCAGAGGTAGAAGAAGAACAGACCTAGATGCTAAGTGATGCATAGGGCCCTTGTGTGTAAGTTTAGTAGGCTGCAGCCCAACATGCACCACTTTCCTCCCCCCCCCCGCTCGCCGTCTGTTTCTGCAAAAGACAAAAGCATGGCCTCACTGGCCTCGGCTCGTTAGCAGCGGTGAAGGAGGAGACAAACAACACACTCTTTCACGTACACGGGCCTCGTGCTCACACTGACACGCAACGGGCTTTTTAATTTGATTGCCATCCAGCAGCAAACAAGCGTTCTCTGCGTGCTGCTATCGGCACACGGCGGTGAAGAACTAATTGTGTTCCTGCCGCTTGTGATTTGTTACAAAAAAGCGTGTTGTTGTGTTGTTTACATCAGGCCTCCAGCAATCCACTGTGGCGCTGCGTGTGAACTACAATGTGCCTTTTTACAGCCTGACAGTGGCATCACGAAGCTTCCTGTCTGCCACCGGGGGATTGGCTCAATGCTCAATTCTCCACTCAATTTCACCACTGCACATGCTATATAAGTGGATGTGAGTGTGTGTGTGTGTGTGTGTGTGTGCATATATACACAAAGGGGTGATATTAGTTAATCATAGCCTTCACTCAGCATAAACAAAGACCAATTACTATGCTTCCCAATGGGCTCTTCACTATTAGTACACTAAAGACCCCAAAGAGTGCTGGCCCATAGCAGATATAGCCAGTCCGTCTGCTGAATGATGATGAAGTACCACACAGGCCAAAGCTAGAAGGACAAAAAGCTTTAACCACATACAAAAAAAAAAACAGTAGAGCAGAACTAACCCTACGTGCAGAAACTCAAATCAAAAAGAATAAGAAGGATTAATTATCTTAATTATATAGTAATTCAATCTCACCGGGTTAATTTACAGTCATTTTGTGGAGAACAAAGGATGTTCACGTTTTCAAAGTACATGTCTCATCATGGGCCAAAGGTGGCATATTTTTAGCAAAGTGTAAGAAATTTATGACACATTTTTCTGACAGAAATTAACCAACGTATCCAACTATTCTAATTGTGCTTTGAACCACAGGCATATTGGAATTAATGATTTAGGGAGGGCAGCACGGTGAAATAGGGGCTAGTAAGCTCGCCTCAAAGTCGGGAGATCTGGGTCTGAATATCTGTTGGAACATCTTTGTATCACCCTGCATAGTCTCCAGCTGACCCGTAATCCCAATGAGGACAATCCACATATATTGGGGATGTGCACAACTATACATTCTGTATTATTGGATTCTGACCCTGAAGGCTGTGAGTGGTCAGTTCCAGTACATTATTTCCTGTGTGTATACGACTCGTTCAGGGGGCGGACAGCCCATCTCCGCAAACACCTCCTCTAATTTCAGATCTACTGACTGTTGTCACGCATCGATTAGTTCCAAAGTGGTTCAGGGGCCGTTTGCCAAAACAGTAAAAATGACAAAAATAGAGTCAAATGTATAATGTAATGAGAAAAATGCTTATCATGTTTGTTTTTGCTTTTTTACATACAGTAAAAAAACACATACATTGGCCTCTTCATCACCCTGTTCACATTTTTACATAATGAAACCAAGACGACACCTAACAATTGGTCAAACTGATCAGAGGCATACTGTATGTCACCCCGCCTCTCGCCCGAAGTCAGCTGGGATAGGCTCCAGCAACCCTAGTGAGGATAAGTGGCGTAGAAGATGGCTGGCTGGATATTGGTAATGCTAATTTTTTAATTTATTTTGAACATGCATGCAAGTTTCATGGGAGTACATCACCTAGTACAATTCACAGTTCCATGTATCCAAAAGGGACGAGCCATTTCGCATCAATTACAATAAATGTGTTCACTGTATTTCAAATGTACTCTTTGGCTATTTTAATATATAGGAACATGATAAAGCAGTATAACAATGTGGTAAAACGGGAGTTGAGGTGTCTAGTCACTGTAAATAAGTTATATAACAGTCATAATAAATAATAAGAAATATATACTAATAATCACTGATAAAAGGGTTAATAGTTGACAGAAACATAGTTGGATGATTAGTGAGTAAAGACGATGAAGAGTTAGTAAGTGCAAAAGTGGTTGGACATAGTATTGTATGTACACCGTAGTCCCGCACTCTTCTTCCTTGTACTTTGTAAACATCAACTGCTTGTATCGTTTCTTGCATTTGAGTTTGAGGTCTTTACGCAATACGTTCCATCCCAAGGTTTTTAGCGTTGTTCAAAGTTGTTCTAAGTTAAATGTTTCCCTAAGATCATATTTCTCCTCTCTTGTGGAGAATAATTGTATAAAGTTTTTGGGTAGCAGGTTATTGTTTGCTTTATGCATAATTTTAGCCGTTTGAAAATGTACCAGATCAGCACATGTTAATAAATGGAATTATAGGAATAAAAGGTTCGTACTGTATGTTCGCTATCCGTGCCATTATCCTTACTGATCTTTTTTGTAGCACTGTTGGCAAGTTAAGTGTTCTTTTATAGTTATTTCCCCGTATCACCACACATTAAGTTAGATACGGTAATACCAGAGAAGAATAGAGCATATTGAGTGATTTTTGGTCCAGAACAAATTTAGCTTTATTTAGGATTGAGGTATTTCTTGCAACTTTATGGTGTATATTTTTAATGTGAGATTTCTAGCTCATTTTGTCATCTATTATGACCCCCAGAAATGTATTTTCAGTCACCCTGTCAATGTCCACTCATGGACCAATAATATACATACGGTATATGTGTGTACGTGTGTGTGTGTGAGTGTGTGTGTGTGTGTGTGTGTGTGTATGCACACACACACACACTCATCACCCAGAGAGGCCAACCTAATTTGGAGGACAGACTCCTCTCTGCCTGCTGGGGAGGCAGCAGGGATTATGAGCCTTTATACACTCTAATCTAGTTTAGCCATGCTGGGAGAGTGTGTGCGTGTGTGCTTGCATGTGTGTGTGAATGACGGGGGGGCACAAAAACAGCTAAATATGCTATAAACACAAACAGAAGCTTATGTGAGACTGTGAGGTTAAGGATATGTGTGTCTTTGCAAGTGTGTGGTAGTGTGTGTAGATGTGTGTGTGTGTGTGTGTGTGTGTGTGTGTGGGGCTGAGATAGGGAGGCTCTCAAACCGGTTGGAAATGTGGCTTAGCCTCTTGTCCTCTGGCAGGTGCTGGCACGAGACGACAGAGGAGCTGAGATACACAAGAGACGCAAATGGGAGTACATAAAATGGTCACGTGCATCTCATGTTGCGTGTCATGGCGTGAGCGAGCAGGGGATTGTGCTAATATCGAGGTAGGGGGGTTACATTGAGGGCACACAGCAGCACAACAATGCAATGCAATGCAAGTCAAAAGCTCTCTGGCATGTGGTAAGTCATGTTTTAAAAAGCATCTAAACAGAGTCATGTGTAACGGCCTTGTTGGCAGGGGTCAAAGAACCCAATCATGAGGCCTTTTGTCACTTTGTGTGGGTGCTCGCACCAACAGGGATGTGCAAGCACGAGGAAGGACTGGCTAAGAGGCACAGGACACATTCCAGGAGATATGTCTCAAGGCCAAACCAGAGCCAGGGACCACACTGGGAATCACAGAGGAAGAGTTTAGACAGCGAGAGGGAGAGAGTGGACCACAGACGCTACAAGCCTCCAGTGTGTAGGGGCTCTGGCTTGACTAATTACAGACTCGCCTGCTGTGTGGAGCCGAGAGTCTACCACAACACAAGCCCTCAGCGATGACACTAAACACCGCGCGCGCACACACACATATGCACACGCTGGCAAACACGCACGTAACGGCAATTACTGTACAAAGTAGTTTAACAGCTGCTCCATATCCCAATTCCTCAAAACCGCACAAACACATACACATACATTCATGCACAATTTCCAAGCCACCCAGCAGTACGAAATGTCTTCAACTGTAGCACAGCGAACCTCATTCTCACACACAAACAGACAACCCCCCTACCCCGTGCACCCAGATAGTCACCATTAGTTTAATTGAGCTCACACCCCCCCTGTGTGGAACACTTGCACCATCTGGTGGCCAGAAACATTACTAGAATTTCTGCACTCCAGCATACAGAAGCGCCTACTGTAAAATTACAGTACAGTACATTAGTCTGGGGTGGGTGGGGGGTGGGAGTTCCGCCTCTCGCTGTAACTGTTTTTGTGGTCTTCTTATTCAGGACAAGTTTGCCATGAAAAAATAAGAAACACTATTAATAATTCCGAAAATAATGCACGAGACTGTAAATTGTCCTTAGGTGTGAATGGTTGTTTGTCTATATGCGTCCTGTCCAGCGTGTACCCTCTTCTCACCCAAAAGTAAGATGAGACAGGCTTCAGGCCACCCGCAACCCGAATGAGGGCAAACTGTATAATATGATATATCTTTTTTTAAGCTGTATTCTAGCATTTCATGGCCATGCAATGTATAACAATGCAATGTAACCTTTTCTGTTTTTTTTGCTGGTGACCACATAATCAAAAGGCTCAGACATGATGGCAACACATTGCTTCATTCATAATGCATACTACAGTATATAAATATATGTATAGATTACATAAACATACTGTACAAGGAAAGAGAACACACATTCTGCAGTAGAAACCCGAAGTCCCTC
The DNA here is from genome assembly GCF_027744805.1 of Dunckerocampus dactyliophorus. NCBI lineage: Eukaryota > Metazoa > Chordata > Actinopteri > Syngnathiformes > Syngnathidae > Dunckerocampus > Dunckerocampus dactyliophorus. The sequence goes on along the minus strand of NC_072821.1, from coordinate 11,369,583 downwards.
CAACCCTCCGTCACTTCAAATTACGAGAGGAACAAACAGCAGACACCAGTGGTCTTCATCTGTGCAGTCAGCCACAAGTTACCAAGCCCCTTTCTGTCTGTTGAACAGGAAGTGCAACATAAATTACATGGAGACACCAATGGAGCAACTGGGAAGAGACGATAAGTGACCAAAACCGCAAATGCTGGAGACAAAATCACTTTAACTCAACTATTCATTTAAAATTCACATTTCTCACGAATAGCTAGAATACCTAGATGATCTCATTCGGAGTTTTTATTCCTCATTTTGATCAGCCTTTTTTAGGTTGCATGTAGACTGTAAGGTTATCGATAGGTACAATATCTTAAGAGGGGATTCATGTAGAAGAGTAGAGTACATCAGGGCCCCCAACATGTGACCTCTAACCTTGTTCAGATAGATGGAGGGAACACGAGAGAAAGGGGAGGGAAAGGGGGACAGGAAAAGAGCAGATCAAGGCATGATGATGAGCGCCCTGTGTTTCCTCTCTTGGCAACACTAGACTCTGTGTGTGTGTGTGTGTGTGTGTGTGTGTGTGTGTGTGTGTGTGTGTGTGTGTGTGTGTGTGTGCGTGGGTTTGTGCGCGTGTATTCCTGGCGGACTCAGACTAGGCATTAAAATTATTGGTGCCGCCAGCATGCCGCAGCCCCCACTGGAGAGGAGGGAGGATGGTGAGTGGGGAGGGCAGTGGGGGGAGTCACCAAGTGCTAATCAGATGCATGTGTGTGTGTGGCCAGCGCTGTTCTGAACAGCTGTTCCCATGCTGAGGATATGGCTGTCAGATACACGCACACGCGCGCACACAACCCTCCTGCTCTGATGATCCAATTTGAAATGTACTGAGTCATTCTGCTCTTTTTAAGTACGGTATTGTTGAAAATGACGTTTGTGTTAGGAATGCTCCAATCGATCGGCCACCGATCAATATCAGACGATTTTGGTAAAAAGCACGTGATCGGCATTTGGGGATAAATTCTGCTCAAAACCGATCACAAAAACCGAACGGCGTGCTGCGGCAAACACTACATGTGTGCTGTGTGAAGTAGGGTTGCCAACACCCATATTGAGCCGACAATGGATGCACTTTGTCCCGTGTTGGTGCGGGAATCAAAACTGTCTAAAACCTCATGGATTCAATTTGACAGCTTGACACAGGCTAGGAGCATCCCAAGTTTGTACTGATTTTGATACATAGAGAGAGGTACATTCAGCAGGGAGAACAACAGGAAGGCTGTTCGAGCAAAGGGAGGAAGACCTGCTATTTATTTTATCCACAGAGGGAGGAAGATACCCCGTTTTTACAGCACCAGCAGACATGTTGCACGTGTAGTCATCAATATACACACGATAATAATGATTTAAGTGACTATGCTGCGTCTAATTGTCCTTTTTTTGCGTGGAACGGTACAGTGAGTGAGTTGCGCGTGAGTTGTGTCTCTTGGGCAGAGATGTAAAAGAATGTCAGGCATCTCCTCTAGAGGATGATGAAGGGTCTGTCTTTCTTTCACACTATTGTTCCACCTCTTGAGTCATGGTCATCAAGGCCACGGGACATGCACGTGCGGCTGCGTGTGTGTACACCACCAGCACAACAAAAATCCATTGTAAAAAATGATTTTAGTCAATAAACCAAATGCAATAAAGCAGTTCTTAGGCTGTGTTTTGGTTTGAAGTGGACAGGGAGTTGAAAATGGTCAAATTCAGTCAAGTGCTCAAACTGTTTTCCCAACAACACTATGACACATTATAGCGCTGTTCATTTATGTGTGTGTGTGTGTGTGTGTTTGAACATTTGGTGAGTGATGTATACAGCAGTTAAAGGGCAGCCGATCGAAGCAAGAAACGTGAATTCACTGCCGAACAAGATCGACCAGCCGGCTGCGCTGACGAAGAACGTTAAGACCTTCAGGGAGTGCAGCTTATTGTGCTTCACTGAGACATGGCTAACGTGGAGCTCGCAGACTTCAGCACAGTCAGAGCGGACAAGGACACGAGAGCTTGTGGAAAGCGCAAAGGAGGTGGGCTTGCACTGAATGTGAACTATCCGGTTGATGACAGAAAGTTTGCAGCTCACTATCTAAAAAGGATTGGTTGATTTCTAAGCTACGCCCCAAAACATGGCAGTAACAGGAACACACAACCAAAGCACTAAAGCAGGGGTGTCAAAGTCCTGCCATGGAGGGCCGGAGACAATGCAGGTTTTCTTTCCAGCCTGTCACTGAAGCAGGTGATTTTAATGATCAACACCTCCTTCAATTTGAGAGACGGAGCTCTTCAATTAAATCACATGCTGTAGAAACTCATTGGAGAGAAAACATGCAGTGTCTCGGCCCTCCATGGCACGAGTTTAACATGTGTGCACTCAAGGCAGGCCATGGAGGCACCTGGTCGAGCAGTGATGATGTGACTCAATGAACCAAACATTACTTGTGGCGGGAACACTGGGAGGGAGCACAGGGTGGGGCGGCTTGCATTATCAAGAGAGATGCACATACACAGACACACTGTACTGATGAAACACATTAGAGGATAGATAAGCGAGATGCAGATGACAGATCAGATTATGTGCACACTAAGCAACAGATGTTCAGTCCCATCAAGGCTCGTGTTAATGCAAACACTTATTGTGTGCTCATTTAAAATTTAAATGCACGCTCATCTCCTCTTTTCACCTCTCTGAGCTGGCATCCTGTGCACGTTTTGTCAAAGAACACAGCCATACATCAGACTGGCCTTTGAAGCACTAGCATTCACAACAAATAAATAGATTGTAATGCCAGTCGGCAAAAAATGTGCTTTTGCCTTAAGTTTTCTTCTTTGCTAAATGCCAAGCACATGCCAAAGATATATACTATATATAATTCTTCATCTCGCTCAATTAGGAATGTCCGATATTGGCATAAAAAATATCATATCGGTATCTTTTTTTTTCTTCAAAAAAAAGCATAATGATATCGGCACAAGAGTGATGGCACGCTCCACAGACTAACAAGCTTAGTATGCCCGTGGTTTAAAATGATTTCCAGTTTTCGCCTTCGGATTGCAATTTGCAATTATATTTTCTGCCATGTCCCCGCAGAGGACAGAAATGTTTTTCATGCCCCCCCTGACCCCCGAACTGAGATACTATTGACAACCTGAATATTTATTTATCTGTACAAACAACTGTATGAGTTGCTGGCACCAGCATTCTGCATACAATCACCTGATTGTTAAAATAGATTAATAAAATGAGCTGAGATGACATCTGCAACAACTTCAAACAATTCCCAAGTAAGTTTACTCACGGCCCCCCAGACACCTGTGTTACGTGTTACGGTGTGTCGCATTTTGCTCTTTACTCATAACGCAGCTCTAACGGATTACTAATGAGAAACAGGTACTGCTGCAATTGCTTTCTGGCGCCCGCGAAGCAGCTGCACATTGTGGCAAACAGGAAACACAAAATCAAAATAAGAGCACAAAACAACGGAAACAACACAAAAGCTAAGGAAAACCAAAACTAAAGTCCAACATGTCACGTGGAACAACATAAAGCGCTGGTTAAGCGACGGGGGGAAATACGGCATCTTCAGTACTTCAGGAAAAACTTTTTCTACAACTTGTTGTACTGCATATTGCAGTATCTGTCTTATTTTGCACACACGGTGTTTATTTGTGAAATGCATCAATAGAAGAAGCATAATGTGTTAATTACACAACATTAATTTGAGGGAAGAGCTGCTGCCTATATCGGTATCAATGGATGGATAATGAAGTGCCACACAATGAAGAGCACAAGCAGTAAAAGAGTCGGCGAGCATCTCTACTCTCATCAACTCATTATGCCAAAATGTTATCCACAATATTTAAACAGTAAACTACTGAGTTAAGACTAACAGTACAAACCCAGGCCCAACAAGCAACAACTGATGCTGACTGGAGTCATTCTAATGCAAAATAATGAAGTCTCTGACCACTTCTATGCGACTCTAATGTGAACTATAGCATATTTTGCATGGTCTTTAGAGTGTGATGTAGGCTTAAGGGCTGGGGTCAAGAGGGCATCTTGGTTTGGAGCTGAAGCAGAGGGCCACACTGAAACCGGAGGATGCTGTGGGGCCAAAGGTCACACACACCAGCAGAAACAGTTACCAGTGCCACACAGGCATAAGTTTAGCATGTCGCCAAGTGTGGCTGCAAGCCACACAATTACAACATGCACAGCGGAACAAATCTATGGTCATCCATAGCAGAGTAGCAGCTACACTTCGGCTTAGTCAGTAGTGTGTAATACCAACCACTTATCTTCCATCTGTAAGAGCTAACAGGTACTTACAGGGGTTCAGTCTGGCAGTGATAGCCCTGATAGCACTCTAAGTAATAGAGCACAAGACTATCATCTCCACAAAAACACGTAAGATGCTACCATCGACTTACTTTGTGTTACAGAAGATGTGATATATTTTATGCAGGTCCTCAAAATGATTTAAAATGTTGCCTTCTGGTAAGTAAGAAAACAACTTCTTCAAACACTAATGATGCAGCATAAAGTGCAACTTGGGGTTCATGCTACATTTGAGACTTCTGGGAAGTGCTTGGAGCTTACGAGGTCCCACTTCAAAGCAATCTAGTGGAACATAAAAAAGTGGCTAACAACTGTGATTAACTTGTATTTGTCTGCTTATGAACAGACCATTTCATTGTCAGCAGTACTGACAACAAACGTCAACTCTTTTGGAAGCCATGATCATTTTTTGTTAAATAGAAATTTTACCCAATAAAATCATGCAGAGATGATGTAGTGATTTAGCTATCCTAGGGATGTCCCTATAGGCATAAAAATCGGTTCACATCGTTGTTGCATATACTCTCTGCCGATAATGTTATCGGTGCGCGAGTGATGACGTGCTCCACACAGTACCAAGCTTGCTAGCTCAGTATGTTTGTGGCCTAGATTCATTTCCAAGTTGCAAATTTGCAATGAAAGCGCTGGTTATGTGATATGTGGGAGTAAGGCGTATGTTTCCTTGATGTGTGACGTGCTGACGTGAGCCCAGTTGATAATTTCACTGATTGCATTCATCCAGAGTTTCATACTTTGCCGCTGACTTTGTTCTTATATAGATGTTTGTGCCATATAGAAACATGTAGGGTCCAGTTAGCAAACCAGAATTGGTATTTAAAACCCAAGTGTAAATCCAGCCTGAGGAATCAGTGTTGTGATTGATAGTAGAGGCTTGTTCGCAGCACAATGTGTCAGACTTTAAAATGAGCTATTTAACATTGGCCAAATTACAAAGGAACTGTATGGACACAGAAGCCTGGCAGGCTTAAGATAGTGGAAAGAAAAACTGCTCCACATGGGGGGTACTGTGACACTATACATCAGAAAGCGCATGGCTGCGGAGTGGAAAAGGTGGGAGGGAAATCGGGGGGGTAGAGGAAGAAAAACAGGTCCCACAGAGCTACCGTGCAGGCGCCAGCAAAGACAGCGAAGGCAGAAGGGAGGGAAGGGGGGCGGTTTGCGATCAAGGGGGGTGTGGGCTACCCTGGTGAAACTCTCAACAGATGCGTGAAGCCCTTGTCAGCATTCCTGCTAGGTAACGCAAGGTCAGGAGCAAGCAGGAAGACAATATAAGGACTATTTGGGCTCCCTGAGCGCCAGATGTGTTTTAATAAGACGGCTGCCCTCCGAGCTAATAAGGTCAGCCTCTGGCTCCAGCCAGACGAGCAAACAAGTAGACTCTTGGCAGGAATTCAGCTCAAGCTTGGCACAGCCTCCCTTTCTGCTTCCTGCTTTACTCTCTCACTCGCTCGCTCTCTCTTACAAGTTGAGGGAGGCCAACTCACAGCTCAGTGTGTGTGTGTGTTGGTCTCACATACATACACCCCTTTTATTAGACACTTCCCTTTTTCTGCACGGGGAGAGGGAATACTGCTCTGTAAAAGCCGTAGCCTTTGACAACATCCGTGCCTGGATTGTGCACTCTCTTACATACGCACACATGCATAAACACACTTCATGCAGTGATGCAGAGTCTTGCCACTCTCTTCTAGCACTGCACATGAAAAAGGCAATGATAAATTGGTAAAGAAGAACTAAAATTAGTCATAAAAAATAAAACGCAGAACCAATAAATCTTCCTCCTCTAGAGAGGAAACTAAAGAGGCAGCTCCGGCGCCAGTGAGATTGGCTCGCTCTGTACTGGAACCGAGACGAGAAGAGGCAAAGAATGAAGAGGAGGGGGAAGATTTAGAGTTGAGAATGAGAGGCAGGCTCATTACAAAAAAACAGCCAAAGTTGGGAAAATCAAGTGTAAAGCCCAGGAGAGCATCTGTTTACATAAGACAGCTGATGAGGGAGTCTAAAAAAAAATCTAAACAATGACAGGAATTATAAGGACTGAGCTATTTAATCAGAAAAGTTACAGATGCAAAATGTACATCCATTGTTCAAACTACGGCCCAAGCGTGTGTGTCTCTGTAAGGAAAAGCTGACATCATTCTCCGCCTCACACGATACCGGCCCATCAAACAGACCCTGTACTAATGGTGCCTGCAATCCTCAAATATTTACCTCAGGGCTGGGCCACAGGCTCACACACACAGGAGCTCCACCATAAACATGGCCTCTGCTCTCATCTATGCCTCTGATTCACACACACGTCAGCAGATGAAGATGACGAACCCTTCTTCGCTTTTATATATTTATTTGGTATTGGTAAAGGTGTAGTTCATGTTGAACATGCTTGACAATGGCTATACTCCAAGGGTTACATCTTCCTGTTTTAATGTTGGCAGACAGAGAACATTAAGCTCAATGTAATTAGAGACCACCTCATCACGCAGTGAGCAAGGGGTCACAAGGTCGGCGGGCTTGATGGTAGAGCAGCTAGTCATGTATTTACACAAAGGTGACACCCCCCACCCCACCTCCAATGTCGCTCCAACAAATGCACATACTCAAAAACAAATGTCTGTGTTCCCACGGTTTTAGTGGGTTCGTAGGTTGACGCATGGCGGCTTCGATAGCAATGCTGACAGTCACGTTTTAACAACGCTTCACAGAGATCCAACAGGGCCGCACAGCCAAGTGATGCAGGAGTAGACCAGTGTCCAGCTCAGCAACACTCCATAAAAAACGCTCATGTTCTTACACTGACGGGAGACGACTTTGATCTAGATTTATCGATGCTCCAATTCTCAAAACATTCTCACAGGGGACAAACCCTGCACCAAATCCTGCTATCAGTCTAACGTGTATACATGAAAGCAGCGAGCAGACTTCACCATACAATAAACTTGCCGTGATCACATATGTGTCAACCGACTCTGACCTTGACATTAAATATTCATTAGTGGGCTGGTAAGTTACCCGACCTTTGACCCCGCCCCCACACTTCCTCCTCCAAGAGCTGCAGGCAGAAATGAATTCACTTCACCTGTCTCCCTGGTGTCCTTCCTCTTTGATGTGACACTTGCGCGCGTTTGAAGAGGTTTTCAAAAACAAATTATGCGAGCAGCCGCGGAGCAGAGAGGCCATGTTGTACACGGAAGGTCTCCTCCAACATCACAGGATTAATAAATGCTGATTGTAGCCACAACTTCAATGGCTGGATGAAGAGAATAGAAACATAAGCTGTTACTGTCGCAACCAGCAGAAAGGATTAGTTAATAAAATGCACTTGCTCCACCTATAAACATATATAACATACACATATGTCATCAAAATGCAAAATGACTACCTTTAAGGACATTTGGATCAATGTAAGAACAATACCAAATTTCACTGGACTTGTAGATGCCCATTGGAAGCCTGTTCTTGCAAAAATGTCATAGGATTAGGTAGGGATGTGCCGATCTACAATGTTTCACATCCGATCCTGATACCTGATACCAATAGCAAAACAATTCCGATACCAGAGCTCTGTTTGCTTTAATATGCAGTCATGCCAAATGGATATTAGCAAACGTAGCTAGAAAAATATCAGCGAACGTACTGTAGCTGTCTCGGCACATGCAGATTTACAGTCGGACAACACAGAACTCTTAACATTGCACTTAACTTTCAGGTCGCTATATATGAGCTCCTATCCACATGCAAGTATGACATAGTCGCAGCCCGGAGGTTTTGTGTAGTGTTAAGACTTTGTGTTGTCTGACTGTTTTGTGAGGCTGTGGCGTGAAGGCATCAAGATTAGCGCTTGTGTGTAAGGCCGCGAGTGTGGAGAACAGCTGCAGTGCATGTGAGGAGACATCTACATCCACAGATATTCTTTTGAGTAAGTTTGCTGATATTCTTCTAGCTGCGTTTGCAGACAACATTAAAGCACAGACATGGCTGAATGGGCAATCTCCACAGGTGGTATCAGCAATTTCCAATATGGGAAATACACTGGTATCGGACCCCGATACCGGCACTGGCCCCATCCAAAAGATTAAGTACAAGAATGTTTAGCCAGAATGTTTGCTAATACTGTATATATACAGTATATTTGCATAGAAGTTGCACACACACAATGGCGTTTATATTGAGGGATATACTGTATATTATATATACATATAGTATAGTATAGTTCAAACTAAATACAGGTCTACATTTTTTTAGATGACTTGCTGACAAAATCTTCATAAAAACAGGTTATACCATAGATATGACTGAACGCCTAAAACCAACATGGCTGACAATTTACTATCCTATTATATTATTATTATTATTATGAGTATCAGTCATCTTATCAGTATCGGTCATACTGCTCAGTATATGCATTCTTGGATCTGATAACACTACTGATAACCCTGGTGAGCTCATGACTAGTCATGTAACACATGCACAGACCCACAGGACTGTATACAGCATATACACTTACTGCGGTTTTATGACTGCACTCCCTGACTGAAGAATGCTACCTTATTAAAAAAAAAAAAAAAAAGTCCTTCATAAACAAAATGCTAAAACGCTGAATTGGACATATGACCGTATTTAGGTGGATACTTATCAGAAAATGTATGCAATACGCAATCCTTGATCATTACAATGTGCAAACATACATTTAGGCTGACGGACTACATCATGTTGATGTTGACAGAAATGCTTAACGCATTTGATTTTTGGTGATTGATGTGAACCAGTTGAATAAACTTTTACCAATGCCACTTCACAACCTCAACCTCAAGCCTCTAGGAGGTGTAGAATATTGACACAAATATAGCCTCAAATGTCTCACATTCTCATAACTTCTAAAACTCTGTTTGATGTCGCTGATTTTGACCTTCATTTTTTTATGTTGAACTGCAAATTGAGAATGCAAATAAATGTGTCAGAGGCAGGACAGAATGTAAAAAACTGGGAAAATACAGCGGAACCGCTCAAGTCAAATAACCCTGAGGTTATGCAATTCAGGATTCGGCCAAGACTTTCTTGAGACAAATATTCACAAGAACTCAAGTCAAGTAAGATAACTCATTAAAAACAATTCCCAGTGGTGTCTAAATACTTTCGTCCAGCGTGGCCATGTTGTCTGGTGGTTAACTTCTTTTTACACTTGCAAACACAGTCAAACCTCAGCTTTAATATGCCACAGTTTTCATGTGATTCGGTTTTCATAAAAAATTTTCTTGAAGATTTTGCTCTGGTTTTTGTACACTGTCTTGGTTTTCCTACAATACTGCTCGTGACAAACTCGTCCGTTTGCCCTGTGCTGTATCCTTCCGTGAAATTGAGTGGCCAAACAAAACACTCTACCCATTGCTGACTCTCTGTGTATGATTTGAATTGAGTACGACTACTGAATGATCTGCCGCGAGGCCAGAAAAACTTCCATGCCAGGAATTTCACAAAGAAGTTGAAAAACACTATTGAATTCGTTCTCGCCAGGATGTATGGGAAGTCTGCATCAAGAATCAGTCCCGTCCATTCGTCATGTATAATTATTTTGGATTGTTTTTTGTATGCAAAACTATAATTATTCTCTATAAATGTATTTTTTTCTTCAATTTTTAGTGTCTGGAATAGGTTAATTCCAGTTAAAAATCCAGTTTTTAAGGAAAACCGAGGTAGTACGTTCACAAAAATAATGCGTGAGGTGCATCTGCTACTCAACTTCACATTGCACCATTGTTTTTAAAATACTAATTGTTTTCATGTCATAAAATTAACAGTGTTGAACTTAAAATTACAGTTTAATAACTTTAAAGAATAAAATGTTACTTTAAATTCCCCGCAAGGTTAGTAGGGATGCTACAATGACAACAATGTGACTCTGGAACACATTGTTTCCTATAAGGACAACTCGGATCCAAAACCAAACAAATTAACAGATTGGATTGTGTTTGACTGTCCACTGCTGTGACGAAAGATAACAACAGAGAACAGTGAAGGAGATGCCTGTAGATCTCAGTGTGACTATGAAGCAACTGGGGTGTAATTTATCATCAAGTGTGCACATGTTAAATATATGCACAGTTGTGATTGTCCTTCACTACATGGGTTTATGTTTTCAAGCTTCTTTGCAAAGTGCACCTAGACTAAAATGGACACGTTGTCAGTCTTGTACACCTCCTCTTGAGATGTGAGAGCATATCAGCAGCCGGGATGCTGCCGACAGAGCGGTGCGTGCGTATACCTGAATGTGAGTGCGCACTCCTATGTAAGCATGTGTGCAAAACAGATGGGAGGAAAGAGAGAAATAAGAGAGGGGTAAAGGGAGAATAGCGACAGCAAGTCTGCAATAGCTTGTGTTGATGTGTGTGTGTGTGTTGACTGGGCGGGGGGGCTACAAGGGGGAGTAGTGTGGTTAGGCATCCAGAGTCAGTGAACATTTTTCTGGCAGGCCCTCGCTATGCTCCTGGCCGCTTGCCCAGCTCTGAAGCAAACTTAAACAAACTCCTGTTGCAGCCATCTGCTGGGCCCGCGGGATAAATCACAGCAGTGCTCCACTCTGTACCGCTCAGCCACACTGCTATCAGGTTACTGTGTTAGAGGCCGCACACACACAGCTAGACACACTCACACCAAACTACGCGTCAGCCTGGAGCCAGGGCCTGCCATGGGGCTCACACCTCCAGGAGAGGCCAGCAACATGTGGCCCCACTAATACCACAGGGAGCGATGAAGAGGAAGGGGGAGAAAAAAAGGGGGAAAAGGCAAAAGAGGACAAAAGAAAGGATGAGGGGGGGCAAAAACAGAGATGGTGGCGGAAAGTAAAAAAAAAAGAGAGCGAGGAGAATCCCTCCGACAGCAAACATGATGAGCCAAGAGCTATTTTTATTGCACCCTGTGGAGAAGAAGAACATAAAAACATATTGAAGCCTCCTGCCAGTTTGTGTGCTCCCCAAACAACTTAAGCTTTTATAATTGATGTCAATTGGAGAAGGAAACACTGCTTTTTCCTGCCTCATGCCGTCATGTTTGCTCCTATATGCCAAAGGTGTTCCGATGACTCTGCTTCATTTATCTGATGCTTGTTAAGGTCAATTCCAGCCATTAACAGTGCAGCTGGACATGTGAAATCATGTCCTCCTGAAGTGACTGTTACTGTGGCCTTGAATGAATAACAAAAGGCCTTAGGAAGCATGAGCAGCATCTATCTGTCGCACAGATGGAGACACTATATTTGTGTATTGCTGATTCATGGCATAGTCATGCCGGTTGGGGACACACGCACCAATTCCCAGGAGCCCAGCAAGCAGATCAACTCTGTTAACTAAAAAATGTCAAATACGGTAAAGAACGATAATTATAACAAGACAAATAATGGTGACTTATCATCTTAGATAGATAAGATGTTAAAACATGTGAAAAATAATATCACATACAGTCAAACCTGTCTTAGCGGCTACCTTTATAGAACGGCCACCTGCCTATAGCAGCCACTGAAAAATCCCCCGCAGCAAATTTACATGTTATAGACCCTGTGTATAGCAGTCACCTGTCCAATGCGGCCAGCGGCCACCCATTTTGTCTCCCTTGGTCAATATCTGACTGCATATAGCGGCCAAATTACCAACTCAAGTAGAAGCTTCATGCACGAAAAAGTTTCGTTTTTCAATCAATGAAGCCGTCGTGGGTAGACTTTAATTACTGAGTCCTAGCTCAGTCACAATCATTCACAAGATCCACACAAACTGTCAGTTGTTCCACATAAAAAAGCCGTCTTCTTTTGAGCTTGCTATTTCCTGGTCAAACATGTAACTTTAAGAGCATTTGCACCAAAACATTACCGCAAATTAGGCTGGGAACAGGACGTGCGACAATAAAAAAAAAAACATACGCTAGCATGCATGCGGCAGCGGGAGCAAAACTGAGTTCAGTTGTACTTAATTTAAGTATTTTAGAATGTACTCACGTTATTTTTCATCAATCCTCATCCACAAATCCATCAAAGTCCTCATCTTCTGTATTCCACACAAACATAGCCGTCTTCTTTTCCGTTCGCTACTAGTCTGTTAACTTGTCAGTGTTATTCAGCTCCGAAGCAAAGAAGGAAACTTCTCCTGTTTCTTCTGCCAACTTTATTTATTGAACGTGGCCACCAGACAACAGCTCAGAACACACACACATCTCTTAGCATCGTCTCTCCTTCCTGCTTGCCCACAAGGCAAAGGTTAAACAAGCCCCACTACATAGCTGTCCAGCCAATGCCTGTAAGAAATGACACCGTTTATTTCCTGGTGTGCACTGGTCAATACTGTAATGCCGCTTGTTGTGGGGAAGGAGAGACTCTTTATTAACGCTTTATTAACAGCGGAGAACACTGCAGGACTTTACATCCACGCCAACATAAACACACTTCCCAACTCTCTCCAAACTCACAGCTAGCACTGAGCCTAGCTCCCCTGCTCAGGACGCCCAACCGTCACTTCCCGTCACTTCCTGATGAACTAAAACTGTAATGACACTCTGCCGTATAAAAAGTAAAATATTAAAAACAAGCGTAAGACATTACTAGCACAGCTTTGTTCTGTGGGTCGTGGATATATTCTATCAGTTATTATTAAGCCTCTAGCTTCCTTTTAGTAAGTAAAAACCTTGGCTATGATTGCACTACATTGTCATATAGACCTACAAAGTACACTTGGAAGAACAAGAGGTGAATAAATGTATTGCAACTGATGTGAAACTGATGAGGGGTAGGATTAAAAAAGCTTTCCTTCTTCCTACTCCTTTTTGGAAATGCAAAATTGTGAATTGTACTATGTGATGTGCTACTGCTTGACTCATGCATGTTCATGATTAAAACTATGAACCATGATAATAACAAGCCTAGTAGTGCTGTACAACTTGTATCCGCAGTCTGCAGTGCCCTCTACTGGTCAACATTATTATTATTATTTTTTCCCCCATTTTTTCTTTTTTTTCCTCTACTGGTCAACATTCAAACTGGACGCCAACCTGTCTATAGAGGCCACCTGTCTATAGCGGCCACTTTTGCAGACTCCCTCTAGTGGCCGCTATAGACAAGTTTGACTGTATCTTTTCCATATACTGCAGTCCTTTGATAACAAATTAAACCGAGCCTTCTTACAGTTGAAAGGGCACATCTCTGATCTAATGATGGGGCCTCATTCAATCCAAAAGTCAAACAATCATGAACATGTACGTCTGAATGTCTCGTCTGAATTAAAAATCATCTACAAAGTGGGGATGACAGAATATTTTTTTCTCTGCAGCAGTGAGTCTGGTTGAGACCCAGCGCAAGATGACTTTAACAGTAATATTTGCATCACCTCCTTTCCACAGTTTATTATGTCATTTTGGCGTAACTAACCAGTTAGCAAACCAAAGAAGCAGGAACCAAAATAATTGAATGGGCAACATGACAATTCTGTGGCGGAAGTGCTATGTTTTGGGCTTTTTACAAGTGTTTGGTTCACATCTTAACAATATTATGTGCAACTACCTGACAATATCAAATGTAAGCAGGTTTTCCCATCAGTAGATGTTACTTTATCCCCAAGTGGCAATGATATTTTAATATGACAATGTAAGGATTCATTGGGCTCATATTTAGTAAACTGGTTCAAAATATGACTTGGGCACAAAGTGTGTAGACTAGAAAATACTAAAGCTGTCAGGGCGAGTGCCTGGTCTGCACACTACATTCGGAGGTCTAACATCATGGCGAGGCAGTCCAAAACTCACCCACCCGCCTCTGTCTGTCATACTTCCCAGCTGTCCTGAAGCCTGATTGGACTGTGCTGTCAGAGACCAGGTGGTTGGTCTGCATGAGGGGACAGTGGGGTCATGGCTAGAGGGGATGCAAATGGAAGGAAAGTGTAATCCAAGAAGGGAATGACTTCTTGAGCCAAAATAAGATCCCTAAAGTTGACCAGTACAGATGCTTATCCTGTCTCTGATTGGCTCACAGAAAGTAAGTTAACATATCCAAGATCTGGTTGGTTGGTTGGAGAAGTGCGCTGACTGTAGGGTGTCTAGTATATTTATTCCTCTATGAGGTTATTTGGGACTTCAGCTGGCATCTACAGCTGTCCTGACAGCAAGTTTTTGAAGTCTTTTTTCACCCATCTAGAACCACAGGTAGAACACACAGTGAGCAGTGAAGTAAAGGCCAAAGCACCAAATCTCACAATGCACTGGAGAGAAAAATATAGAGGCACGTAATAACAATAAATGCCATCTAGTCAGTTGGAAGCATATGTTAAAAATAGGCCCCATAGTGGCTACTGTGCAGCCACACACACACACACACACACACACAAAACACAAAGGCCATACAGACTGACAGCTGTGGCACAATCCAGCTGCATTTGCGAGCACAAGCGCAAACACCTGCCAGCGCTGCCGACCACCTGGCAAACCCACGTGTGCACAAACACACTCACAGCTGTTGTGAATTTAGATGCAGATCAAAGATTATATATTTTGCGTGAGAGTGTGTGTGTGTCAGAGCAGTTTTGTGCGGCCTATATATGTTTGTGTGTGTGTTACAGCCAATGAACAGCTGGTGGAGAGCGCAGAGCTGTAGTTTCTTTGCACTCGGTCCTCTATAATTACGCCAGTTCACTACTGTAAAACACAGACTTTACATTTTACGTCAGCACAGTATAGAAGAATAAAGTTGAAGCATAATCACAGCTCTAAGTGCACCATGCGGTGCTCCAAATTTACACACACACACAAAAAAACAAAAAAGATGTCCAGTACAGAATATATTAAATAACTGAATCATTCTAAATATCTACAATATTGCTTAAATGGAAATTAGACTTGAATGAAAGACTATGTTTCTGTGACAATTATTTTCAGACCGTATCACTTTTATTACCAATTTTATTGCATCGCACCAAAAGTTCTGACAGTTTCTTTGTTTCATAGTTCAATTTAATTGATTTATATTTAACGAGACCACTTCCTGGTTCATGGAAGAGGATGTAAGACCTGTGGGTACAATAGATGCACTGCACTGTATGCATTGAAGGGTGAGAATGGTTCCATTGTGACTCAATCGCAAAAACGATAACGCCTCAATATGTATTCTTTTACCTCAGTTCTATCATGTTTTAATGTATTGGGTTTTTTTTGTTTTTTAATTTCCAAATGTCAACAATTTGTATTTGGGAATATAGGGCACCGGACCACCTAATTCGTTCCCTCTATGACCGGTGTCAGAGTTTGGTTCGCATTGCCGGCAATAGGTCGGACCCTTTTCCAGTGAGGGTTGGACTCCGCTGATGATGTGGTCCTGCTTCATCTCTCACTGGATCGGTTCGCAGCTGAGTGTGAAGCAGCCAGGAGGAGAATCAGCACCTCCAAATCCGAGAACATGGTTCTCACTCGGAAATGAGTGGAGTGGTTTGGGGACGAGATCCCGCCCCAAGTGGAGGAGTTTAAGTACCTCGGGATCTTGTTCACAAGTGAGGGAAGAATGAAAAACGAGATCGACAGGCACATTGATGCGGTCCATTGTGGTGAAGGGGGAGCTGAGCTGAAAGGAAAAGCTCTCAATTTACATTCTACATTCCTACCCTCACCTATGGTCATGAGCTTCGGGTACTGACCGAAAGGACAAGATGGTGGGTACAGGCGGCCAAAATGAGTTTTCTACCTGGGTGGCCGGGATCTCCCTTAGAGATAAGGTGAAAAGCACTGTCATCCAGGAGAAACCGCTGCTCCTCCGCATTGAGAGGAGTCAGATGAGGTGGCTCGGGCATCTGGTAAGGATGCCTACCGGACACCTCCCTGTGGAGGTTTTCAGGGCATGTCCGACCCGTTGGAGGCCTCGGGGAAGACCCAGGACACCTTGGAGAGACTATGTGTCTCAACTGGCGTGGGGACGCCTCGGGATCCGCTGGGAGGAGATGGACGAAGGAGCCGGGGAGAGGGAAGTCTGGGCTTCCCTGCTATGGCTGCTGCCCCTGCGACCCGACCTAAGATAAGCGGTAGAAGACGGATGGATGGATGTTAATGTAATTAATGAAAAAAATTACGTATCGCAGTTTGTGTTATTTTTGACACCCCAGTTCATTTCAAGAATTTTATGGTGCAGCACTGGCTTATAGGAGTTGTCCTCGCTGTCAAACAATAAGTCTCTCACCAACATAACATGAGGCCTTGGCTGACGCTGCCGACAGTCACTACAGGGTCAAAAGGTGATAATTTGCCAGCCACAAATTGTGAAGTGCATCCTGGCCATCAAGGCTTTGACGTCAAGCCCCAGAACACCAATTTCTCTCCATTGTTTCCCCATGACTGAAAATCTTTTTAGTGCTAGAAGAAAAAAAAGCAACAACAACCTAAGAACAACAGTGTGACACTCTCATTCTTCATCCACTCCTTGTCTTCAATGGCGTTCCTTTCTGTAGCAACAGGAAGTGAGGAAACATCTTGACTGGAATTCCTTGATTCGATCTCAATGAGCTCGCTTAACTTCTTGATCTCACCTGACTGGAAAAAGACGTTCTTTGCAATTTAGGATTGTAAAATGCAGTGGCGGGTCGTGCATTTGGGACTGGCAGTCACTGTGAGGGCCAGTATTGTTAAAAAATAATGATAAAAGAGATAATAATTCTAATATATGTACTGCTGTACATTGCCATTCACCCTGATTGGGATATTAACCCCAGTTCCCTGTGCCAGGTGGTGGTGTTGTTATCCACTGTGCCATTCTGCTGCTTATATTAAAAAAAAACTGTAACACTACACATAACTGCCAGGTCGCTACAATACCATTACGAATAAAGCAAGACACCCACTTAACCCTTTATCTCTGAATATACAGTCTTTCATATCTGTTAGTAACCTTCAGTTATCTTAGCTAATGTTAGCTGTTAGGTGAATGAAAACCGCAACCACACAATGGCTTCAAATTGTCGGTCATTTCTCTGAGAGACCGCTTTGGTGTATGGCACATGCGACAGACATGTATGCATATTTCCATCACTTCAGGCATCATGAAATTATTACAAAGTATGACTTCAAATTGTGAAAAATAGTTCATTTTGTCCTTTTAAACGACTTTTGGTAACATACTTTCGCCAGTGGTGGTGTTCTTATATTTTTGGTTGAAATGATGCAGCTGTAGTCAAGGGCGGAGGGATTCTTGATTCAATACGACTCCAGCCCACATGTACCCAAGATCTGTGGGCTAAGACCGATCTAAAAATTATGGACACTCACAAGAAATATCTTGTTATTATGAAACATCAAAGACAAAGCAAAGACTTCATTGTTAAAACTCAAATCCATCTGCATTATATGCAGGATCCAATCTGGACAAGAATGCATTACTGATTGATGTGAGCAGGATGAGAGCAATCATAGAGCGTAGATGGTTAAATAGCAACCCACATCCAACGGCTTTGAAATTAAGTCCATCGAATGCCTGAGGATTCTCTGCACCACACAAGGCCGTCTGTCAGATAGCACCACTGGGAGAAAGAAAGTCACCCTTTCGTTGAAAGCGTTTTTCATTCTTCTTCCGGTTGCAGTTTCAATCAATTTATTACTTTCGCTGTCGTCCATGCTTGCCTTCTCTTTTTCTTCCAATTGTTCACACTAGCTAACTTGTTTATATACAATTTCAGCTTCATTTCCTGATTCCACGTGTAAATCTGAAATCCCCTTCCCAACTCATTTGGCGCCGTGCTGTAAATCTTGCTGTCAGGAGGCTGGCATGTTTTTCCTGTGACAACAAATATTCTCAGACCTGCAGTGGGAACCCACCAAACTCACATACTATGACTGAGCTGGCCTCATTCATCCATTATACACTGAAGTATATCCTATATTGAATACATACGGCCATGTCAGTTAATATATTCCCTGGTTAGTGTATTTTTTGGTATACGCAAAAATTTTGCCTCGCTTTGCATGCATTTCCCGGTTGGCGTACAATATTGCTCTTGTCTTGCCGCGTTATTAATACACTGTATGATTCCAACTGTGATATTTTTATGACAAAATGTCCTTGTTTGCAGCCTGAAAACTGAAATATGTTCATGTATCACTTTTCTTTGTGATTTATATGTATTTTTTAAAATTGTTTTCTGCATGAATTTGTAAATTCTGAATTTGCACTATTTCCTATGGGGAATAAATGATTTGTTGGCACAAGTTTCGGTTTAAATCGGACCTTCTGGAACAGATTAATGACACTAACCAAGGTTCCGTGTACTGCTGTACCAAATGATTTTTATTGACCAATACAACAGCTGTTAAGCAAACCTTTTCTCCATCTATCCATACAGAGTGTAACAAAACGGAATGACAAAATCCTCAAAAACATATCTAAATGATTGTGTGATAATTATATCCATATGCCATACATCCTGAGACATCCTCATAACAGCCACGTCAAACCCGCTCAAACATACAGTGTGACCCAAGAGGACAAAACACCTGTTCCCTGCAGCCCGGTCTCCCTCACACACTCACACCCTGACACACACACTTCCCAACACTGAGAGACTGTCACTTAATACAGGTTATTAGGTCACAGACCAAAAAGAGCCGTACCACCTGCAACCATCCAGGTCCAGAATGATCACCCAAAACTTTTGCACCCCTGACACTGTGTTGACTCTGTCTCAGTGAAAATCTGGTCACATAATTTGACTCCATATTAGGTGTACCCCCTATGAGATCATCTGAGAACACGTGTCACTGTTCACACAACAACTACAGCAAAAATAAACAAGTGGTTATGCCACACACAAGACTCCAGCTGAGGGTATTTGTTGAATGTCACTGCGTATCTGTATACAAAGGAAGTAACAAAATCAACCTCCTCCTTCGCTTATCTTTAGGGGCCGATAGAGAAAGAAGTGGACAGTTCCCGACAGCTGGCGTGAGTGTGCTTACATTTTGAGATTGCTGAGTGCGAATGGCATTCACAGATGTTTGTCTTACGTCCTGCGAGGCTGTACAGTCACTGTTTGCATGAGAGAGCAGTTCACAAGGCCAACTGGCCGTCCAAAGGCTCCTCGGTGCTTCATTAAAACATCACAAGCTTTTTTTTCCCCACTTACACATCCCCACTGGCGCCCATTCACATTCTCCGCACTCAGCTTTTAAACAGCAGGATAGGGATTTTATAAGTTACATATACTGATGGAAGAGTGACATTAAAAACATGGTAAATATGAGCAACAAAGTGAAAAACTGAGATTTATCTTTTTTTAAGGGGAAGCGTGTTGAGTATTGTTCTTTGAGCCAGCGCATCTGGACCGCTTACACAACAGCTCTTCTCATCTCAATCTGGGATTAGTGCAAAGTATTGTAATGTCAATTTAGTTCAAAATGGTCAGAAATCCAGCCTGAATGTCTTTTATTTCAGAATGTGTGGCTAGCGGAAGACACTTCAGGCACACTACTGTGGGATCACACAGCAACAGGAGCAGGAGATAGGTGAAGAACCAAATATCTACAGTATATAATATAAATGCAACAAAAATATTACAACTATTTTGTTTTTGTTTCATGAGCTGAACTCAAAGATCTAAAACTTGTACACTTATACACAAAAGGCCTATTTCTATCAAATACGGTACTGTTCATAAATATGTTATTGAGCAAAACCATCACAGGGAGGCTCATCTGCATGCTCGTCCTCGCAGGGGCTCATCGTCATAACCTATTTAAGTGGACAAATGCTCACATTCATGGGCGTCTGGCACTTTGGAGAGGTGTTTTCTGTGTGTGTGCGTCATGTGGGTGAGCGGTTTGCTGATGTCAACTTTGTGGCGCATGGTGGCGGGTAGGGTTATGGTATGGGCAGGCGAATGTTATGGACAACGAACACAGGTGCATTTTATTGATGGCATTTTTAATGCACGGAGATATAGTGACGGGATCCTCAGGCCCACTGTTGTGCCATTCATCCATGACCATCACCTCATATTGCGACGTGATAATGCATGGCCCCATGTTGCAAGGATCTGTATACAAGCTGAAAACATCTCACTTTGTGAGGTAAATGGTGGTCACACCAGATACTCACAGGTTTTCTGACCGCCCGGGACCACCCCGATCAGTAAAACTGCACATTTTCGAGTGGCCTTTTATTGTGGCCAGCCTAAGGCAGACGTGTTCACTAACACAGATTTAGACAGATTGGATTATGAACAATATTTGAAAGAAATAGGGCCTTTTTTGTACATAGAAAGCTTTCGATCTTTTGGGTTCAGCTAATAGGGAGCTTGTAAGATGGGACCAAAAACAAAAATGATGCAACTATATTTTTGAGTGTACATATATAGATTTTGTGATGAGTTGTAGATAGCTTTCTTCCGATGCAGCGACTATCACAACCACTGCTTCATGATTATCATCAAAATATTGCCATAGTTTTTCAATGTCAGAAGCAACTCAGGGTTCAGTATGTTGCTCAAGGATACTTAGGCAGATCCCCTCACAATTAATGGAAGAATCAAAATGTCCAAACACCTCAACTGTCTTTTAAATTCTCCTAAAATACAGTGCAACATATCTGCACACTCTTGTGGAGAGCCTTCTGGCCCCTTATGGAAATCAATGCATACATTGTTTCAAATCCACACATTGGCGATGATGATTAACCAGTTGGATGCAGCATGTTTGCCTACAAATAAAAGTGATCACTAGATGCCCAGACAACATCCACATAAGATTTAAGCATTTAGTATCTGTCTCATTTTGTCCTAAAGTTTTCCTTTAAAGATCCCGATAAACAACTTGTCTGTACAAGTAAGTCGTCGCGCTTATGTCTCTATCTCATACAAAAAAAAAAAATATGAATTTCAACAACGCTTATAGCCAAACAATTTGTGCAGCAAGAAGTGAGACACAGTCAAGCTTGAACAAACAAACACGCAGTGAACACAATGCTGGCATGGGCCCTCAGACCAAATATTGATTAAAGAGCTCCAAAAGACAATAAGTGGATGAAGCTGAAATTGACTAAAGCACTTTGTCACATTACATGTGAAACTGAGAAGTCAAACCGGGACAAAACACATTCTTTACACTCTGTGTGAAAGTAGTGAGCATAAAAGTTTTATGTAATAAGTCTGATGGCTTCATTGCATGGTGAAAAGAAAATTATTAAAAATAACCAACCTGTCTTTCAGAATCTGGTGAGGTTGATTGCGGTTCCCCCTGTGAGGCCTTATGTCCCAGCCTCTCCCGGTCCTCTGCGCTCTGGCTCACCTGCACCATGGCCTTACAATCTACACATGAGCCAACCATCAGCCTCCTCCCATCATCCACCAAGAGTGTGTGAGTGCTGCGTGGGGCATAGAGGAAGACCGGTAGCCTGGCCACAGTGACCGTGCACATCCGCCCTTGCCTGCGCTGCTCCTGCCTGCAGAAGAAGCACACGAAAGCCTCACAGGTGTACTGGCGGGCCCAAGGAGAGCTGGAGGAGCCAGATGTAGAGGGCATGGAGGGCGTGGAGCAACCCAGGCCCTTCGTCTCATGCTTAGCCCACTGAGCATGCAAGTCATGGCAGCAGAGGCTGCAGGCTGACACCAGGCCTGTGGCGTCAACCGGCTTGGCACGAGGAGCAGGAGGGTGAACTGTTAGGAAAGGGAAGAAAGGCTCCTTCTCGCCGCAACGTCCAGGGGGGTTGACGTGGAGCTGGTATTCTCCTCCAGCAGGTAGCTCCCCTCCACACAAGTAGCAAACAGACGAGGAGCTATCTGAAGAAGCACCACTATGGGAACTAACAGATCCGAATGCTTCAATAGCCATGACGGAATGGTACCTGACCAAGAAGGAGCTGATTGAAGTGATGAGGTCCTCGGTAAGACTGAGGCGATATGCACTCCAGATGTCCTCTAGGATTAAAAAGCATTGTGAACAGCAGTGCACACACCCATTCCTCTGCGGTTGGGCGTTAGGTGGGCAGGGCAGCATGTTGATGAAGGGAAAATACATCGCACCACGAGATTTACTCATACCAGCCTGTGCATGCACTACTTTTTTGTCTGCTCCACACTCCTGCCCGCAGAGAAAGCAGGCCTCGTGGGCACTGTTGGAATCACACTCCTTTGGCTCACTGGGTTTCTCCTGTTGGGAGGCTTGCTGGGGTGGATGGAGAGAAGTGGCGGCTGGGTTGAGCGGGACAACGTAGAGACGTTGGAGTACAGGAACATCTGCCTGTTGGAAGTTGTGCCACTGCTGCATGAGTGATGCGTGACAGCTGCCGCACACCAGGGTTGCACCTGCTGGGCTTATGGGTAATGCCCCTGGTGGTGGGGCATGCAGCCACAGGAAAGGAAAGAAAGGCTCACCCTGTTCCGTCTCCTGCTTTTGAACGCTGACTTTATAACTCCCATTTAGACTGAGAACATTTCCACAGATAAAGCAAGCACATCCTTCGGTGTTGTGCAAGTGCGCAAACTTCTTTGTCAAAAGGTCTCCAGTAGATCCAATCTGGGCTCCTTTGACGTTTTTACTACCGTGCATGTCCCTGTCATCATCACTGGTGATGTTAATCTCATCTTCATCTGAGTTGTGTCCCCTTGGAATATCTCTATTACCTTTAGAGTTGACAGTAGAAGTGGGGAGATCTCCTCCTCTGTAGGGATCCCTGGGTGAAGAGCAGCCGTTGTCGGTACCACGCTGGATGTGACGCGGCTCAGCACGTCTCCCACTTCCCTCCTCCAGCCACAACCTGCTGCGCATAATGACCCCGTTGTCTTGAACAGGTGTGTCAAGAAAAGGGCTGTCATAGCACCGCTGCGGGGTCCTCTCCTGGAACTTTGACAAAGGATACGATGACACATTATTCACCACTTTAGCGACTCGCTTTGTAGGCGGGACGCTCTCCGGTTTGGGTGACCCTTGCGCAGCGTAAAGCCCAACCGAGAAGCGAGGGAGTGTCCTCGGTGAACCCGGGCTGTTTTTAACGCTGTTTTTCCTGCTATTATCCCTCGGCGATTTTCCCGGTGCTCTCGGACACTTGTCCTTGCTCACACCGCCTCTTTCCATCACCTCCATCTCCTGGTCTGACATGTTGTCAGAAAAGGATGAGAATTCTGACTCCGCGCCCCCGTCGTAGTTGTGACTACCCGTGCTGATCCTCCTCTCCAGTTCGTAGGAGATGTTCCACTCCTGCGGTACCCGGCGAGAGTCACACTGATAGGGACGTTTGAGCCAGTACATGCGCTTCTCGATGGGCGTCCTGCTTCGCTCGAAGGAGTTCCACTGCTCCGCGAGGAAGCAGTGGCACACGGCGCACACCAGCGCATGACCATCCGGGCTCAGCTCACTTGCGCCCGGTGCTGGCTCCTGGTTCTGTAGGAAAGGGAAAAATGGGAATCTCTCCTTTTGGTATGTCACTTGTAGCCTCATCTCCTTCCCTGCTGTTACTCCGCTTCCACATATAAAACAGTGGACCAGTCCTCCCAGGCCATTGCGGTCAGTCCTGGAAGTGTTGCCTGGCAAAGGGCTGTCCTCGCCGGGCATAGCCGCTGCCATGAGTCGGTGTTTCCGAGATAAGAGCGCCAGCTCTTTGTCGCGAGGGGAATGCATTGTGTTAACAGATTAGAAGCAACACAAGGCTACATAGTACTTGTCCTCGCCATGCCCCGTTCACTTATCTGCAAGTTAAGCAATGCATTTGAGTCCAAGTAATCCACTGGATGATAAGACAGACGACAGTCCATTGAAGGCAGCAGAGCAGGAACTTTTATCTCCCACGGGTAAATCCACTTTAAAAAGACAAAAATCCACACAGGTTCTTGCAGCTTGTAATCCACATGTTGGTTTGCACGGGAGATAGGGGGGGAACATGACAGCGGCCGAGACCATGCCGGATCACAGCTCAGCCTCCCCGGCGAACTTTTGCTGCCTGCCTCCTGCTCTGCAAAGTTTGGCCGCGAACTGGCTCACACTGTACTCAGCGCCATCCCAGGTCCACGGCACCCGTTGAGACACCCCCAAAGGCAACCCCCACACAAACCCCCCACCCCTCACTGAGCGTCTCCCCCCAAAGCCAACATGCACACTTGTGATTTGGGAGTGATTGCAAGCAACCATTTATGTATTTGTCAACGCACACAGCATACATGGAATTTCCGCTAAACGTGCATGATTCACTTCACAGGGGTCGCTGTCCCATGATCTATACAGCTATTAAAGTTATTCCTTCGTATGTTCTAGCTCAACAATAACAACAATACTGAAAGAAAACTCCATGCAACTTGAGACAATCAAAAGTAATGTACGTGTTTTTTTTTATGAAGCGTGTGACTTGTGGTATATCCTTCTTGCCCGGTCAAGGTAGTTTTTCCACTCCAGTCTGCAAGCTCATTGTAAAACATTACATTACTCATAAGATATTGAAAAGTTTCCCACATAGGAGCAAGTTTTGAGGAAGGGAATTTCCTATTTAAAAGCATAAAACAGTATACAATAGAAATAAATGTGTTGTGATAAAATATCATTAAATCAGTCATGGTTGTCTGTCATTATTTTCAATTATTAAAGCATCACAGTGTTACTACTCTATTAATAAAAAAATAGAATTAAAACACCGCCTCACAGTGTCCAAATATGGTACTGCACCACCATGTTTAAAACAATCTAGCTTTCTCATCAAGGGGCGTGGAGGTGTAATTTAATTACATTTTTAGGGGCCAGAAACTAATTCATTTACTACCAAAACAGTGCAGTACGTATACATTTTTAGTGTCCTAATGTGCTTGAGTTAGTACTTTACTCTGAAAGAAGCAGGGGTATTTTGATGATGAGGTCATTGTGCACTATGAAAATGACTCCACTCTTACAGACCCCTAAAGGCAGGAAGATTGTGGAGAGGGCCAATGAAGGGTGCTATGGAAAGCAAAGGGAGGAGAAGATTAAGAATGCATTGTGTGGTTTCAATATAAATATATATATAAGTCTTGTTGAGTCATGTAAGGTTTTGTTAGCAGGGGGTGATGACAGGGGCCAGACAGGAGAACAGACGCTACAGTACACTGCACAGAAAACACTCTGATTAAATAACAATGTGAACTCACTCTGTCTGGAAACCCATGTGGTTATATTGTAGCTACAGTCCTTTTTAGTCTTCTACTTTGAGTTTTCATGCAGCCCACATCACAACTACGCCCATTATTTAATTACATTCACCGTGCTTTTGAACAGTAATTTATTTTTATTAATAATATTTATTTATATTATTACAGCATTTCACAGCCTTATGCTTCAACCTGTGTTGCATGCACGTACTCAAAGAACCTTCATGTTACATGAGGGATCAGACAAGATAGAGCAGCTCATAAATACACCTGATTCCACAGTGGACAATATATCACATACTGTCTGAGTACTGAGTACTTCATGAACATATGCAGTGCAAGCATGGATTACTTATGGCATCCTGCATGTGTACGTGCAGTGCTTTGATGGCCATATGGGAGACGTTACCATGGCAAAAAAATCACTTCATGCGCCACAGGAGGGGGATTCTACTGGACATCAATGAGAGGGGTCAAAATGTAATGCAATGTTGGATCGGAGAGGTGTACTGAGAAGGTTAAACAGGGAAAATATGAAGTTTTTTAAATTCATCACTAGTAAAATAAAAGGATGATGCTATTAAATAAATGTGCAGGCATATACAGTAATGTTGCACTAAGCTTACATTCAAACAGCAGGTCATGTCAGCATATCATGCAAGATTTCATGCAGGAAGCATCAACATATTAATTTTGACTATGTGATTTGCTCTTTCTGTTACTTTTTTTCCTCTTATTAAAGTTGAGGTTGTTTTTATGTGTTACATTAACAGTGATTACCTTTTTACACTTGTGTGATTTAGGAATGTTAGGAAATGACTGTGAGGCCTGATTCAGCCTTCACATTTTGCGTATGTCAATTGCCAAGACTGTTATTTTGTTTTTTATGTCTTAATATTGACTCCACTTAAAAGATCATTAAGAATGTTAACATATTACTTAAAAGTACTTGGACAGTTAAAGGTGTTTATGATGGCGACAGTTTAACCTTGGAACCAAGTATTTCTAGTGTAATGAGGTTAACTGGGCTACACATATGCCTGGACAGGAGGGAAAAACAAACTACACTACTGGTGATCCAAGCAAAGAGTCCGTAAGTGAACGGACATTAACAACAGGACAGCCAACACAGGAAGGGGCCCAACACAAATGAAGGGAAGTGTTGCGTTGGATCAGCAACAGATGAGCTGACCAGAGAATGAGGATCAGGTGAGTAATGTTGGGGAAAGTCTGGTGGCATCTAGTGGACACTTTCAGGATGGGCCCCTCCTACCCACCCCCCAAAATCTTTTATCAAGCTCTAATCAGGCTTGTATTTATTTTACAAAATAAAATATCATGGAGAAGTGCCAAAACAGCGATATTCTTGAAACAGTATAACAGTAAGAGAAGGTCCTTACTGTGTCTAATTGGGTTTAGTGATCTATTGTGTTCTGAGAGTCGGCTGACACTTTTTGATGCCAGAAATAACAGCAATGCTTTGCTGCCAGTCACAGGTCTGTATCCGGCCACGCAGGAAGAGAGGGTGTGTGTGCTACGGCAGGGAGGTGACACAGGAAGTAGACCAAGCCAAAGAGTCAGCGGTTCAGCTCCCTGATGAAAAGCCATCAGACGTCCCACACATGGTGGGATAAAGTAAGCATTTCAAGGTCGGGAATGTGATTGAGGCAGGAGTGTGATTAATTGTTACAATATGCACCACTTTGTAGTTTATGAGTTGGAGCGTTTGATTATCTCAGGCCGTCCGCAACAATGAAGCATGTCACGCACACACAAGAGAAAATGTAACTTCCGTCTGGACTTTGTACTGCTTGTTTATTTGTTCATTTATATTCTACAGGATTGTTGCCTCTTTCCAAGGTCAAAAGTGTGACTCAGGAATGTGTTTCCTTGAAATAAGGAAACAAATAACGCATACATTCAGCACTTACAGGCAAGACATGAGGCCAATTTGTTTTGTGTTCTGGACAGTATTCACCTGCAGAGTTGCTCTAAAATAAATCAAGTATGAAAGCTTTGCCTTTAATTTGTGTCTATGTCAGGCATACATAGGTCATAAGGAATTCCTTTCAACAAGTGTGTTCTTTAGCAGCATAGATCCTAAAAAGTGTCACACACATAGACACTCACAGGCCATAACATTAGGTACACCTGCAGTGGCCTCTTGTGTTGGCAGCAATACAGTACTATAAATTATCCATCCACCTGTCTTCTATGCCGCTTATCCTCACTAGGGTCATGGGTATGCTGGAGCCTATCCCAGCTGACTTCGGCCAAGAGGCGGTGTGCAACCTGGACTGGTGGCCAGCCAATCGAAGGTCACATATAGACAAACAACCATTCACACTCACATTCATACCTATGGGCAATTTAGAGTCGCCAATTAAGCTAAAATGCATGTTTTTGGAATGTAGGAGGAAACCAGAGTACCCGGGGAAAACCCACG
This sequence comes from Dunckerocampus dactyliophorus, assembly GCF_027744805.1. Classification (NCBI taxonomy): domain Eukaryota; kingdom Metazoa; phylum Chordata; class Actinopteri; order Syngnathiformes; family Syngnathidae; genus Dunckerocampus; species Dunckerocampus dactyliophorus. The sequence goes on along the minus strand of NC_072821.1, from coordinate 11,341,670 downwards.
CACGCACAGGGAGAACATGCAAACTCCACTCAGAGATGCCCAACGGAGATTGGAACCCAGATCTTCTTAATCTCCTGACTGTGTGGCCAACATGCTAACCACTGGCCCACCGTGCGGCCCAGACTATAAATTTATTAAAATTAATAAAGTAATTTGTTCACATCATTCATGATACAGGACTTGAATTATACTCAATTATACTGTGTACCTAATGAAGCGTCCACACATTTTCTACTTTCCCTTGAAGCTAAGATCACAGCTGTAGTTGACCTTTACCCTTTTTCCCATAGAGGTATAGCCAGACTGGAGCCTGTGTGTGTGTGTGTGTGTGTGTGTGTGTGTGTGTGTGTGTGTGTGTGTGTCCACAGTGACACACGGTTGACCCAATCCACTTTCACCTGTAGATGTCAGTCACTCTGAGACCCCTCCCTGCCTTCCTTCTTTAACTGTCTCTAAGACCTTGCAAAGTCTTGACATAGTTGAGTTGTGATGGTCAATCTTCTCTTCTCGGGTCACCGAGACCCACAAACGGAGGAGGAAGAAGAGGAAGAGGATGAAGGAGATTGACAGAGTAAAGGAAACGGAGAAGAGGCCCAGTGGTTCATAACGCTTGTTCTCCAAGGCAGATGTTTGCAGACCGATGCTCTCTGCTGTCCTGTTCTTGGTTTGAAATGTCAAAGTGCATCTTTTCGCTGTTCACATGCACTATTATTAGCCATAGCAATGAGCTGCACAGTAGGATAAGTGGTCAGCAGTGTTGCGTTATAGCATAAAGGTTCCAGGTTTGAGTCTGCTAGCTCTGGTCTTCCCATATGAAGTTTGCACATTTTCTCCAGGTACTCCATGGCTGCTTTCCAATAGCAGTTTGAGTTGCCCTTGTTGACTTCCCCTTGGCACTTGCCCTCGAGGGAATTCCTGCCGCCATCATAAGCGTTGTTCCATTTCTCCGAAAAGCCGAAGTGAGCTTGATGGGATCTACTCTTGGAGGGCTGAAGAAGCGAGTCAACATCGATGGTCACTCGAGAGCTTATATTACCCACAATGCATTGCAGTGGTGTAAGAAAAATACATCCACGGGGTGGCAGTAATGAACATCAAACACCGTTCATTTGGAAGAAGAAGAGCATGAAATGAGCATGGTAATTCTATTTGACTACTTTTGGAGTGGCAACATGTCAAAATAATTTATCAACAAACAAACAAAACCCCATTGACAACTGTAGTAAACAAAAAAAGTTACACAATAACACTAAATTGAAACAAACAACCCAACTTTGGGAAGTAACTAAAACTAAACAGATTTTAAATTTTTTTTGCAAAAATAAAAACATGGTAATATGCAAATAGCGCTTATTAAATAATAATAATAATAATAATGGGCAGGTATGTGTTATTATTTGTCAACAAAACACTAGTGATGGAAGCGTGTTTGCTTGGGCTGAAAGTCAACAAGGGAAGGTGCGTTCCATTTATCACTTCCACTCCTCCCACTTCCACTTTCCCTCAGCACCACATGACAATGATGTCATGCCAAGTGCCTACAGGAAGTCAACAAGGACAACTCAAACTGCTATTGGAATGCAAGTTGTGCTTGTATAGATGTGCCCCACCCTCTTCACCCTCTATCTGCTCCATCTGGGCAATCTCATCGGCAGGCAAGGGGTATTGTCAGGGAAATCCTTGCAGATAACCAAGACAAGTACTGGACTGTATAACTACTCAAAGAAACAGACTCAACCACGGCAAGATTGTCTTACTCGCGAGGAGAAACGGAGGGACGCACCAGAGTTGTATCCCATACCGCTCTGGATTCGCTCTCCGAAAAACCTCTCTCTTTATTTGCTATTGGGCATTCCCTAGTTACAGGAGAGTTCAGCTTCTCAAGGAAGGGGCCTACTACAGCTGAACTCTGTGTCTCTAGCTATGTGTGTGCGTCAGTGTAGTGATATCATACATGTGTGGTTTAATTAATTTTCTAACATCACAGAATGTGAAGAGGAGCAAAAGACCTTGAGCACCTCAACCTCCTCCATGTCTCTGAGTTACACAAGACTGACCCCTTTGATTCCCCTCACAGGGCCTGCTTACTCCCTTCTATACAAAAGAGTACAACAATAATATATTTATAAAGTGGGTGATAACGTATATAGATTTCTCTAACAAGGCTCTTGTTTGAACTGATGCTGCAAATTGCAGCTGCTCTCGTTCATGGTCACATCACATTCTCACACGTGAAAACGTGTGAGCGTTTAGTACATTTTCATAACAAAACCTTCACAGCAATAGAAACACATTCTTTCACAGGTATCCTACCATTGCTATGCTGATGGCACACAGCTGTACCTGAGAACAACCCCCACTTCTCCTGCTCCCCCGTTAACATCCACACTGACCAACTTCCTGGAGGAGATGTGGATGAAGCTCACTTTTCTTCAGCTAAATCGTTCCAAAACAGAAACCATCCTAGATGGCACACCACATCAACTCTGCCCTTCCACCATCACCTGTATCACCTTTTCTGGCCCAAACATCACTTTTTCCACATCTGTCACCAGCTTAGATGTTAAAATGGATCCTCAACTCAGCTTTGAGACTTACATCAAAAACCTCCGTAATACATCATTCTGTCATCTCGGGAGCATCGCCAAACTTTGTTCAATACACACCCTGGCAGATGCAGGGAAGCTCGTCCACGTCGTTGTCTCCTACAGGCTGGAGTACTGCAATGCACTTCTCATTTGGATTCCCACTAAGAGCATCCAGAGATTGCAGTACATCCGGAAGAGCGCTGCCAGGATCCTGATGTGGGTCCACAAACACCACATCACCCCATTCTGAAATCTCTTCACTGGCTCCCTGTCCCACTTAGGATTGAATACAGTGGACCCTCCTCACCCATCAGTGCATTCACCAACATGCCCCCCAATACCTTAAAGAATTCCTTATCCCCCAGACTTCCTTCTACTTCCACCCTTCGTTCTACAACCAAAAACATCCTTCAAGCCCCCAGAACCAAGCTCTGCACTATGAGCGATTGGGTCTTTTTCTTCTGCAGCTCTGAGGCTGTGGAATGCCCTCCCTGACTACTTAAGGGCCCCACAAATTCCAGAGGCTTTTAAACAAGCCCTCAAAACATTTACAAATCTTTTGCTAAATATCTTTGATAGCTTCAGTATGAATTTAATTTAATCATACTTTTTCCGTTTTTTTCTGCTCTGGAGCACTTTGAGAGTGCTTAAATATAAAGAGCAATACAAATAAGATATATTATTATTTGTATTGTCAATGTGTCATTGACAAGTGGTCAGTCCTTGGTGTGCCCCACCCCTCACCATGTCAACTGAGATAGACTCCAGTTCATTGTGATCTTGCCCAGTACAGGAGGCACAAAACATGAAATAGTTGGGCACGAAAAAAAAAAACCTCAAGCAAGCGTCATTTCACACCTCAGGAGCAGCAGTAGCAGCTAATAACTGAAGTAACGAGGATAAAAAATAAAATAAAAAAACACACAGAACACTGGGGGCAAGAGGAAAGGCCAAACGAATAAGGGGATGTTGTTGCTCATAAAGGGATGCCTGGAATAATAGGAAAGGAATGTGGAGTAACGGCTCCCTTGGGACAGGTCCAGTTGAAGGCCCTCTGGCACAGGGAACAACAAACGAGGAACGCTTCTTGAGGAGCGCAGGGTGCACACATGAGGGTTTTAACACACTTTACACTCACTCTTTCACACACACGCACACACGCACACAGATCCAGACTAACACTCATTCAACCCCCCTTCACAGACTCCCTTCCTGTGCCGACCTACTGGAGTCGGCGGCTGTTGTTGGCTGCCTGCCGTCTTCGGAAGAAGCACGCCCTCAGCCTCTCCCTCTCTTCCCTTCATCCTTCCCTCTCTCGCTCTTTTTCTCTCTCGCTGCAACTGAACATCCAGGGAAATGTTGATGAAATAACATCCACACAGAGGCCCTTGAAGTGTTTAACTTTGCACCTATCAAATAATCCTCAATTCATCCACACTTCCATGTGTCATGATTACCTTTTTACTGAGGGACTAACAAACAGATATGGTGGGATAACAATGATAATTAACAACAACAATTAATATGGGGATTATAACATTGCTAAAACAACAAATCAAATGGCAGCTAAATCTTTTGAAAAGTACTGTACTGTATTCTCATGTGGCAAACACATGCACACATACTCTTGCAGCTGTCAATATGTTCTTCCCTGGTTCTGCCCTTGTGCATTTCTATGTGTTTGACAGTAGGGGAAAAGCCCTTTACCTCCTGTCCACTGCTCAGCTCCTGGGCTCAACAAGGAACAGTACCGAGTGCTCAGTGTCAGCCAGCATTCAGGGAAGGAGGGAAAAGCTGAGGCGGTAAGGACTCAGGCTGGGGTGCCGCCGCCTTTGTGTCTGAATCATCTTTACATTCAGCCCTTTGACTCACGACTTATTCCTGTTGCCAGAACCACTAAACCACCAAGAATGCAAAAATTCCAAAGGATGCCGTTGGAGACAGTAAACTGCGGTATGCCTTTGCTGTACACATAAATAGAACAAGGTGTATTGTCATTGTAAGACTGATGAAGTCATTTTTATTTTTGAATATATACAAGATGAACTATCATGACCTTTCCAAACATAAGTGCACTGCTTTTTTGTAGTTGCTGCTTGAGTTTCTTTTATCACACAAGTCATTGCCATTTTGGTCTGTCTTGTCATAATGGGTACTGCCACTTTGGATGTCTTCCACATAAATCTATTATTGTCACACAATCCAGTGTGCTCGACAGTTTGTTTAAGTTTCAAAGCTTGGCTCGCTTCCCCCCTCCCACCTGTTTCTTTTGTTCTGTTCAACAGTGGAGACGTAAAGAGATGAGTAACATGCATCTCAGGAGAGAAAGTCATCCCTGTTTCTTTTCTCTTCTCCATGACAACTGCTTTCACAATTCCCCTTTCCCAAACCAGACCACGATCTGTTTGACAGCAGAGGAGCTTTTTTTTTTCATTTTTGGACCACATCGAGGCTGCAAGCCTTTCTTTTCTCTTCGTTCCAGGTAGCACTCGTACTGATACTTCCATCCATCCATCCATGTTCTATACCGCTTCTCCTCTTTAAGGTCACGGGGTCATGCTGGAGCCTATCCCAGCTGACTTCAGGCGACAGAGAGTACACCCTGGACTGGTCGCTAGCCAATCGCAGGGCATCGTACTGGTACTTGTCTTGTATATTTCCTACATACTGTACCTGTTGAGTGTTAAGTTGCTGTGTGATGACTTTAGTGTTCTTTCTAAGAACACTGTGAGTCAGACTGTTATATTGAGTAACAACCTCCTGTGATTTCCGATGAGTTGATGAGCTCGTCATGAATTCCCTTGTAGCTTGTGATTGATAGATTGTGAGGAGCTACCTGGTCATCACAAACTCGTGTGAGCCACAATATGTGCAGCTTATTGTCCGGTGTAGTTTAAATAAGTGCAAATCTGTTTTTCTCTCTAAATTTTGTGGGTGCGGCTTAAACACTGGTGCGGCTTATACACCGGAAATTACGGTAGCATGCGGTTTTATACAACAAAAAAAAATAAATGGCACTGGCCACATACAGTCATTTAAAAAATGATTAGACCGATAAATAAACTGAAGAAACAAGGGTGGTCAAATAATTTTTTCCATGACTGTAAGTATGTAACATACTCTTGCCTAAAGCCTCCTCGACATTTGTACAAATAATATCCCTTCAGTGGTACGCAATTTTGCGTGCCAATGAGTAAATTTGTCGTAAACAGGTGTGAACGCGGGCCAAAGTAGGGCCATATAATGCCACGACTGCTTGACAGATGCAGGAAGTGGTGGTGACAATGCATACCCCAGCGGGAACAATGCGTGTCCCGCATACTTTGTCATACACAAGCGGTAAACAGTGTTTTACTTAAGTGTATATAAGTAATGCGGGAATTTCATGTCAATGCACACCATTTTCAGTCACAAATTACGTGCCAAGTGCATAATTTATGCATAAACAGAACGCAAACAGTGCGCAAAACTAGTCTTTGCGCTTTTCAGGCGTACCATGTAAATGATAAGCAAAATTTGTGCAAGTGTCAAGGTGTATTAGCCAGACATATTTTACATCCAATTAATCTTTGGCAATGTGCTAACCCACACAGACAATAAATTGTGTCCATTCATTATAGGTATAGGTATCAGCAATTGAGATAAAGGATATTTCTCCACTGCACACATTAACAGCACATTTTGCCAGAGAAGAATTGGTGTTCACATGTTTTCAAATGTTTGTGTTCAGCTGCATTTCAATTGTGGACCTGTGCTACTGCTCACACCTAAATACTGTATATCATCACATTTACCTGATGACAGCAAAAGAGAGGAGGGGAAAGGGTGAGGGTTCTAACTGGGGGTTTCGCTACGGTATATACTGTATATATATATATATGCATGTGGGGGATTTATGTGTGTGTGGTTGAGCATGTGTTTACCATGATGCCTCACCTCAGCTCTCCCACAGCTTCCCAGCAGCTTCCCGAGGATGAAAGCAAGTGAAACCCCAGACTAGCGGGGCTCCACAGCCAATTAGGATTGTTTATTTAGCCAGCCGCGGCCACTGAACAGAACAGGAGCACACAGCCAGCCACACAACCCTGCGGGGGCAATCTCTCGTCTCTCTTTTTCCACTGCTTTAAACTCCTTTTGGCTCAACCCCAACTCTTCCTTCCTCGTTCCCCAACTGTATCAACCTTCCAGTTTATATAGTAGTGTCCACAATAAGCCTCTGTCAAACTACCAAAAATACACACATGCACACAACGTCTTGTGTTGTGGTAAAGCCTGTCATACTGCTGCATGTCCACACAGTCTAGCTGCATCTACAATTATCCAGACTTCCATTGGTGGATTCCTAACTTAACAACACTGTGGTTTCAATGGCTTCATTTCTGACAAGTGTAAGTTTCTTTTGTTGAGAGTATGTTTTTACACATTGTATCAAAGACACAATAATAACACTATAATTTTTCAACCACCTGTATGGCAGCTTGGCATATCAGTTCTTGACAAAAAACAAACAAAGGTCCAGTATACCCACATCATATTTTCTTTCATTTTTTCAGAATGTTCCTGGTTTCTTGGCAGCCATTCATCAACATATTCTACTTCATCCATCACCAAGATAGGGGCTTACTTCACCCTACTCTTCTCTCTCGCTCCATTTCTTCTCATTTTTTCCTCTCCCTCTCTTCAACACAACCTACCCCTGATGGATTGACGTGATAACTGATGTCTGAAGGGGGGAGAATCATGGCGTAACACTGATGCATTTTTCACTGGTGGCAATGGTGACATTTTTCATTGCCCTATCTCCCCATTACCCACAGCGTATTGACTCAAAAAGAGACTTAGGTTTGAGAGCACTGAGACAAAATAGTGCCTCTTCAGTGACAAATCTACCCACCAAAATATACGTACGTACAGTTCGTAAGCCCGTAAGCATGCATAAATAAATACAAACCCACAAGGGTGCTGGGGATTCATGCTTTTAGGGAAGTGGAAAATGTAAGAGGCTCTTTGTGTAACCCACCGACAAGACTGCATTGCTAGGGCCCTTCTGGATAGCAGGGGAATTACCTGGGTTGAACCATGTCCCTCTGAAGGCAACCAGCCAAACAGACTACAAGGTCACTGAGCTGACTAACAAAATCATTCAGGTGAGCTCATGGGCATGCAGACAAGGCAATATAGCTTTGAGGGACACATTCAGTCATAAGAGTGTCCAATGCAAGCAAAGTCAAGGAAAATGACATTTCAGAGAGTTTGAATGAGGTACAAGCTGACTCATAAAGCAGCTCAGTGCAGGACTAAAGGCCTGTTCACGAAATCGTTCCACATGGGTGCCTGTGGTTTGGGCTGCGCTGTGACCAGTGAATATGTATGTGTTTCATTGCTCTAGCATCATTCAACAGCCTGAACAGGACTTTGGCAAGACCAACTAAAAGCAGCAGCATCCTATTAGTACTGACAGTTTCTTGATGATTCAACTGGGAGGCTCAGTGTAAGGCAGTAAGTCGAGCCTGTTTCCGGTGAACGTTGGCCTCTCCCAAAGCTGACCTTTGTCACCAATTCTGTTCATAATTTTCATGGACAGAATTTCTGGGCACAGCCAATACGTCCAGAGGGTCCAGTTTGGAGGCCTTAGGGTCTCTTCTCTGGTATTCACAGACAATGTGGTCCTGATGGCCTCATCAGGCTGTGACCTTCAGCGTTTACTTCGGCGGTTTGCAGCTGACTGAGAAGCTTCTAGGATGAGACTCAGCACCTCCAAATCCGAGGTAATGGTTATCAGTCGGAAAAGGGTTGATTTCCCCAGGTCTTGCCCCAGGTGGAGGGGTGGAAGTATCTCGGGGTCTTGTTCACGAGTGAGGGAAGTATGGAGCGTGAGGTTGACAAACGGATTGGCGCAGCATCTGCAGTGATGCTGTCAATGCACCAGACCGTCGTGGTGAAGAGGGAGCTGAGCCGGAAGGCAAAGCTCTCAATTTACCAGTCAGTCAATCTCTGTTCCCACCCTCACCTATGGTCATGAGCTTTGGGTCATGACCGAAAGAACGACATCCAGGATACAAGTGGCTGAAATGAGTTTCCTTCGTAGGGTGGCTGGACTCCTAAGAGATAGAGTGAGGAGCTCAGTCATCCTGGAGGAGCTAAGTGTAGAGCTGCTGCTCCTACACAGAGGCTCGGGCACCTCGTCCCGATGCCTCCCGGACGCATGCCTCCCTGGTGAGGTGTTCCGGGCATGCCCAGCTGGGAGAAGGCCCCAGGGCAGACCTAGGACATGCTGGAGGGATTATGTCTCACAGCTGGCCTGGGAACGCCTAAGGGATCTCCCAAGTCTGGACTTCCCTACTGAGACTGCTGCCCCCGCGACCCGCACCTGGATAAGAGGAAGAAAATGGAATGGCTCAGCATAAGAGGAAAACCAGTGCTGACTAATTAGGCGTAGTGGGACTACCTGACTATGTCATCTGCTGAACATGTTCCATGAAATTCAAACATTTCCTCATCATTCTGTGAGTTGCTAAAAATCTAATGTTCACACAGCAATGCTTCTGTCCAGTCAAAGGCCAACCAAACCACAGCGCACATTCATATCCCAGCTTATTCCAGGAACAGCATCCTTACTGAAATGAGTGTTCTATCAGCTGGAATGAATGAATGGAATACGCCTGACGGGGCACATTTACTTGCTGTGACGTCTTAAAAATCAGCAACACATATTCCCAAGAGGCAATTTGGATTACTCTCTTAGGAGGGGTTCTAGTTGTGGGGAAAAAATAAGTCAGAAGCAGAAGACGGGGGTCAAATGTAAGGCAACTGATGATCCCAATTAATCCTTTACAACCACGAGGGTAACATCATGATAAAATGTTTTGGACCAAAGCGGTACTTCTCAATGCAACTGTGCAGTACAACACCTGTACATCAAAACACCACACTAGCCACAATGGAGCTCAAACCTCCACCATTGCCTGACTGTATTTGTTCATCTGTCAGTTAGTAGGCTACTTTGTGGTTCAGGGTGGATGACAAAGAGAAGGGTGGTGCCATTCATGACATAATGACTTAATAAAATAAATAATTTCTGCATCTGAATCTTCAGATCCCCCCTAAATTGAAGTGGTTCTTCCTTGCCTCACACTACAAAATTTGAAGTAAATATGTTGTGTACAAAATATTGCTACCTATACTACAGTAATACTACACTGTAAAATATGCACTGTGCTGAATCAGAATTTAGAAAAATCTGGGTATGCAATTTTAAATTTATCAGCTGTTCTTTTGTGGAAAAAAATATCAACCAGACAACGTTTGAGAATAAGGCTGAATCTCAAGTCCACCCCTTACCCTTCGTTTTACTCCTTACCCCTAGCTTTTGCGCGTTCAAGAGAATCAAGTGGTGTCTCAATTCTAAAGCGAGGGATAAGTGCTAAGTGGTATATACCCCTTGAAAACAAGTGTGGTCAACGAAGGGGTAGGCAGAGCTACAACCCACGCTGACAAGATGGAAGCGCGGAGGCCGAAAGAAACATAAATCTAAGTAATTACGCTTAATCATTGAGTTCCACAGTAACGTCACTCATCGTTTATTATATATTGAATCATTTGCTACTCCACGTAAATCTTCGCCATGTTTTGAATTGCAGGTTTTCGTGAGTTATAACTAGCCGACCGGTAATACCGGTATCCGACTTGACTGCAATTTGCTGCATTTAATAAATGATTAGACAATGATTAGATAGCGACCGCATTAGCCTGTTCATTGTAAGTTGTATTTTAAGACAAATCGCTCGCTAGCGAGGGGAATATACGTTACTGAGCTGGCTTGATATCCCCCGCTCTATACTCCCAAGCTCCGTGGCAGCACGGAGGCTGCTTGGATGCACCTCAGACGCCCATGGCAGGTGGCTATCCTCACTCCAGCATGTACAGTGACGTTGACGTTTTCTAATCTAATCATTCAACGCAGCACATCGTAGTGAAGTCTGTTTGCTGTGAATCATAGCCACCCTTGTCCACCAACAATTGTGAGGGTGCGATATGTTTACTGTATTCAGCATATAAAATGGATGGTCAGGAAGTGAGCTAAATAAAACATGTAAACAACATGACCATATGTGGACAGCACACCACATTATCAAACTGTATTCAACTTTTGGAATCGACCGTTGTCCCATCTAATTTTTTAAACCATCACTCTATATTTGTTTTCAGCACACTGTTAATATTATTACTGTATTTACAATGAGTTAATAGTCGTAGCCCATCATTCATGCATATGTGGCATTCCTGCAGGAGATGCTGAGCCAAGTGAAGTCAGCTGCTACAAAATACAGCACTCCAGGACCTTTCAAAAGCTACAATCTCAGTGTGGAAAAGTCAAATACAAATACAACAAATTGGAATCATGGACTTTTTTACAAAACAATCAAACCATCAACGACACGAGGAGAGCGAGGCCAAAACAGGGTGGTTTTTAAACCTTGAAATGATGCTTGATAAGGTTTGTACATTTGTTGATAATGTTTGTTATATTGTAATTTCTATTTCATATGTATATTCTCTACATTTTCTATGATTATAAATATTGTTACCGTGCTGGTTGTAAGCTGTTCATGTCATTTGTCTGTTGTTTTGCAATAAATGTCACAGTTTGTACAAATGTGTGCCTTCAATTAAAAAAAAAAAGGTGTTGTGAGGTAAGCTATATAACACTGAAATAATGCAGACATGTATGCACCTTACTTTATGGAAGGAAACATTTATTAGAAATCATTTCATTATCTCATCTGCCTATGTCACAGCCAGTAAGCGTTGAAGGGTGATGACGTAATAAGAATCAAGTGGTGTCCCATTTCTTAGTGGCTTCTTCCCTTTGGCTCTAGGTTTTAAGGGGAAGGAGTAAGACAAGGGGTAAGACAAAGGGGAAGGGCTAAGGGGTAGAATTGGGATTCAGCCTAAGTTCAGGTTTTTGAAGGACAAACATTTGCATATTTGCAACATTTGAGACCAGCAGTGAAAATTGGACATTTAATGAATAATGAGGGGGATGTTTAAGACATGACAAAACTTGATGTCAGTCGTGAATAACTTCAACCAATATATCAAAAACTGCAAGATTGTTCCTTAGTGTCCTTGTGTGTTCCAGGGAGAACAACTTAAACTTGTTGCTGGACTTCAAATCAAATGGAAATGGAATCATTTACAGTAGGACTACACAGTAGATTTGTGTAGCCATCTTAGGTAGAAAAGTACCATCACCAGCACATTCATGCTACAGTATATTCCCATAAGGCCTCAATCTGTGTTCTCTGGGTTGGCGGGATATACTGTATAATAGTTTGTCATGGACAATCAATCAATCTCCCCACATTCACCGACAAGTAAAAAACTGGTGTCTGGACTGTGTTTGGCATAAAGCAGTCTTGGTTTCAAGGCAGTCTGTTTCTCTGACTTACTGTCAGGTTGGCAGAGCTGCTGCTCGACTGGAGGCTGACTGTGCTATTGTTTTCATTTCCCTTCCATTAAACACAGCCTTAAGAGAAAAGAGTGGGAGACCAGGGGTGAGGTGTGGAATCTTCTTTGGGGGGAACCCTATTGGTAGTCATAACAGCCACTGTCTGCAAGGGAAACTTGGCAGAATGCATCAAAGATTCATCGCAACCCACTTTCACACTGCAACATGCACTCAACACAAATATAAACGCACAGGCCACAAGAAGCAACCTGACCAAATCTATGCGGAGATGTGTTGCACTGTGTAAGGCAAATGGTGGTCACACCAGATACTGACTGGTTTTCTGGACCCCCACATTACAGCAAAACTGTACATTGTGGAGTGGCCTTTTATTGTGGCCAGCCTAAGGCACACCTGTGCAATAATCACGCTGTCTATCAACATCTTGACATGCCACACCTCCAAGGTGGCTGAATTATCTCAGCAAAGAAGTTCTCAGTACAAATTTAGACAGATTTGTGATCAAGATTCACAAATATTACTAGTAGTATACTCACTACAAACTCTTGCTTCTTGTCACTTATTACTCTTTATTCCTTTGTGAGTACATTGCCAGTACTCACCCATTATCCAACTATGTTCTGCTCTATTTCATTTGTCAATGCTATGTCTAATCACTACCAGTCTTATTACTTACTCTTCCTTTTTAGGAGTTCATTGCCATTACGCACCTATTATCAAACTATGTTTTGTTATGTCTATTTCATATTATTTATTAGGATTGTCAAATCAAGTAGTTACGGTGACCAGCAATCTGACTTAATTTGAAACTTGACTACTATTTTTTTCTACTATTTATCACATTACATTATCTCATTAATTTTCAATGTATTCAACTAGAAGAGAGTGTATTTGGAATACAGGAAGTGAACACATTTATTGTAATTGATGTAAAATGGATAGGAGGTAGGATTAAATAAGCCTTGCTTCTTCCTACGCCTTTTGGACATGTGGAACTGTGAATTGTAATATGTGATCTATTCCAATGTATGCATGTTCAAATAAATTACCATGACCATATTTGGAAGAAATAAACCTTTTGTGTACACAGACAAAATTAAGATCGTTGAGTTCATGTGTTTCGATTTTTGTTAAGTGTAGATACACAACTGTGCATCTGTGAATAATGTGCATGTGCAGTGGGGAAAACAAAAAAACACTCGAAAGGCTTCTTCACATTAAAGGCTGTTATGACCCAACCCTGGCTAACTAAAAGTGACACCTGTATACAAACCGTATACAATCGCTCTGATTTTCTGTGTGAATTAATTAGTCTCATCTCAGTGGCGCCTCATATACAGTTCATGCCAACACATTCTTTAAGGTTTGGAGCTAAGCTGGCCTTGCATCCACACACAGCGCCCTTGTTAACAGGCAGCCAGCCATACACACAATGCATCCCCCAAAAGCAAGTGAAAAAGGGAGAGAGGAAGCCTAATGAGAGGATTTTGAACAGCAATTTTACTACAGTCCTTTAACACTCACTGTATGGAGTTGAGTTCTGCTGAGAGTTCAACACTTAGCAGCAGCACATTCTTGACACTCTGCTGCTATCTAGTGTCCCAAAGTATGAACTACCTACAGTATTTAACATTGCTGTTTGTACAGTATAGTAGCAGGTCATTTAAAGATTTGTATGTGAATAATTAAATGCACAAAGACAACATTTCATAATGAGGAGGCTGCGTGACTGTCATGCCCCAAGCAATTTGAGGACCAGTGCCTTGTTCAAAGGCACATTTGCAGTGCTAGGAACTGAACTTGCACATTTCCAACAACCTATCTCAGTTTCTGCACCAAGCCTATTGAGGAGCTTCTTGTTTTTGGTTGGTCTACTAGACCAACTCCAGAATAACTCTTAAATGGGACTGGTTTATTCACACTACGGATGTGGCACTTAGCCAAGCACCAAAAGCTCAAGGGTGCGGCAGTATTGGCATAGCCCCTGTATGCTGATGAATGACGATGACGATGAAGACATGGTTTGCATGTCCTCAGGCTTACTTACAGTGATATTATAGATCAGCCAATGAGTTTTAAGAGAAGTCAGACAGATGGAAGCACTGATGTTGTCTCTGATGACTGGGCCCACGGGACAGCAGGGGGGCAAATGGCCATGCTTTTTCTGGCAGCCTGCACATATTTGGGCTTTTGTTCTGCTTGATCTGCTAACCTGTGGAGCATCTGGCCAGATGGGGCAAATTTAGAAGGCTGTGCAAAAGAACATATGTTGTCAAATGAGGCACCAAAGCACAACCTCGATAATTAACGCAACTTGCACAAAACATTCTAGCTATTTAAAAAAATGTAGACTTTGGGTCTGAGTCCTGCCACATTCAGGAAGAGACGCGCAGGGATCTGACGGAGGGGAGCGAAGGCCATCGAAGAGGTGCAAACCAACTTAATGTGTGCATCTCGACAACAAACTGAACCTGTCGACAAACACAGATGCACTGTACCGAAAGGCGCAGGTCTTGCAGTGAAATGCTGCATATGTTTTGTTGGTCAGTGGTTGTATTGCGTATTTGTTAATTAACTGTGAACTGTTGCACAAACTGTCAAAAAAAAAACATTCACGTAGCATCTTTACACAGAAGGGGGCAGCAGAGATCAGTTGTAAACATCCGGTGCTGGAGCTGGATTGGTTCAGCTGAGGGTTTGCTCATTAATATTCACTTAAAAGTGCTACCTGAATGGCTGCTCAACGTCTCAACACAAATCAAATAGGGGCAGTACCTCAATCAATCAATCTCTGTCCACCCTCAATAGAGGCCACCCTACAGCTCTCCTGCCCACATGCATTAAGAATACATCTTCCTCAAACTAGATCATGTATTGTTCTTGGACTGTATGTAAACTGTAAACATGCATATTCTACACCATGACATGTATGTATGAAATAATTACTACATTTACAACAAGGCTGCTTAGAAAAAGATCACAGTCTATCCAGTCACACACACACATTCCATGTGAGCAGCCATGGTCGATATAACAGTCTCTCATAGTCATATTGTCAGAGAGTGTGCTGGGAAAGAGTCCAGACACAGAGAGGTGTGTGAGAGTGCAACAGCATCATTATTTTATGAGACCTGTTGTAAGAGGTCTGCTCTCAAAGGCAACAGGGCTTCTAGAGACACAGCCTCTCAGAATGAAATTAATGCCATCGGGTTATCATCACATAGAAACATAGGCAAACCTACAGTAAATTTTGCATGCAAAAACACATGCAGGCACACTCTTTATTTGTTTGCATGAGTGCTGCCGTGCCTGACTCATTTCACACCTGCCTGGCGGAGGACACAGACGCTAACAAAGCTG